>NC_141324.1:23348125-23803125 GCF_037954235.1 Aulostomus chinensis
GGAGATGCTATAATCAATCTGCCCCGAAGTGTAATGAATTCTTCCTAAACCCATTCTCCACCCCACCACTATCTTTTGAGAAAATCAGCCACATATTTTTTGCATAATCCTGCTGAGAGGCAGGCAAAAAACAAACAAACAAAAATCCCAGGAGTGAAAAACAACCACTTCCAAACATGACTTCTGTTGCAGAGGTCATTCCAGTTATTTATGGTGGGAGAGTCATCCTTTCATTTTCCCCTCGCACAGGGATATATATATATATATATATATATATATATATATATATATATATATATATATATATATATATATATATATATATATATATATTTGCATCTCTACAGGGTTTTGCAGTAAATCACACTTCATCCATGCCCTCTCACTTTTAAATCACTCAATTTGACATTGCTGCCCAAAAGTCTTCATTCAGCAAGAGGAAAGTCATGAAAGACTCACATTTTTCTGTCATATGAAAAATGGATTAAGCTCCATCGCTATCTAGTTTGATCTAATCCACATCCAAGTCCTTCGGGATTGTTCACTTCGCATGTCTTACACATCAAACTGTGAGCTAGAACAATAAAAGGGGACTGAGGCAACTGTGAGTGTGTGTCCTCCACAGTTTGGGAAGGGAACACTTGGATGTCTTTAAAAAGCATTGTGCCTTTGGTGATGACCACTGAAGCAGACAGGCTAACGCAGCCCGGGGAGGAGTTTCTGAGTAATCTGTTACTAACCGAAAAATGTGACACTCACAGCTGTGGCTCTTAAGCTGTCCCGCTTCTCTCCATGCCCTCGTGACACGTTAGAATAACTACAATTGTAGGTCAGAGATTCAAAGGCTCGTCGGCATGCGTTTGCTGTCAAACACCAACACTTCACAGCTGCACTGAAATCAGTTGGTGAGAGAAAAATAGTCAACAGCTACAAGTCTGTGGCCCTGAGGGGAACCAATAAGCCAAACATGAAATCTAGACAATGAGAACATATATACCGCGCCATGCAAATAATGCTGTGACACCTTAAAAGTCCTCTATGCAAGTCATTTCTAGCAGGGGTCTGTGGCACAACCCAGGACTAGGGGGAGGGAACCTTCTCTATGACCTGCTCGAAGCAAGACTGACCAATCATATTTCGTGGAAAGCTTTGTCACCATTCCTCCCACAGACCGGTGTACGGATCACCGGAAAGTCTCTCAAGGAATTCAAGGGTTTTAAAGTGACTGAGTGACTGAAGCCTTCAGTCCTTCCTGACGAGCATCTGAATGATCTACTGTACACTGAACTACATTTCCCAGTTTGTGGAAGCATACGCACGGATCTCACAGTCCATCAGACCTGCTCACACTGCATTTACTTTCAGCTGACATAATTTACAATATATGCATGAATATGCAGCTGCAGCTTAATAGACATCCATCCATCTATCCATCCATTTTCTACTGTTTATCCTGTTAAGGGTCGAAAGGGGGCTGGAGCCTATCCCAGCAGCCTTTGGGCAAGAGGTGGAAGGACAGACTTCCTGCTTTGATTAAAATTCTTTTCAACTCTCTTTTAAAACCATCTGTGTGTACATTTTTGTCCTTCAAGGAATGCACCTCATCCCTCAGGTGTAGGTAAACTGCTGGGGTGCAAAATGTCAGCAGGCCGAGCAGCAGTTTCTTTCAGTCAGGAGTGGATTGGGAATGGTCTGGGAAGGCAGTGAGCCCAGCATGTGTTGCTTTGTCTCTTTGGAGTTAAAGAGAATGAACGTGAAAGCTTCTACTGTTTGATTCCTGCCGTCATGCAGCAACAATTTCAAACATACACTAGTTTCTCCTTTTAAGCATAAATATCTCATATGGTCACAGACGTTGTAGAAATACAGATATAAATGTAGAAATGTAGCATTTATTATTTATGCGTATGTCTTTTTTTTTCTCCCTACAAGAGAAAGAGATACATAACTAACTTGCAGAGAAAAGCTGCAGCCAATCACGTTGCAAACTTCAATGTGACTTAAGGTCAGTTCCTTGTGCTGGCGAGCTTCATGGGGGAATAATGTATGAAAGAGACAAGTATAGCTGAAGGGCAGCGCAGTGGTGCAGTAGTTAGCACTGTCACCTCACAACAAGAAAGTTATGGGGGTTTAAACCTGCCATCTGGCTGAGGCGTCTCTGTGTGGTATTTACAAGTTTGGCTACCCGCCTGTCACTTACACTCAACTGGGATTGACTTCTTGGATGAGAGATAAATAGATGAATACAAGCCCAATCCCTAGAAGCTAGATAATCATATGTAAACTACTCTGAAGCGCTGGGTGACAGTAAAGTGCTTGACAATGATAACACAACAGCAGTCGTGTGCTAGAGGGTGAATCATCTCTGGGTGGGTGATGCTGAAAAAGATATCTCGCTGCACGCCGCAGCACAGCAGGGGCCTCATGTTAATCAATACCACTGAGAACAGGTGAGATTTAAGGGGTTTGAAGCCTATGAAGATGCCATTTTGCTGTACAACATTAATACAAATTATTTTTTTTGGAACACAAGTTTAATAATTCGGCGATACGGTGATGCAGTCATTAGCACAGTCACCTCACAGCAAGAAGGTTCCGGGGTCTTTGTGTGTGGAGTCTGCATGTTCTCCCTGTTCCTGTGTGGGTTCTCTCTGGTACTCCAGCTTCCTCCCACAGTCCAAAGACATCAAGAGGGGACGAGGCTGATTGATACTCTAAATTGACCGTAGGTGTGACTGTGAGTGTGAATGGTTGTCTGTCTCTATATGTTGACCCTGCGATGGACTGGTGACCTGTCCAGGGTGAACCCCTCCTCTCGCCCGTAGATGGTGGGATAGGCTCCAGCCCCCCCCCCCCCCCACGACCCTTAACAGGAATAAGAGGTAGAAAATGGATGGAGGGATGGATGGAAGTTTAGTAATTCAGCAGTCAGTGTGAACATTTTTTTTTACTTAAAAAGCACGGTCAAGGCAAATTTACTTTTAAGATGAAGAAGCTAATAACTAAAATGAACTAAAATATTAAATGAATGACAACTGAATATTATTTGTATAACTAGAAGGCAATCAGAGAGCTCATACATCCACCGCTGCGGTTTTGGATCAGTTCCATATTAAAATGATTGTTCTACCAAATTCTAATTAAATCCATCTATAACTTTTTGTGTGTTATCCTGCTAACATCATATTACCTACTTGGCAGGGGTAATTATGTTTTTTTAGGGGGGGGGGATGTTGCAAAAGAGAAAGTTAATAGGACAATAACACTGCAAGCCTGATAACTGTTCTAATCACCTCTTTAAACAGCCATTTAAAAAGTTCCCCACTGCTCTATTTGGTTGTGAGAATCATATGAACCAGCAGTCCAGCTATCGTACTGCTGCGCACTGTGGAAGTGGAGCAAATCCAGAGTGCAGCCGGGGGACGCTGGTGATTGATTGCCACAGGGAAGTTGGTGTGCAATGGTGAGTGAAATCTTTTCTTCACACTGACCTGAACTTTCCCTCTGACTAACCTCTTATCTACTCTCACCACACTGAGGTGAAGTGGATCAGAGGTTTCAAGGGGGGTGCATGCTCGCATACACACACACACTACAGGGGAGGTACTTTAGGTGCTATCAAGGGCTATGATTGCACCATTGAGGTTTTTGCCTCCACCAACCAGTAAAGTAACAGCAGTGTGCACTCGTATCTTTCCAGTCTTAAGTTTCTCTTTTTCTTTTTTTTTTTGGTGAAATGAAATGTATCATTTTTTTTGCTAGAAATCTGCTTTCTTCTTTCTTTTATTCAGTGATATACAGAAGTCTGAGAGCTGCGTCACATGGCGCATCAGACACTTGAAGCTCAACATTTGCAAAATGTCCAGTGGTGATGTCAACCACAAGTTAGCATCACCGTGGATGCCTTCGGACAATGGCTGATGGGACGTCGCCGTCGAATTTTGGATTTTGCAAAAATAAGGCTCGGTGACAAACAAAAGCTGATGAGACTTGCACATTTTGTTTAGAAAAAAATCTCATGGACAAATGTGGATGATTTTGAAGTATAAATGTAATCACTCGAGGAGAAAATGCTAGACTATGGACAAATTAGCTGTGCGCTCTTTCTTTGCTCCTACAATGTGATGACATTAAACGTCTGCAACAACCTCTAGAGATAATCACTTGTTAGCAACTGCCATTTTAAAGCTACATAAGAAGTTTGAAAATTCACAAGTGTGGTATTTACTAATGTATTTTATACCATGGAATAAAACATTAAAATATCTGAGGCTTGCATTAACAAGCAGAACTTATTTCAGGCATTTATCCAAAAATCCACTGACTCTAAGATGAAGGAACTGCGTCAAACTGTGTGACGATACAATAGCTGGCTGCTTTCACAGACTCTGCATTAGGTTACACAAAAACTGCAAATGTCACCCAAAGCGAGGAGGAAAAAAAAAATGTCCATATCACCCTGTCACACAGCTCTTTTCCCTCAAATGAGCTCACTTCGGAAGCAACCTCTCCAGCTGTGTGATTAACATAATTTGGAATCACGTCTTAGGGCTATGACTTCACACTAACAATCCCCTACTGATACACACACACGCACCGGAGTGCCTATCCACGTTGTCAGCTGAGCTAAAACACATCTACCACACAGAAAATTTCACAGTGTAGGAACAGCAGGAATTAAAGTGCAACAATTCTGTGGTAGCGACTAACAATTAGCCGCTGAGAGCAATAATGTAGGGAGTCAAACAAGCTGTGTCGAATCCAAGGGCAGAACTGCACTCTTATTTAATTTGAGGATGCACTGCAAAGAAGTTGTGGTTAAAACTGAAGAAAAAGGGTGACAGTCAAGAGAAGCAGAAGCAGCAGCAGCATCGTCCTCCCTCACCCACTCTCTGTCAATCACCTGGTGAGATATGCCTCCTTGTGGGCTCCACACACCCACAGTAGGTGACACGGTGACAGGTGCGCAACACAATAACGCACACCTGCAAGTATAAAAATGGGGCAAAAAGTAGAACTACACAGCTGTCTACTGGTAAAAGTGCAGTCGAGATAAAGAAAATTGGTTGCAATTGATTTGATGGCACTATGACTTTCCTTGTTAAGGAGCACGCAACGGTTAGTAACCACTGACATTTGCTGTCAGTGGTTAGGCTCTTAAAAGCATCTTCTTGCAATTGGAATCAGGATCAACATGATTTCACGCCATGGTTTTTACCTCAACTGTAATCAGAGTGAGTGCAGAGTAAAAGGAATTCTGGTCTTTTGTTGTGGCGTGAATAGAAAATATCTTCGCAGGTGAAGTCTGTCCTGTAATAAACTGAAAATTCATCAAGTTCTTTGGAACAAGCTGGACCTTGTGTAGATGCATGTACAGTGAGCACCCATCAGTGAAATACATCTTGACTACCGCTTTCTTTTAAGCAGTTTTATTTGTGTGTGCGTGGGGGGGGGGGGCTGCGCTTCTGGCCATGCAACAAAAAAAGCCTACCATGAGGTGCATCACTGCCATCTTACAGAACATATGATGACGTAACCTGTTTAACTGCTCTCCACAGCTTTGCCGCCCAATTCCAGCATTATATTTGCTGTGAAAGTGTAAGGCAGACGATCCTGTGCGCGCTCCTCTGTGACAAAAACAAGGCTGTATTCCCAAAATGTGACGACTGCAGCAGCTCTGCTCCTCTCTCCTGATACACACACAGCAGCTCTAAATATGACTTTATTACTCCAGATAAGGGAATCAATAAAGTTCCATTGTGTGAACAGCAATCCTAACTTTCAGCTGTGTTGATAAGGGAGGTTCTTGCTGTGACAGTGAATAGAAAGCCACTGTGAGGTGAGTTTACCCAAGGAGGAACGGAATAATTAGAGTTCAACTCTGCTGAACAGACAAATACCCCATTTACGAAGATATTGGTTCAAAACTGCAAATCTGACACAATCAGCTGCTGATATCGTCTATCTGCACTCCTGTGAGCCTCTTGTCTCACTTGAGGCTTAACATAAAGTAAATTACACAGTGACAAAGAAGAGACGGTGACTGATTTTAAACCACAGAGAGAACCTCCGCCCCAATTGTGTTGATGCACATTTCATGTCAACACGGAAGTATAAATGCACAAAAAAAAGGGGACACAGGAAGATTTAAAAATGCATAAACCTCAACCCACTCTGCGCACACATTAATATTTATATATCCTTGAAGACATGGAAAGGAATTTATAGCCCCTTACCTGAGAGGGCAAGCTGTGAAACCTCTGATTTTGCAGAAAGTCACAGATTTGCTGCTTTTAAACTTAACTAGCCGTTCATTTTAATGCGATAAAAATCGTACGGGGATACGGGGAGGCACATTTCTTTCCTCCCGTGTTCAACAGCTGTGAAAACTTGTAACAGTAGCCCATCACTGTTTGTAACATTCGGGCCTGTGGCATTAAATGTTTATCTCCGACCCAGAAAGACAGCAAACAGAGGAGAATCTGTTCGCCCCTAAGAGAGAGACACACACACACACACAGCAAACATGTTACTTTAAGCTACAGTTGGTGCAACAATGTGCAGCGGCTTCACATGTAATTTCAGGATCACTCTGTTATTTAGCATCTGCTCATCTCATATCAGGGCCTATTTCTATTCTTAGTCAAACCTATTCTGTATTTTATTCTTTTATTAACGCAGATGGGAGCTGCTATATGACTCAGCGGGCTCAAGATAAACAACTCAGCTGCCTCTTTTGTTGCAAAGATTATGCTACATGTCCTGAGCCTTCGAGTGTCAATAATGGGATGAGTCGCCGCTGCTGCATTTAACCGGATGATGTCACACACCAGATGTCCTTGAAATCAATCATGACATCTTCGAGGATATCATATCTCCTTTTATTTACTTCTTCAAACAATCACAAAAGAGAAATAGAGAAAATGTATATTAGCGGGTCGTTTCCTTCTGTGAGCGTTTCTCCGTGCACGTGTGCTAAAAGGTCAACAGGGTCTCATCGTGCAACATGCAAATCAGTGAATCTCCAGCGAGTATCTGCTTGGTACAACACAACTGCAAAACCACAAACATGTAAATTTGCAGCAGCGCGAAAACAATTTTTTTTTTTTTTTTTTTTACAACAAAAATGAACTTTACTTTTTCCTGCCAGCAACCTCACATTCCTTCAGTCAAAGACAGAACAGCTGGGAGCGGTGAAAGTTTGCTTCAGCATGCGTGATGCATTATTTTTTAAACATATTCAGTCACTACAGATCAATACTAAATAAATAAGTAAAATATTCTAGGCTGAGCGTTTAATGTTTAAACATGTCATGCTGCAGCCTCGTCAATATCGACAGTCTGTAATGTTGTTTACTGCGATGTGAAGTGTATTAAAGGTCTAAACTGAATTCCCACTGACGTGCGAACCATTGGTTTTACAGATTACAATGTGGAAAAGATGCTTTGGTACATATGGATGGTAGAGGGGCGGCAGTCCAGCAAGCCCACAAGTTTAGTGTATGTTTGGGTCATGGTTTTGATTTGTTTTACAGATTTAAGAGGCTCCAGCAAAAGACAGTGAAACACACAAAGGCTGAGCTGAAATGCAGAAATGAAATGAATAAAAACAAACTAGAAAGTGCTCTGAGAGCATAAACCTCTGCCAAGGCGATCTCAGGCAAACCCAATACAAAAACAAGAGACTTTTCGCTTTGTTTATCAAATCTACCACCAAATTGAAGGGGTTTCCTCATCACTGAACCGTTCTACAACCCTCCCCCAAGACTGGTGAACATCAGCCCAGGAGTTTTGCATAATCCTGCAAACAGATAAACACCAGTGAAAACATAAACTCCTCGTCAAGGGATGAAATACTGTGTGTTGTTGCCATTCATGACTGCTAGTGTGTGTGTGTGTGTGTGTGTGTGTGTGTGTGTGTGTGTGTGTGTGTGTGTGTGTGTGTGTGTGTGTGTGTGTGTGTGTGTGTTTGTATTACACCTTGTTTCTTACTTTTTTTGTGGAACCAAAAAATGCAGTTTACATTTACGAACAAATTAACCCTTGGGTTGCAGTTTGTCTTTTTAACAGTTCTGTTTTGAATCCAAAGCGGCGGCATGGTTCAGAGGTAGAGTGGCTGTCTAGCAACTGAAGGGTCACTGGTTTCAATCCTCACTTCCCTCGGTGACCTTGAGCAAGATACTGAACCCCTGATTGCTCCTGATGACCCTGCAACAGACTGGCAACCTGTCCAGGGTGAACCCTGCCTCTCGCCCAATGTCAGCTGGGATAGACTCCAGCCCCCCCATGACCTTTAACAGATAAGCGGTAGAAAATGGATGGCTGGATGATTTGAATAACCAAATGTAGCAAGGTAGTTTGTCCAGTAGGGGGCGTTTCAATTCCAGTGCTGTTTCAGAGTACTTACCGACGTCCCCAGGGAACGTTCACAAGGGTGTGAGGTGCAGCGCTGCAGAGTAAATGCGTCCATTTCACTCATGCTCGCCACAACCTAGCCTGCTAACCAGTAGCTACGACTTTATCAGCTGACAGGAAGCTAATGTGTGTGCTACACGTTTTGAACAAACAGTTATATCTCACCGCCTTCACACATGCATTCCACACAGTACGTTGCAAACATGTAGCTTGAAACACGGTGGGCTAGTTAAACCCGTAATCTCACGAAAACCAGCTGCCCCGCAGGGTAAATCCCAGTCCACACCAACTCTAAAAATCCAGCATCAGCTGAGCTCTAATTCCCTTTCGTGTAGTGCACAATACCTTCTACCATATGATCACAAATCCTTTCTGTTGCTTTCCTTCTTGGTGGAAAATACACATGGGAAAAAAGAAAAACAATAATTCTGAGAAATCTAAGGTCCAAAGAAAATAGATTTGTTTACGTGCAACCTAATATTGTTTCATGTTCCAATGAACTCTAATATTCTCTCTTGAGTCTGAGGCAAAAATAAAATAGTGGAAGCATGAGAACCGTACAATTTGCTCTCTGGATTTCTAAAATAACATTTATCATGGGCTTTACATTCTTCTACCCTCTGATTAGTCTGTTTGAACACGTAATTTCTTTTTTAAGTAAATCTTTTCTCAGATACATTACTGCCTTAATTGCGTTTAGTTCACTTTTGATTTGACAAACTAAAAAGACAAACACCTGACCGGCCTATTCCGCTCCTGCCATCCTGCTGCAACATCCAAGCCTAAGTTTGTCAAAATCATTATATCAGTGCACACGAGGATGTCAAAAAAATGTTGGTGTTTGTAGGATAAGGTGGTAGGATAAGGCGCATGTTGTCATGGCAAATGATTGCACTTCTCACACCGAGGGAATCAAACCACCAGGTATGTCCAAATCATACTGAGCACCAGTGGAGCAAAGGGTGACTCAATTCAGCATGAGGTGACCTGGCTGTGTGTGTGTGTGTGTGTGTGTGTGTGTGTGTGTGTGTGTGTAGGAAGGGGGGTAATGACTCCATACCTGAGCATATTACTGAGATGACAGTTGCGTTAAAAATGAAAAATCCAGCCTTACACAGTCACCCTGAGACCTTACGCTCTGTCAAATACAAAGGGGTTATTTTGAGGTGGTATGGTGTGAAAGAAAGTTCTGGTTTCTTGTCCTGAGGTGTCAACATCATCTGTTTTATCATTAAAGCTACAGTCTCGCCTGTTTATCCATCCGAATAAAAAAATAAATGATATTTTGCAAAAAAGAATTGGCTGGAAATGCTTCAAACTTACGGACATCTTGCTCTTTTCTCCTCCTACCTCAAAATTACATAGCTTGTTGCATAAATTATAATAACTTTTTAGGCAGGAATAACTATGAGCTCAACATGAAAACAGGTTGCAGGTGAGACGTAGCCTACTCTACAGTCGCAACAGCAAAACAGTAGATAACTTGTTTGGACCGTCAAATCTCTGCAAAGTGACTTTTTATTACAATTAGAGTTTGATTTATCTGGTCCGATCACATTTGGAAAATCTGGAAGGGCCGAACAACTAAATAATTAATCTGAGAGTCAGCAGAGAGCTAACCAGAAGTAGCCTGCTGGATCAGCTTGAGCTGCTGCCCAGAGAGCATGTTCAGTCCTGACTCGTCCTGACGGAACAGGAATCTTGCCTCGGATATAAACTCCATATGTTAAATCCAGAGAGACTTATTACAGAGTTGAGAGAACTCCTTTTGTCCGGGCTTGAATGTAAACGGAACGTTCATTTTCATGTAAATATGACACTGCCAGTTTTAATATATGAGAAAAGATGAATTGGGTAGCTTTACATATCACAGCTCATTTACATATTTCAATTTTGATGGAGTTGCATTGAAGGGTTAGTTGAATCCTCATAATTTCCCTATGTTAAAATGGTTGACTCACCATTTATACTGCAGTGTATGAAGGCATGCAGGGGTTAAACACTGAAGCAAGGTAAACCCGCAATGCCTCATTCAGCCATGTGAAATTGTTGTAGGCAAAATAAAAATGTTAGTCAACCGCCAGAGCAGGTAGTCACAGTCTGTTCAGACCGAAACTGGCCGTTTTCTGCTTTAATCAAGGTATTCTTGCATAACAACATTTGCATATTCCCGTCAAATGCATTCGTTGTTTTCTCCGCGAGTGAGAGATGCTCTTCCTCCTGACTCTCTAAAACTCCGGTGCACTTTTACTTCCACCACACATAGCAAGTTATCACATGAAATAAACGAGCCGCTCATTTGATTAAAAGCGTCAAAACGCCATGAATGCCAAAAGGAATTTTCATCAGCATTAATGTTGCGTCTATGTAATGACAATAATAATAATAATAATAATAATAATGTTAGAATTATTCCTCTTATGACGTGATTCCGCTTCGTAATTCATCTGCTTTCATTAACAAGGATTCTGACGTGCTACAATTGTTTCCTCAAAGTAAAATGTAGAGTAAAATCTTTATCAGATTTGTATCGCAGATTACTTCTTTGAAGAAAAAAATAAGGAAGTTTTTCAAAATCAGTTTAACTTTTGCAATAAAATATAACGAGGAGATCTTACTGGTGGTGTTGTACTTCACTCCATTGATGTACTCGGGGCAGGGTCTCTCCACTATCCTCCCGGTGCTACTCCGCGGCCAGCAGGTTCCTATTTCATCGGTTGTGGCATTGCAATAAAAACCTTGAAGTATAAGAGAGAAAAGCTGAGCGCTCACAACTGTCACTTTTCCGAGACGCTCCTGGAAAACTGGACACATTCCATCTTACCATCAGAGCTCAGCAATGACAATGACGCGTTTTCCCCAAAAGTGTCAATCAAACTACAATTTAGATCCCCGAGCTCTCCGAAAATGATCTGATAAATGGTAGCATCCATGGTCCGCTTTCAACGACGCGAGAGTTGGAGAGGAGACGGACGCACTGGGTCCAGCCGTGCTCCCGGGCTTGTGAATCGGCGCAACAGTAATGACAGGAGGAGAGCGCTCCTGTTGGGAGCCGCTCGGCTGGCCAATCACAGGCGCGGAGCCCCGCATCAGGCCACGTGCTGCAGCAACCCGGCGAGAGACAGGCGACGAACAGGGTGCTGACCTCATCATTTCACACCTGCCGCCCACCTGTCCACTTTATTCATGGAAGAAAAGGCGGCTGCATTCACATGGTGGTGTGTGTGTGTGTGTGTGTGTGTGTGTGTGTGTGTGCGTGTGCGTGTGTGGGGTGGGGGGCTGTTTACAAGTAGGAATAACATAAAAACATGATTGGTTTCATGTTTTGAGGATCCGGTTTTAACGCAAGTACTCTCTGCAGGAGTGGCTTGATAAGTGCTTCTAAGGAGTCCCGGAGTGGCCAAGAAGCTGCAAATGCTTTGCTGGGCAAAAGTTACATCTGAATTACTTCAATGTAAGGAACAATGTTATGGTCGTGAATTCATGAACTCAGACAAACAAGTTGTATTTAATTGTGAAAAATGAATCAAACCAAGTGAATTGTGGATTAAAATGTGTCTTCTATACACCTGATGTATTTATTTATCCATATATGATGTTCGTTCAAGGTCTCCTGTGGAATGGAATCCAAAAAGAGCAACTCAAGAGAACATGCTTCATAAATTCCACTGTTTATCAAACGGCCTCTGCATCTTGAAGGTTCCCTTTATATTTTATTTGCCAAACAACTTTTTTTCTCTCCATCCTTTAAAAAATCCACATCTTGATCATTTTTTGGAAATATTATGGGAAAATGGTTTAACAACCTATAGAGAACACCACCTCCTAAACATTCCTAGAACATCATCCTGACATTCTAAGGATGTTCCTGGGACACGCACTGGCTGAGGAATACTTTCCTCCTAAGAACCATATGTTTTCATTCAAATAGTCCTGTGTGTAATGTGTCAATGTGGCCATCATTTATAAAACTTTGAGTTGCAGAACAACAGCAACAACAACAATTTTAAGAACATCCTCGTTGCTCTGTCAAGGTCTGGGACATCGTCACCTTAAGAGTACCTTGCAAGTAGGTTCCCTCCCATGTGGGCAGTCTTGTCTGTCAGAAGTCCTCTTTGGATGATGGAATAGCTGTGGACATCTCTCCCACACACGTCCAATGTCTAATTAGAAGGAGCTGTGTGCAGCTATACAAACAGACCATTACACCCACCTCATGCTGGGACTGGCCAGCTGCGTGGAGCTGAGGAAAGAGCTGGGGTTTTAATGCTCGCTCGCTCGCTCTCTCTCTCTCTCTGTCTATCTCTCGCTCTGGTTCTTTCCTCATTCTTGGCACAACTATTTCTGGCACTTTTCATGAGTAGCAACAATTTGAATAAAGTCCAAGAAAGATTTCTTCACTGTGTTCAAACAATATCACCTCTTCCTTGTCACCATCATCCCTCTACCTTCAAGTGGGACCAGAACAAGTACAAACCAATATGTTTCCATTGTGCCAAAGTTGAATACAAAACTAGACACTGCTCGGAGAGCGCATTCCTCTGCCAAACCACATTTTTGGCACCTGGTACTTTTGTGTTCACGCCCTCATCAAAACCACCATTAGTGATGAGTGGGCCCTCACACCCTGCGCACGTCAGAGTGTGTGGCTGTTCTGTGGAGTGAGAGGGAGGTGAAACCTGATAATAGTTGGATTTTTGCATTAAGGGGCAGACTCATGCAGTGTAAATATCCCTTCCTGTTTCCAACGTTATGCTGTAGAACCCATATTGTGCTGCTGTTGGTGACATGACGACAGCAGTGTAATTATGGTGTAAGAAGAAGTCCTTTTTGTGATACTAAATGTGCTGTGAGGCGGACCACTGTGCCACCGATGATC
This sequence comes from Aulostomus chinensis, assembly GCF_037954235.1. Taxonomy (NCBI): domain Eukaryota; kingdom Metazoa; phylum Chordata; class Actinopteri; order Syngnathiformes; family Aulostomidae; genus Aulostomus; species Aulostomus chinensis. The sequence continues at coordinate 23,361,420 of NC_141324.1, forward strand.
TTGGCTCATCAGGTCTACGTCCTGTAACCACTGGTTGGCGCTATGACTACGACAGAGATTAAATTCATAGATGCCTTCAAGCTCTGATGTTTCGAAAAGATCTGACCATCTGGAGTCCACTTCCAACAGTTTTTATATTCTGTGGTGAAATATTCAAATTTTTCCACCTTGCCACATAAATGGCATGAAACCAAAAACTCACAATCTTCACAGTTAGCCATCACCTCGTTCTTAAAGACTTTCTAGGATGTTACTAGGAACATCGACGTGTTAATAAAAAGCCATTTCCTGTTGCCATCAAATGAACCCGTCCAGGGTGAACCCCACCCCACGTCCATAGCCGCTGGGATAGGCTCCAGCCACCCCCCAGGACCCTTAACAGGAATAAGCAGAGGCAAATGGATGGATGGATGGATGGATGGATGGATGGATGGATGGATGGATGGATGGATGGATGGATGGATGCTAATGAAAACAGCGGCAGGTTGATTACTTCATAATGAGACAATGGGCTTGCAATGGCATGTTGCTGTTCCTACGACGACCTCCTAGATTTGAATCCAACTTAATAAATTTAGGACCACAATGGCAATAAGCCTCCAGACTTTACTGCGTTATCCTGACAGGTTGTTTTTTTTGTCCTTTTTATAATTGCATCCACTGCAGTGGAAGTGTTGTGCTCAGTAAAAAAGAATCATGTCAATTAATTAATGTGATAACTTGATATCATATAATTTAAAAAAACTTACAAGCGTGGTTGCTGTAAGCTCCGGTACCAATGACTAATTTGCATTGAATGGTAAATTAAAATGGTCCTTGAATATCAAACTAATATCCATCAGGATTTTGATTTTCAAAGTTAATCCTCTAATGCTGCCTGCAGCCTGCTAATTAATAGACTTTAATACAAGCTTTGATATGGGCCGCATGGATGAACAAATTAGAGAGGAGAGATTGTCTCTATGGAGCAACTCCTAAAATAGTGGATGGAACTGTGACAGCGCAGTTTTTATTCCACCAGTCAGTGAAAATTAAAAAAAAAAAAAAAAATCAGCAGACCTCATTTACAAAATTTTCGTCTGAACAACTTTGCTCTAACTCACTCTAGGACTTTTTCAGCCCTCAGTGATGGCTGTTTGTAACTCCTCTGCTCCTCACATCTGTCTTCTGTACACTAAAATCTTTGCAAGCCCAGTTGATTGACAGTTACAAGAGACTCACACAGAAGTCAGGAGGAGGAGTTATAGCCTGAATTGCCACCAGGCTTCTCTTCCCGTCTGCAAAGAGCTGCTTTCTGGCCCAGTTTTTAATGTTGGCCTGGATGTAGGCGTCTTCTGTGGGTGTACAGGAGGGTGTGAGGACCAAGCAGGCGCTCTTCACAGGCCATCCACCTTCCGATTTCGGACATGAAACAAAGTTTGGAGGGCTGTCGTCATGCCCCTGCTCAACGGACGCAGAGACACAAGACATGAGCATTTTTCTCGGTTGCAGACGGCATCTGATGATGCCAGAGCAGCAGTCCAATCAGTAGGAGGCCGCTGGTCAAACAGCATGTGGCGACAGCCTGTGGCCTGTTTGATGTGTCTTCCTCCTCTGATCGCGACAGACACGAGACGTGAGGGCTTCAACAGCCTCCTCTTTGACAACAGCTCATTCAACTTCAACAAATTCTTATTCATCCTCTTTTTCAAAGCACAAAACAACTCCACTGAAGCTTTCAAAGCAATCTTGATTGTCAAGAGTGATCTGCACACAAATGGAGCCCGCAGTGTGAGCAGTCACATCCTGCCACGACAGTACGAGCGCCGTCATTGTGAGCTTTGTTTTTTTTTTTGGGGGGGGCATTTTTGTTTTGTTTTAGGTTTTGTTTTTTTGGGGGCAAATGATCTACTCGCACAGCATGAGATGGAATAAACGACATCTCAAAGCGTACATTTGTCCCATTTAATGTAGAGTTTAGGAACAAATGCGTGCCTAATGTGTGCGTTTCATGAATGAGGCCTGGTCTATTCAGATGTTTGTGTGTTGTGGTTTCTACTTGACAGCAACGATGGAATACAAAACAAATAAGTGCTCCACTGAGTGTGACTCCACTAGCGCTTAATGGAGCAACACAGGATTTTACACCACAGCGATGATAGCTTTGGTGAGAAGGGAAGTTGTTCAAATAAATGGTACACACCCCCCCCCCCCCAACAAAAGTAGATTACTTGTCATTTAAAAATGTGAAAATAATTATGATCACAATGAACATTAGTATTCAGATCCGTACTTCAAACATTTTTCCAAACAAGTGCAAAGTGACTACGAGGTTGAGCGCCACTTCTCTCCGACAATTAACTGCTGTAGTGCACATTTTGGCAAGTGTGGCGTTTGAAATAATAACCCTTTCACACTACAGCAGAGTGAGGTACATTAGATAGTGGATGAAATGGATAAACACTTGGAATGACAGCAGTAGAGCTGCCGTCCTCCCAGTGACATTAACAAACTGACCTTTACTCAGTCCCTGCTGGACTTTCCATACACAGCGGTTTTCTGTGAAAAAAAAAAAAGCTACACAAAACTGGGTTTGCATATTAAAATGTCACAAAGGACTGATTTTTTTTTTTTTTTTTGTAAATGAGCCAAAGGACCCTAAACCTCAAACCTGTCCGAAATGAGGTGTCTACAGTGTAATATCACCGCTGTCTACCTGTTAAATGTGAGACATGACCTTTTCACCGATGAAAAGCTTTCTTTCTGAGCTCCCTCTGAGCTCCTGCGCTCCATCTCTTTTTCCCTCCCTGTGCTTTCACATCACGTTCATTCATACATCTGTGACTCAGAATGTTGACTGGAAAATGCAATGAAAGATGTTATAATTACCCCCCCAACTATTAATAGTGCCACAAAAAAGTTAATCGCTTTTCCGTGATAGAATTTTAAAGGTCTTTTTATTCATTATTTTTTTGAAAATCTCATTCGTTTAAAAAAAAAAAAAGAATTCAAAAAGCATACGCTAAAAAAAACATGTATTTTCCGGCTTTTTTTTTTTTTTATTACAATTCTGGGATATTTTGTCACACAGTTTTTAAGGGTTATGTAACGTTTGAAGTGCAGCAGAGCACCTGTGGACCTCAGTCTCTCTCCATCTTCACATGAAACACTTTGGGAGTGTAAGAGCCATTACAGTAATGATGATGATGGTGATTGTGACGTCCCCTGGGGTCAAATGCTTCACTCTAACATTCTGTATAAAAGATCGGCCATTAGTTTAGGTAACAGTATCACGTGATGTTCAAATGGGCTTGTTTAATGTGAATACAATCAAACCTGCGAGACCTAATGTTATTTAGTTTTCAGTTTTGTGTGTTTGTCTTGTCTTCAAGTCATGTACAGCAGCACAATATGCTACATGGTGAGTTTGTGATCTCTAGCGCCACCTAGTCTTACATTGTGGATGGCTAAGTTGGTCTTGGTGGAGGGATGCAAGTGCCCTACATCATAATTCACTGCAAATATTGTAAATTTAAATTCTAAATTGACTTCAGATTCTTTCCCCCACTATGGGACTTCAGGGCACCAAGACACTTTGCTGATAATTTATCTATAATTTATGCTAAATTGTTATATAAATTGTTTACGACTCAAAAATGTGCTTGAGGGTTGCATGCAAATTGCAATAATTAAGATAAAGCATAAGTTTGTTAGATAATGTGTAATCTGTCCTATTACCTTGAATTTCAGACCAGATTTGCGTCCTGTGCTGGAGGGAACAACGCACCTTGATCCTCTGCCTGCAGTCGGTGACATAAAATAATATTTTCATGTTCAAGGTGACATTTTTGTTTCAACAGCAACGAAATACGGTACAATTCATGTTGCGGGTTAAACAAACCATAAAGGAGGCATCTATAAGCCTCAGATTTTGGAATCAGAGTATCTCAAGGCACAAAGGCATTTAAGCCTCATCCCACCTCGTTCAACCGCACCGCACTTTTTGTGCTGACTTATAAAACGGTGTGGATATGCGAGGGATTTCTGTGGTGGGCCTGGGGTGCAGTTTTATGTATAAGAATAGGCTGCAGATAAGAAGCCGTTTAATCTGGCGGGGGATGAACAATCATGTACACTGGACCGTTGTTCAGAAACGTTACTTTGAATTATTACGGGTTTCCTCTTTTGCTTTTTTTTTTTTGCTTTTTTTTTTTCCTTCTCTGATGGATCCGTACCACATAAATCACTCCAATCCAGACTAATGAAATTTTCCAGTTGCTGTCGGGCAGTTTTGTTGCTGCTGGCGGGTTGAAAGCCCTTTGAAGGAAATCCTTTACCCTCTGAGTCTTGTTGACCTAATTCAAATGATTGTATATTCTGCAAGTGAGCCCTCTTTACTCACCCCCACCCGCCCCCCTCCTTTTATAGTTCTAAAATTCGATGAATTTAAGCATCTGTAAGCTGGATGTGTGTTGAAAAATCGGGGGGGGGGGGGGGTTGTGGCAATGAGGACACTCAGAATCCCTCCAAGAAGCGGCATAAAAATCCAGGGCCTACGTGTGAAGCAACATTTCCTCTCTCGCTCAATGTCTCTCGGGTATCTTTTATTTTATTAATTTTCTTTTTACAATCAATTGAGAGTTCAACTGCATGAATTCAGTGGTATTGTAATCCAGTCCACGAAACCTCACTGTCAAATGATTCCTTATAACAACCTTTAATAGTCACCTGGGTCCCACCTTTTCTCATGTCTCAACAAGTGAGATTGTATCTTAACAGCTGTCTCTGGCTTTCATTCTTGTTTGACAGTCGGGCTGAAATTGTGATTGTAGAATTTTCTGAGGGAATAAAAAGCTCATTGTAATCTTTCCAGATTATTAATCTCATGAGAAGAACAGTTTTCGCACAAACAGGGTTCCAATCATGCTCGTTTGTGCTTCTGCAGCCTCTCAGCTTCATTAGCTGTGTTTTGGGACAAAACTGCACAAGGATGGACAAAACCATTTGTGCCTTTTATGGGGGATGATATGTGCCTTCACTAAAACCTCTTTTCCACTTACAGAGAGAAAAAAAAAAAGCAAACATCTGGCTTTTGTCTGAAAAAGGGTTCAATTTCAATTAGTTCAAAGTCAGAAAGCGCTGCAATTGTTAATGATGGCATTGATGTAAACACACCCTGGTGATAGCGGGAATTTACCTGCTTCAGACATCGGTCAGTCTGGGTTGAGTTCTGAAAGGAGCTTAAGGTATAAAATAGCACCCAGTAGAACACCGTCACTGCCCTCCATGCTTCTTCTGCCTATACTGTTTGTTTACACTGCTTAATTCTAGACATCAAATCCGGCACCACAGGGGAAAAACAACCACGGAAAAGTAAAGCTCTTCCTAAGTCCATTTCCTTTTTTTTCTAGATTAAGCTTCTACGTGGATATGTGTAGTGAGAAAATGTCAACCTTTTCATTGCAGGCTTTTCAAGAACCATCCGTCCAATTGATCTTTAAAGAGTCCCACTCCCTCCCCCAGTATGACACCCCTGAGGTCGCTGCACGGAGACAACAATAGACCCGGGAACACCAACTGCACCATCGGGAAATTTAAAATCACCCGAAGGAACAATCGGGTCAGAACAACAGCATAATATAATTGCCAAAAGGTCACTTTGATACCATCTTATGCACAATAAAAAGCCAATTCCAGCTACTGTTATGTGTTACTCTGCAGACACTGGAAGGGTTTGATGGAAACTCCCTTAGAGAAGGGCAAACCATCTCATGAGTCAGCCTGAGCAGCTTTGCCTGCCTGCCGGGTTTATCATGAACTACTTACTGCACACAATGAAATGACAGCTGCTGAAGGATATCCTCATGCACAGTGGGGCAGGCCTCAAGGTGACTAATCAAAGCCCAAAGCCATCTGACAGTCCATCTCAGCGGTCACACGGCGTCCCGCTCAGGTGGCACCGATGATAAGTCCTGTTCATTGTAAAAGACCAGACTCCCAGTTGGATTGACTGAGAATCCGAGCAGTGGAGTCAGCTTTGTTCCTGTGCTGCTGCTGCTGCCAAACGTAGTCTTAATCATGCTGCACAACACTAATGTTGACCATATGGCTCATATAGGTGAATCTCTGACCACTCTGCTTTGTCTGCCAGTGCCTGTAGACAGTACAGTGACCTTCCAGCACATTTAACAACCCTCCAGTTAAAAGTACCGTGAAGGATCTCTCTAAGGGCTGTGGAAGGCAATTGTACTGTAATTAATATGCTAATCTACATCAGCTCTTGTCAGAGGCATCTTTGCAAATATCTGCTTGAATCGCATTTTTTTTTCTTTTTGCAGAGTTCACATGAATACAGCAAGTTATCACAAATACAAATGGATTCTGGAGAGTGAATGGAAATCTCATATTTTTTCCACATTGTGTGTGAAAGCTGGCAGGCTGAATTCAAATTAAGAGGCTACAAGTCCTGCTGGATAAATGTGCGGTTATGTGCCGTTGCACATCACTTTATGGTGACTGATTAGCTTCTTGTAATTTTATTTACAGTTACAGAGTGACTTATAGAGTTAATTACAGAGTAGCTGTTTGGAGAATGTACTAAACCTGCCGCTGCAATCAGCACACATCACCCTCCTCAAACCATAATTCGCAGCTCTCAGCCAAACTGAATCATTCTTTGAAGGGTGCAACAAAATCGATTGACCTAAACGCAGGCCAACACCAAAAGGACATTTAGAAATCAGGAAACTGCAATACTCGACCCGAAGACTTTCTGTCATCAAACTAAAAGAGAGCTGTAAAGCTACATCAATTTTTTTTTTTTAAAGTGACATGATGTCATCAGATCCATATTTGGTTCTGGATGAATTTAAAAAAAAAATCTACCCCTGAAGTTAGGCTCTCAAAATGTAATTACAATCTATCCACAACTTTTAGAGTTATTCTGCTGACAGACAAACAGTCACACAGTACTGCCTTAGTGGAGGCGCAAAGAAAAAAGAACTCACGGCTGAAACCAGCAAATTCAACAGTTGCACTAACGTAGGATCCGTCTGTACACAATAGACCGGGCTGAGAACCCACACAAACTTTGACAATATGAATGTGCCTCAATCCACACTGCAATCAACTTGGAGGGAAGTGGATGAGATAAAAAAAAAAGATGGCAAAAAGGTTTGAAAAAGTAAAAGTTCCCGGTTAAATGATCAAAACTGTTGCTCCCGTTCATGCATCCAAACCTAAAGATGTGCACTTTCAGCAGGAATATGTGATCATTCTCTACTTAATTTTGCATAAAAACGTCCACACTTCCCTTCTGCTTGATGAATGGGAAGGGTGCAATATGCCACTGTGACAGGCAGCATGTTGTTTCAATCATCTACTGTCTGTTTGCATGCCATGTCTTTAGGCACTCATTGCTACAAAATTATCCATAAAGCAGGGGCACAAACTGTCCGTACATCTGTCCCAGATCGAGTAAAACACAGAAACATATGCTCTTCTGGGGAAATGGTGTCTATAAGCATGGCGACTCCATAATGAGACCAATTCAGCTCTGAAGGGAGACTGAATATTCTGCGATTTCCTCTCAGCTTTTAAAAGCCAGCAGATGCTTTGACATTTTATCCCAGTTTGTTTGCAACTTTTTCTTCCCGCATGTGTCTGTGTGCTGTTGCATGTGATTTGTTTCATTGGCACTGTGGAGATAATCTCAAGCTTCTGTGACATAGCGCTCTGAAGTCTGGAATGACTTTTTAGTAGTTTGCTTTATTACTAGAACTCTCAGGATGCTGAAGTGAGAGTTATCAGGGTGAAGATGGGAAAAGACTAGTTAGCTATTGGCTTCTGTTGTCTCACAGTGAATCCTTTTTTTCTCTTGGAGTGGTGCAAAGAGAATGTGGCACACCTTAAAAGAGTGGTTCAACTCGAAGATTAGGTTTATATTTTGGCTGTCTCTGTGTTTTTATTATAGATTGATAAGGCCAGACAATGTGGCTTACTTTTTGCAATCAGGTTCTGCAATCAGTGGGATACTGGAACAAGGATGACATAAGCAAGTATATGTTACACATGCTAATATTAAAACTTCTTTGTTTTAATATCAGCATTGTATGTTTGTTTTTGCAGCAGATTTCAGATAAATCATGGCATGTGTGCTTGCAAAAAAAAAAAAAAACAGCTAAAAGGCTACGATTGAGCTAAATACCAGTCTTAAGCTTTCTCTGCAGCTCTCTCTGAAGTGTCCCTCCCAGATATTCCACAACTTACGTGGTAAAAATACAAAAAAATAAGATTAATCTCTCACCAGTGGGAGTTTGTCATCTCGTGGGGTTATGCTTCATGGATGATATGAAATTACAGACACAAGACATCCATATGTGGAAACAAGGCTTATAGACATATTTTTAGAGAAATAAATGAGGCCCAGAGGAAACTTTCACTGTTTTGGTTTAGCAGTCCATCTGGAACAGCTCTAAACGGCCATTTAAGAGTGCAGATAACCCAGGAGGCTGTGAAGACAGCCAAACATTTCTGTGGTGTAGCTTTTCTTTTCATTATTTTTATTGAAGTGAACAGAGTTGAGCTTGGGTTATTGTTCGGACAGCTGACAGCAGCAGAGACAGGGACAGTTGGATATTTGACAGTGACTCGCTAGCTTGTAGCCAACTAAAACACACTCACACCTACGGTCAATTTAGAGTGTCCAATCAGCATAGTCCCCAGTTGCATGTCTTTGGATGGTGGGAAGAAGCCAGACTACCTGGAGAGAACCCACACATGTACGGGGAGAACATGGAAACTCCACACAGAAAGATCCCATGCCTGAGCCAGGACTCGAACCCGGAACCTTCTTGCTGTGAGGCGACAGGGTTAACCACTGCACCACCGTGCCGCCCACAATCATGTTGATTTTCAGTTTTGTATTTATTTGTGTTTGTTTTCAGTTTTTAGTGAACCAACAGAAGTTTCCTTTGTTATATTTTGCAACTGTCAGTGAATGTTTTTGGTCTTTATCACATTCAGCTGGTCTTGGATTCAGTTCTGTCATTTTACAGACTCCTTTTGCCAGTGCTTTCAGTTTGCAGGAGTCTGAATACCCTAATTTAATCAATTTAAATCAGTTCTTCGGTTACAGCTTGCCTCTGCGAATTTTTGCACTTGGATCCACTTGTCTTCCATCAGCATAACACCCTCACACTTACAGCCTAGCATGTAGCATTAGCACTGCGTATCGCACACTATGACTCCCACTCAAAATCTTACAATCCCTCCATTTATTGCTGCTTGACTGAGCCCAGGTTGCAGTAACTGAGCAAGTCCCTCTCCCAAGTAACCTCGTCCAACTCTTCGAGGTGCAACACAGAGAAGTTCCCAATCCAGTTGAGATATAAAAAGCCTCAAATGTTTTCTAGGTCTACCCAGAGGCCTCTGCACAGTTTTAAATGCTCGAGGCAGGTTGGATTATAATTTTTTTTTTTTTTTTTAAAGATTATTTATCTTGTCAGTGCCTTACTGGTGGCATATTTTTTCCACATACAGTACTCACAAGTACTATAGGAGCAACAGTTACCCAAGAAAAAATAAATCAATGCCAAAATATGCTTAAATTTAACATAAATGTCAATACACCATAACAAAGGTTAGAAAAAGAAGTACCCCTGAGTCTGTTTTTGTGATTCAGCCATTAATAATTCATGGGAGTTCAGGAGTTATTGTTCCACCTAACACTACTTCCAGTATATGTGTTGATGAAACCTACAGGCCACATGTCCCACTTCTTTTCTTCATTCGAAAAGAAGAAAAAAAAAGCTGCAAATAATTGTTACCGCCTTGTTGGTTCGCTTTGCAACGTCGAGGAATCTTCCAAAACAACAAACAATCACTTGCTCTGAAGGGAAAAACAAAGTTAATTTTGTGCATGACGTTATCATTTAATAACTGGTGGCACAAGTGAAGCTTTTATGTCTGGACTGCAACTCAATGTTTTTGGACTTGTGACGCTATTTCCTGCACTCCTCTATTGTGTTTCCCTGCTCACCACAACGGCGGCACTGTGTGTGTGTGTGTGTGTGTGTGTGTGTGTGTGTGTGTGTGTGTGTGTGTGTGTGTGTGTGTGTGTGTTGCGACATGCCACACGCCACATCTACTGATCAGATTGAAGAAACATGTTTGATCGCACTTCATTTCCCAGAGGTTGATTCCCTTCATGAGCGTCACAGTGAAATTGCAGACACCCTTGAATCACCTGACAAAAAGCGTCGTGGGGAGTTTGATCAGCGATGGCATGCATAGCGCGTCACAATATTGGAAAGTGTTCTTTTGTTTCGCATGCGATGTCTGTTTTTAGATTCTTCTCCGGAGCTCATAATGCCAACACACCGTGACAACACAGCCACACACAGCACACGTTGTGAATGTAATTAAATCTGACTGATGATGTGATGACGTTGTGCCCTTTGGTCCACCAAACAGGCACGTGAAGCCGAGCAAGGATGCTCTCTTTCAAACCATCGGCAACCTCACACTACTCCACACGGTTCAGTCTAAGTTTAATCTATTCCATCATGCTTCTGTATATTATAATCATTTTCATTCAAGGCCTGCACCGTATCCAGGAGACCGTGACATGTGACTTTCCTGGCTGTGAGTGAAGTCACTGCAAACATATTTGTTACAGTTTCACCAAAAAACAAACAACCCCCCCCCCCCCCCCCAGCACTCTGGAGATAAAGATAAGCCTCAGGGTATATTCCCCAGGGCTAAAAGTATATTTTCAGAAGCTTCATTATGAACTACTGTAAATGAAGGTTTCCCAGAAATATAAGAAGCTAAGTTAAAACTAGAAAGAACCGAGATCGCCACAATCCCCTCTCATCTTTGTCAGAGGGCTATGGTCATCCATTTGTTCATGTTTCTCCACTGTGGTTCTCAGGAGGAATATTTGCATGCATGACTGGTGAAGAGTGAATGATGGGGGGGATGAGCCAGTCTGAGGAGTCAGAGGATCAAATTGGAATTGACTGTGTGTTCAATGGAGAACGCCAGCTTGTATGAGGACAAGCGTCACCCCGTTGAGCTGACATTAGTTTATATAATAAAGAACAGCAACCAATAATCATCATCACTGGTAAGTAGCAAATAGAGTTGGACTTTGAAAAAAAATACAAGCTTTTCCTTTACGACGGGAGTGGACGCCCTGACTTTGCTGCCTCCTATTAGCAGGGATTAAGAGACACTTGCTTGTATGAACGCTCCAACTCATCTGGTGCTTTTCAATGTCTCTGTGAGGTGCTTGAATTGTGTGGAGCAGTGCTACATACATAAGCCTGTCTTGCATTTCCTTACCTCAGACTAACTGGCAGCACATTTTGGCATAATCCCCATGATGAGTATTTGTATGCCAAACATTTTTAGCCTGCAAATACAATTTTGATTCTTCACACTCGTGGATTTACATCAGCATCTTAATGAATGACAGACTGATTGAAGCAGAGATCCTTGCCATCTGAATCACGGCTAATGGAGGCGATGCTTTTGCCAGAAGCTGTCAAATGACAGGAAAACAATTCTGTATTCCCCGTATCTTTGGCACGTCTGTCTGTGCTTGTCGCAGAACTGAACACATGCATGCAGCTCAGGCGGGACAAATAGAGTATCTGATAGAGGCCCTTCTGGGTGTTGGAGAACAAGAATAAATGTTGGCGCTCACTGATCAGAGTTTAAGAAGCCACGTATCGTCATTATGAATTTAATCTCCCGAGGTCAATCAATATTTGTGTGTGTGTGTAATTTGGATTGTTATTCTGGACTAAAGTCATGTCAAAAATTGATAAAACTAGGATTTTGGTGCCAGTGGTTAAGGTTAGGCAACATAGTTTGAGTAAGTCTTAAGTAAAATACCTCCATAGTGACTTAATTAAAGCTGCATCTCTTCCCACTCAAGTGCAACTGTTCATAAATCATTCATGTTGAGGTTGACGTTGTTAGTCCCTTGAATAACCAGGTTACCTGTCTAAGTGTTCAATTTGCGGAGCATTCAGTGGACTACTGAGCCGTACAAACAGGCAGAAATAGACTTCAATCAATACTCTTTTATCCTTGGAGTACATCAGACCGAACCTTTCAGCTCAATACGCTTCCTCCATCGTTCCTGATCCACTGCTGCATTTTAAAATTATTTAAATGCGACATGACTGCAGGGAATTCATTGTAAAGCTCTTCGATCACTCCCTCTGCCCCTGAAATTTTAATTTTGATGTTCGATGACCTGTAAACAATCTGTCAGATATAAATATGGCATTTCTGTGAGGTCCCTATGTTGAAGGCATAACTAGATGTTCTTATTCTCACCCTATAGTCAAGGCTCCATGGCTTGGAGGTAGAGTGGCTGTTTAGTAACTGAGTCTGGTTCAATTCTCACCTCCCCCAGTAACTGTTCCAAAGAACTGAAGCCCTAAGCCACTGAGGTCCCTCACCACAGGGGATACAAAAGCTGGTGCAGCCTTAGTGCCGACCCCGGGCTCAGCTTGTTTGTGTCAGGAAGGCATCTGACTTCAAAACCTACACCAGTATATACAGATTAATGTTCCACTGTAGTGACACAAGGAAAATCCAAATGAGCCAAAGTTTCAGGATGGAAAAGAAATTATGACTGATCGTGAAACAATCCTGGCTGTCTCAGTCTTCAGCTTTAGTGTTTGTACTGGATCATGGTCCCGTCGTGCTCAGTAGTCCACACACACTTTGATTTGAGCTAAAAACAAACGATCCAGGGGCGGCATGGCTCCAAGGTAGAGTGGCAGTCTAGCTGGTTGGATCCTCACTTCCCCTGATGATCATGTTCAAGCATCCTTGAGCAACATATCGAACCCCTAATTGCTCCTGATGGCCTTGCGACGGACTGGCAACCCGTCCAAGGTGAACCCCGCCTCTCACCCAATGCCAGCTGGGATAGACTCCAGCACTCCTGTGACCCTTAACAGGATAAGCAGTATAGAAAATGGATGGACGGACAGATGGACAAACCAACTGTAACCCTCCAATGCGTTCAGTTGAACCAGTTTGCCTGTTCACGGTGGTGACGAGGTGTAGACAAATCAATATACAAATATTAAACATTTTGGACAAAGCACCCCTTAAACACTGGATTTGAAATTTAACAGATTAAAATGCTGTCAGCCTCTCAATATTTTTCAGTGTCACCTGTAAGCTGAATGTTGCGTGTGCACGTGACACAAAATCCCACTCTAACAAACAATAGTGAAATAAATCCCAAGAACCTTGGTGAACACATTTTACATTCTGCTCTAATAAAGGTCGAGGTTATAATACCTTCAAGGTTTTCCTTTCATTTGTACAGGCAGTGCTCTATCTAACAAGACAGCAGGTAAAACACTGGCTGGGAAGACTGATACAGTGTAGGAGGCACTTTGTCTTTCCAGCATTCACCCACCCCCCTACTCCTCACTACAATGCTACCACTGATTTGTCTCCAAGACAGGTGAGTTGCCTTTGGCCCTCTGTCCTGATTTATGTTGGAAAAATTCAGTCAACAATGTTTGCAACCTGTGAGCGGTCTGAGCATGAGCTTGCTGAGAATTAAAATGCTGGATGCAGCGATTTCAAATGGAATTTATGAGAATTCATGATCAGGGCACAAAAACTATATGGGATGAGTCAAAACATTAACATTTCCTTATACTGATCAGAACTTGTACAATCAAAAACTATTTTGGAGCATATTTCAGTGAGGTGAATGTTTGTGTCTTGAGGACACACTGACTTTACGCTGGTCTTTGCTTTGCACTTTAATTTCCTGTTCCCTCCTTTCTATGAGATGCAATCGCAGAGCTGTTCAATACAGTATGTAGTTTATAATACACCAGAAAATATCATCTAAATTATAGAAAGACTAGCACAAACAATGATAGGTGGCTCTGCATGGTTATGTAACATGAAAAGAGGCATGTCAAATTGTTTCATTATCGTTCTGCCTGCAGGGCGCCATCTGTTGGGCCTTCACCCAAACTATGAACTGTCTTGAGAAATAAATCCTCCATTAACCTGCTTTTGTGCACTCTTTTCATCCCGACTTCCTTTTCTTCTTCTTTTTTAATCTTTATCTCACTCCATTACTGTCAAACATGAAGAGCAGTCCAGTAATCCACAGTTTGTCTTATGCTCAAATTACAAACCGATAATAAGATTATTATTATTATTATTCTAATTGACATTTAATTTCTGTACCTGTAATCTGGATTCACAGAGATTAAGCTCCATGATATCACGGCCTGGATATATATGTTGGCCATATAGATATCAGTTCATGTTTAGGACATGTGCAGATTATTGTTTAATGCTTCTTAGATACTGTTTACCTACAAATGGTTTTTAATCCACCTCTAATCCAGTCAGAGGTCTGCCAGGATGAGCCCCGTCAGACCGACATTGGGCATCACAACCTTGCAACAAACAGTGACAAAGCAAACCCTGTGGCACAATCTGGAAGTGTGAATTTTTACTTATCCTCACCTTCTTAAAATTATTGCCTAAGTCATACTTTGACCAAAAAAAATAAAAAAATTCCTCAAATCATCTCCTCATGATGTTCGTCTCCAGTTTTTTGTGTTTTCTGAAAAACTTGGAAAAAAATGACAGGGCGATTACTTTTAGAAGGCGACGTTATTCAAAGCAGTGCTGCAATACATCCCGTCAAAACACAAACTTAAAATAGAAACATTAATTTTGATAGTGCCAGGAGTGATTTTAAGTTTCTAGTGTGTTCTCTTTGGATTATCGCTTGGTCTGATGTCTGTGAGTGTTGTCAGCGTCAGGATGTCCTTCGATTTGCACGTGTCCCATGCTGGTATTCAGGAATATCTCAGGGGAATTTTTTTTTAAATTTTGCACAAACATCTACTTAAACTCAATGATGATGTGATCAGATTTTGATAGTTAAAGACCAAAGGTCAAGACCACAGACTACAAACATTTCTGACCATAACTCCAGCAATTCACACACTCACTATGAGGACAAAATTTAAAACAAAGGTCTAATCGCATGAAATGATGACATCTTATAACTAGAAGATCAAAAGTCAGTGACTTCAGAGATTTCAGTTAAACCATTTTCCTTGGCATATTCAATTGCACCTCCCTCACAATATCGCTTTTCTCCCTCTTCCTCTCTGTCCTCCTGTATTCATGTGTTACTAACTCATCTTCTTCTTTGTGATTTCCCACTTTCCAGACTGCTGCTGCTGCTGGAGGAGGTTTAAGACCTGAAGAAGCACAAGCTGCTACTCTAAGCATCACTTGCTCACGTCCCCATCTGTCCATTATTCTCTTCCCCTTTCTCTCTCTCTCTCTCGCTCTCTTTATCTCTGTCCCTCTCTTTCCTTTTATATATGTCTTCCTCCATTATCGGTCTTTGTCTCTGCACCGCTCTCCAGCCCCCCCAGGAAGGTTTTGGTCACAGCTGTTGCAGGATGTGCTTGCTCACGGAGAATTGTTGGGTGTAATTTCATTAAAGGAGTGTGGTGCTAAACTTGCTCTACCTGTAAAGAGTCATGAGAGAACTTTTGTTGTGATTTGGCGCTGGACTGGACCGGTTAGGGAGGCACACAAGCACAGGACAGTCATTCAAATCTTTTGCTTTAAGCCAAAAATGATATTTTTATTTGTAATCCATACTCCTCAAGATAAACAGTAAGTCCTGTCCCTGTTCACTTCACATAGATAGGCAGCATGCCTAGCACCAGCATTGAATACTTTTCTGTTACAGTCTGTGTCCTGAAGTCCCTCTTCAGAACACGTCCTGTGTTGAACAGATTGTGATGGTGTGTGATCTGATTAACCTCCCTGGAGAAAAGTCCAGCGGTTCTCTCGTGTGATGACACAGTAGCTCCGTGAAATCCCGCTGCTTCATGGTGGTATTTCATGCCATTTCTCTTTGGAGAATGTTGCTGTTTGGACCCTCTCTGGAAGTGTGGTGCTGGACAGGATATACGATTGGGGAAAGGGGGTGATGATAATTACTCAAGCTTGTTCAGAACTCACACATACATCCCCAGTGGCCTTACCATCCCCCACCCCCCTGTTACACACCTTTCCCATTGTCTGTCCTACTTTCTAACCTTCCCGTTTTCAATTTCAGCAACTGTATAAAGAGACACTGACCTCCACCACCTCTCTGTCTGTTCAACTATACAAAAGGAAGGCTGGGGGGGGGGGGGGGGGGCGCTGAAGGTGGACGTTGGCTTTCAGCAGGATCATGCAATAACTATGTGGCTGAATTTCACCAGACTTGGTGGAGGGATGTAGCATGAGCGCAGGAGGAACACGCTGAATTTTGGGAAGGGTGTGAACCATGACATTTTTTTTGCCACTGGGTTTGGCTGAGTTCCCCTGCTGATTTCACAATGGTATCATTTTATAGTAGAGAGGTCTGTGTGGACAGCTTGGAGCACAAATGGTCTCTTCTCCACAATTCTTGTAAAACTCTTTAGCTTCTTTTAATTGATTGGTAAGTTTAGGCAGCAAAAACCTTGGTTTAGAAATCTTTTTTTCTGTTAATATAGAAACTTACACTTCTTCACTGTAGGCATCAGTACACACAGACAGAAAATCCATATCTTGCCATCTTCTTGGACAGAAGTAAACGGATCACAATGAAAGCACCATTTGTCTTGTTTCTCGGAACAAAAACGAGCAATGACTTCAAAAGACAACGTGATATTTGGGTGTGCTGACGCTTCCAGGGGTCTGGGGGGAAAATGCCTTAATGCAACTTTCAGGGCGTTTGTGCAGCAATAGAATGCAAAAGGTACTAACATATCATTTCAGAGTATTAATCACCTCTTTTACAGTACCGAGTCTGTACCCTATATTTATGTCACTGTCAACACTGTTTATCCTGCTGGTGACTCATCAGGGGTCACCCTAGCAGTCTGTAATTAAGACAGCTAACTATTCATTTACCACCTTGTTGACTAGAATGAGATGTTTTGCCGTTTCATGTAAACGAGTACTTTCCTGTCCCTCCTAGCAACAACCCCAACTGTGACATAAAAATCCTCTTTCTATTACATTTAAGTTCCTCTGCCACCTCGCTCCCGTCTCCTTCTACCTCGCTGATGGGAGGGGAGCCATTGCTCATTTACACACGTCACCAACCACTTAATCCACCTCAGCACCTCTCTCCTTGATTTAAGCTTAAAGAAGAGATTCTAAAGAGCCAGTAGCTAACCACAATCTCTCCCAGTAAAGAGTCGGGTTCACACACACACACACACACACACACACACACACACACACACACACACACACACACACACACACACACACACACACACATACTTCAGAAGGAGTCTTGTACATCATCGGGTGTTTCGCTAATAATTTCCTTGGAGAGGACAGTGAACACTGCAGGGAGCAGCAAGGGAAAAAAAGAGGCTTGATTAGCACCCACTGTTTCACTTCTGCCGTTTTAAGTTCATTCAGCATCTTTTTGTGAAGCACACAAAGACCATGCTTAAAAGAAAAGAAATATAATTGGAATTTTATCATGCAGACGTCCTAATTCCTTTTTGCCCGCAGTCTATTGATAGGAATTTGTCCTCGACTGCGAGATATTTGTCTCAGAGATAATTGGCCTCATTCTGAATCCTTAATTTTGTCACCCTTACCACTACCTTCTCACTTTTATCCAACTTTTTTTTTCCAATTTATACCAGTCCACCCCTTCTAACCAGTATCTAGCTCTGGCATGTAGCCGTGGCGACAGATACCTAAAAAGGTGCTGACATTAAAATATTACTGATATTGCTGCATGTGACAATAAAAACGCAGCCCCTGGAAGTCAATATTCATACACACGATGACAACTAATAATAGTTATAAACCCTCTCATGCAATTTGCTTTCCTCTTTCTATGCCTTGAGTCTGTTTAGCTGCTATATTAAAGAAATTCATTGCTTGTGTTTCACAGAGCAGAATAATGTAAGATGTGGTCATGGATGGCAAGCAGTATGGCAACTAAAGCAATGTACGTCAGAAAGAAATAATCACTTTTAGTCCCTGGAATACCAGTCGAATTATTGTATTTTTAATGTTCCCTATGGGGTTACTACAGATTAATGGAGTGTGGGCATGATTCAAATACTGGGCCTACTGTAATGAAAAACCATGAATACAATTCAAAGAACGTAAAGGATATCAGCATGAATGAAAGTGAATCAAGTCCTTACATGTCTTGTTTGGAATAAACACACCCTGCAGTGTGAGAAAATGGTCAGAAACATAAATTTTTTGCATAAAGAAAAAGAAAAAGAAATGTAGAGCATGAAACACTTAAAGGCCCCTGCTTGAAATTAAGAGTGCAGCTTTGAAGTTTTAAGTTTGGCCTCTTTCTTGAATTCTG
Source organism: Aulostomus chinensis (assembly GCF_037954235.1). Taxonomy (NCBI): domain Eukaryota; kingdom Metazoa; phylum Chordata; class Actinopteri; order Syngnathiformes; family Aulostomidae; genus Aulostomus; species Aulostomus chinensis. The sequence goes on from NC_141324.1 coordinate 23,379,820, forward strand.
GTGAGCATGTCTAATGTATTACGATGAGGAGAAAACAAATTGCGGTCCGGGAGCTCCAGCAGCTGCAGGCACATATTTTTGATGCCGAACCCACAAGTTTGCACCACCACAGGTGGGATTGTTACATTGGGTTTCACTTTATTGTAAACAATGATGTTTTCAGGAAACAAGAGACATGATTTAATCTTTTTGCTCAGTGAGATAATCTTCACAAACCGCTTTTTTCTGAACTTCAGTTGTGCTGTTTCTATTCTATTCTAAGAACAAACTATTTTCCCAATACCTTTGTGCAAAAAGCCTCTTATTTAGCCATTTGTAATCAACCACCATTTCAAAGACACGTGCACATCTAGAAATGTTCAAGTTCGTTAACATGTTTTCAGATGGCGAACAAAACATTGATATGCAATATATATATATATATATATATTAATTTATATCATTATGATTATTATATTACCCTAGTGTGACCAACTGACTTTATTTCATGCATATAATGGAAAATCCATTCAAAACTCCAATTGACTTTGGGACAAAAGAACATATTTTAGGGCATGTTTAGGACTCACTTCTTTATCACTCCGGAACGTGAAGAGTTGGAGACTTTGGAGACTCTCAATTAGCCATAGGTGGATGAATGAGTGTGTCTCAACTGTCGGCCCTGTGACTGATGGGTGATCTGTCCAGCGGTTCCTACTCAGCAACCCTGTACAGGATAGCTGTATAGATAATGGAGGGTTGGATGGAGGGATGAAAATTCTGTGAATTTCTGGATAGAATCAGTCGTTGTACGTAATCATACATGACATGCAAAGTGGATGATTTTGTACAGACCCTCCACCCTTTGATCTGTGACTGTTGTGTGGGGTCAGATGATTCAGTTAACTTCGACCTTATTGACCAGAACAGCTGTTAAACTTGTCTGTATTATGACAGTACAACGCTCATTAGTGAGACTGAAGTTGCTGCTTCTTTTATCTCTATTTCCCAAATGAATAACATCCTCAAATCCCTTATCCAAATATATCAGCACTGAAGTATGTGGGCCATACATGTCCAGACCTGCTCTGTCTACCTCTTGAAAGCTGAATATTCCCAACAGCCACACGGAACAAAATTAGAAATGTTTCCACAAACAGAAACATGTCTTGTTTGAAAGAAGTTGTCAAAACAATCCTTAACATTTTTTAATGATTCATTTTATGCATTTGTTGCACCTTTAGTAGCTATGTTAAACCAACCTAAAGATCATAAGCAAAAGTTTTAATTTGTAGTGACAATCTGGGAATAGAAATTTCAGGTGAATGCTGGCTTTGGCAGGAGCAGCCTGATCACATCCAAACACTGACACTTGGAAGATGCTCAGCAGAACAACAGTGTGAGCTGCCGCTGGTAAGCATCCCTACTAGAGCACTCAGGGTTAAGGTTCTTGGGGGCATCTTAGTGGTGGTAATAATGGGGGAGTGGCAAACACTGCTACTTCAATTTACATATCCAGATAATCCTTGGGAATTGAACTGTCAACCCTCAGGTCACAGGCTCATCTCTCTAACCTAAAGGTCACTACTGTCCCAGTTCTGTTCACCTCTGTCTCCTTCTGAGATTTACTAGCATTTCAACTATTGGAGAGCAACAAAAGAGCAAGAGCAACAAAACCACAATGAAATCCAAAGGGAGTGTTGCTGGTTTCTATTAGATATTTCTGGTGGGCTGCCATGTCCTCTTGACATGATCCAAAACCATCATGGATATCTGTGTCTCATTTTAAACCAAGAAAAAAATCTTCACAATCACCGTTTCCTACGAAATCAGGTTGTAGTGGTCGTTATGCAAAAAAACTATTCATAAATTTACCTTTTCCATGCTGTTTGATTTGCATGAGCATTTTAAACTTATCTTTCTGTTTCCAAAGCATCTTTTTAAGTTCAGACACAGCTACAACATGTACCCTGGTCAGACTGAGGTGAGCTGCTCCCCGCTGCCTTCCCGTAACAACACACAGCTCCGATGTTTAATGATTTCCTCCATCGCCTCCTCAAAGGGATGATGAGTGCACCCTGCCATGTTCCCGGTTTAGAGGATCGTCCATGCTGAACTAAGTTCCACTGTCAAGATATTTCTGATCCGTGCATCTTGCACAGTGGAGCTTCAGCAGTGACCATGTTTCTATTGATTTGCTCCACATGGATCAGCTCACATTTAAAACCATATTCATTTTGTCAGCTCTTTGCTTGTGTGCTTGGATCATTTGTATTCATTCGATGCATCCATTGTCCTTGAAATCTCCAGACAACACTTTGTATGCAGAAATGCACCTTGCATCAGCAATTCAATTAAGAGCGTATACTTATATATGCTAAATTCATAATTGTGCCATACTACAGCCACAAGTGATTTACTAATCAGCTTTCATGCCTTCAAGAGACAAGATGTCAATCAGATTCCTTTTTCTGATTAAATTATGAAGAAAACCTGAGGCACACAAAGGCGATCATGCCGATCTGTTAATTTTGTGCATGTTCTTTGGTAATTTGCAAAGAGGATATTACACATTTTCAGTGTGCAATAAACAAACTTAACGCCAATGGAAGTTTTATAAACTGACAGCTTCTTCAGTAAATTAGGAAAGAATGCATCCATTTCATGAAAAATACACTCCCACATTGGGCTTGTTTAATCTTGACTGGAAGATATTAAACTTCACTTATCGGATTCTGATTATAGCTGGAGAGAACCATTCATGTCCAGAAGCACTGAGACCTAACTTGTCAGACAGCTTGATGGAGTTAGTGGGTACACAGCTGGTTGGCCTCCATCTCCCTAGAGGGAAGGAAATGCGATAAACACTCTTAAATCAATCGTATAAAAAAAAAAAAAGACTTCTTGTAAAAGAGCCCTGAAATATTTTCAACTTTGAAAATGTTTACACTGCGTTTTTTTTTTTAGTATTTGCAGGTTTCCAAAAGACACAGACTTGACACTTGTCAAATATGTATATACACAAGTACACAGTTATATGTATATTCATATAAACGTGTGTGTGTGTATATATATATATATACATATATATATATACACACACACATACATACATACATACATACATACATACATATACACACACATATATACATACACACATACACACACACATATACATACACACACACACACACACACACACACACATACCTACATACACACACACACAACCATATATATCTATATATATCGGGTAAATTAAACATTGAACAAGTCACTATTTTTTCAATATTTCTGAAGGTGCTATTGAAATGAAATTTTCACCAGATCTTGGTAACAACCAATGCAACCCACACATGCAAAGAATTTAAACCTTAGATTTCCATAAATTATGTGTGATAAAATGGAATGACACAGGGAAAAAGTATTGAACATACTTACTTAAATGTATTCAATACTTTGTAATAAACCCTTTGTTGGGTTCTTCAAGACGCCTCCTGTTTGGAGAAACGAGTTACATGCATTGCTCAGATGTGATTTTGGCCCGTTCTTCCACACAGTCTTCAAATCTTGAAGGTTCAGTGGGCTTCCTCTATGAACTCTGGTGTTTAGTTCTTTCCACAGAATTTCTATTGGATGCAAGTCGGTGATCTGCTGGGCTGTTCTAGCAGCTCGATTTCCTTTCTCTGAAACCAAGCAAGTTTCCTCTGCTGTGTGCTTTTGATCCTTGTCTTGCTGAAATGTCCACCCTTGTTTCATCTTCTTCATCCTGGTAGGTGGCAGCAGATTTTTGATCAAGAATGTCTTGGTGCATTTTTCCATTCATCCTTCCTTCAATATGCCATATGCTGAAGAACAGCCCCACACAATAGTGTTCCACCTCCAAACTTCACTGTTGCTATGGTGTTCTTGGGGTGATGTGGTGGTCCTCGCCTCTTAGTCAACTCTTCTGATAATTCTTTTAACTCCACTGTCAGAAATCTTGGGAGGAGCACCCGGTTGTGGCCGGTTTATATAAAATGATGTTTCCACAGCACTCACTGGAACATTCAGATGTTAAGACGGTGTATCCCATCTTTCGCCCAATGTCAGCTGGGATAGGTCTCAGCTCCCCACTCCCAACCCCTATGCTTTTACCCATCATGAGATGTTTCTTGTGTGACACCTTGGCAATGGGACACCTTTTTAGAGGTCACTGATGTTAGTTGATAATTATTTGCACTGACATCGGGCAGGATTGCTTTCTAATTACTGATAGATATGAGTTGGTGTCTTGGCTTTCCGTGCCTTTTTGCACCTCCATTTCTTCATTCGTTCCAATACTTTTTCCCTGTGTCATTCCATTTTATTACCCATAACTTAAATTATGGACATCTAAGGTTTAATTTCTTTGCATGTGTGGGTTGCATGGCTTGTTACCAACATCCAGTGAAAGTTTCATGTCAGTAGCACCTTTAAAAATATATTTACCTGCTGTGTGTGTGTGTGTGTATACATATATTATAAATGAGTGTAGGAAAGTCTGGGTCAGATTTTTGTATGCAGACAGCTCATTAGCACCCTTCACCAGCATCTTCTCACCTAAAACAAAGTTGTCGCCATGAATTTTTTTCTCAACTACTAACACTGGTCCTAATGGCACAGTGCTATGTGAAGACCTGTTTGGAGTGATTAAATCTATGAGGATAGTAAGATATATTCCAAACATGCATCCAAGTGAAAAGGCATTCAAACCCCAAAGGACACGACAACATGAAATTCTGCTACCAGCTTTGCCTCCAATTAAAATGCTAACAAGCCTGTATAAGACTCTAATCGCTTTATAGGTTACCGTACTTGTGGAAATGATCCAGAATCAATCATTCAAGCACCATCGAACCACTGGGTGACAGTGACAGCTCACGATCTTCTACCATCCATTTAGCAGCCCAAATCAGTGAAAGAGGTGTCAGGAATTCTATTTTTTTTTAAATCATATTTTACATCAGCTGAGAAGTACAGCAGAGCTTTTGCAAAGCTGCTTTACAGCATCCATGAAGCACATGTTCTTTTTTGAATGAGATTATTTTGTAATACTCCAGATACAGTACATCAGCCTTTTCACAAGCTGCCAGCCAAACATGAACAAACAATCATACGGATGTTTGTTGCATTTACTTTTGGGGGGGGGGGGGGGGGGGGACTTGTAATCACTTTTCAGTCGTGTCAATTTAAAGTTTGGTCTTTGCATCATCTTGAAAAGTACTGACAGACGGACAAGCATTAAATGAATTCTAACTGTTTATACCAAACCATTGCAATGCCGTGGAGTAGTTGTAAGATTAAGCATTATTATTTTCTACAAAATGTTGCTAAACCCATCTAGACCCTCAAATGAGGAGGAGGAGGAGGACGACAACGAAGAGGAAAGCTTAAAACAAACTTGACTAAGAAGCAAAAATGCCTCAAGACTTTTTCTTGGAGTCAAACTGACAAGATTCATATAATTTGAGATAACGTGGATTACTTTGCTCTAAGAGGAGATAAGGAATGGGATCAGGTAAGATTATCTGATGGTTATTTCAGATTTTAGCATGTACATCTCTATCCGTGAGAACATCTGACTGTCTGATGTTTGAAACTAAACATTCTATTAAAGTTCATGTGTTTGTAGTGTCAAGACCAGACGAAAACACCACGGCTGAATTTTATGCCGCAGCAGTAATCATATTTTTTTCTCTGATAAATTCTCTCCTTTTGAGAGTCTACATCAATATCTGACTTTCTTCAATAGGTTTTTTTTTTAAATTTGGGTATTTTTGACAGCACACCAGAAGAAGTGGCGTGGATTAATTCTTTAATAAATCATTAATAAACACTCGTAGAGCGCAAATTACACGCCATGTTTTACTAATATCCATAAAAGAATGTAATTGTATCATCTTGAAAGTGATGAATGGTTATTTGATTGTAGAGGAGACAAACTCTTCAGGACTGTTATCCATTAATAAACATGTCATCAATGTTGATGAGACATTTATGCTCGACTCATTTGAATAATTGGAAGGGATAACTCAGAAGCTCTGCAGTGAAAAGAATTAAGCTGAATTGTGAAATACTTTCTTTTCAAATGAAAGCCTTTCACCTGTGTACAGTGAAATCTGTCATTTTAGAAACAATGGATGAATGGAAAGACAGCTTGCTTATTTAAGGTCACTTTTCACACCTCATAACAAACTACACATACACCGTTTCACCTCAGGCTGTTGCTACTCATTATTTGGCAAATCTATAAAACTGCTGTTTAGTTTAAAATCTGTGGAAACTAAATGTTCAGTTATGGATTTATGAATGGAAAAATTGCTTGAGTCAAGCAATTACCGATTCATTATAATCATAACCTCTGGAGACAATGCATCATTTATTAGATGCTAGTTTATGATCCATTTCATTATCTCCCTTTCAAATGAGATCACCAGGGGGCAATCACCTCTGACCGCGTATAATCACTTTGCATATTTCAATTCTGTGCTAATCATAACTCATGTTGAGCAATCAACATTCTGACAAACGATCAATCAGCTGAACCCTCCTTTCAAGTCCGAGGCCCTTTGGTTTGTCTGAGCCTCTGACTCTAGAGAATCACAGTTTGATTTGTATAGATGCAATCCAGCCACTCTCCTCAAGTGTAAATATTGTAGTTTCCTAACCCTCCACCAGACGGTGATCTGTTTGATTAGGATGAAAAACACTGGATTGGCTGGGAAATGAAAGATGTGGGCGGCACGGTGGTGCAGTGGTCAGCACTGTCACCTCACAGCAAGAAGGTTCCGGGTTCGAGTTCCGGGTTCAAGTTCTGGCTCGAGCACGGGATCTTTCTGTGTGGAGTTTGCATGTTCTCCCCGTGCCTGCATGGGTTCTCTTCGGGTACTCCGGTTTCTTCCCACCGTCCAAAGATGGGGATACTCTAAATTGACTGTAGGTGTGGCTGTGAGTGTGAATGATTGTCTGTCTATATGTGTTGGCCCTGCGATGGACTGGCGACCTGTCCAGGGTGAACTCCGCCTCTCGCCCGTAGCCGCTGGGAAAGGCTCCAGCCCCCCGGCGACCCTTAACAGGAATAAGCGGAAGATGGATGGATGGATGGATGGATGGATGAAAGAAGTGTAGTAAAACTCAGGAGGGAATAAAGTGATTAACCAACCACACACAATCTACTTGAGCTACATGGATGCCAAGGGTGAGAGAGTAGGTAGTTTCAATGGTACACCTGTTTACATTGTTGTCGGCAAGCTTAGTAAAATTCCGCAGAAGCAGCTCAGAAATACAGTTGTAAGAGCTGGAGTCAGAGGAAGACTGCTCATATTCATTCTGATTGGTTTTCTTTGCTGTTCTACTCACTGCTCATGATATCTCTTAAGCCTCTATTGTTTGTTTGAGCTGTGTCTTCTGAGTGGAAGAGAAGTTGTACATTTGGTTTATCATGAAATATTGCATTCTATGTTGACCAATCTGTCTATGCTGGGAGATGATAGCTCCTCTCAGGCTCTTCCAGTGGTTTATGCCCCCATTTCCCCTGTTAAAACTGTATCACATGGATTTATGTTTATAGCTTATTCGTATGCATGCCAGTTAAAACAGGAAACAAATGGCAAACACAATCGAGTAATTTACAAGCTTCATTACTGCCACATTTAGCCAGCATTGTCTGATGGACAAAAACAAGCCGTGATGAGTCGCTCCTCACATCCCTCCACATGTCAGAGTGCGTGACTGCTCCCTAGAGTGAGAGGAATGTGAAACCTGATAATATTTGGATTTTACAGGGAGGAATAGACTCATGCATGATCTACCACTTCCCACATCTAAAAGGTGGTGCTAGAGAACATACATTTACTAAATATTACATCGCTTTACATTACATGAAAACAACACAGTGTAATTGTGATTGTAAATCAAATGTTTTTTTACATTAGGCTATTGGCTATTAGAATCCTATAACCACTAGGTGGTACTATGACGTAAATTGGGCTTGTAGATGTCCTCAGGCCGGAACTTTCATCGAACAGATGAAGTTTGGAAAAAGATGCGACTTCGTGGAGCAAAATTAGCAAAATTGGAAGCCTCGCCATGGTAACACTATTAAACAAAACTCTTCACAGCAAAAACAAAGTCTTTACAGTGACATGAGGGGACGCTGTGACTAACACATCCCAAAACTGAACAAATTCTTTCTTGTCTCATACTACAGTCCTCAACCAAATTCCTGCATAATACAGCTGACAGACAATTAAATACCAATTAAAACATGACCTGCTTGGTGGAGATAATAATTCATGGAGGTAATAATTCATAATAAAGTCTTTCATAGGCTACCATATTTACATAAATAGACATTTCTGACCTTGTTTGTTTTTCCAACGCTTTAGAGAATACTGGGAAGGGCAATTAGTCTAATTATCCAGACTTAGTCTACAAGCTTTGTCCTTAATTACAGGGAGAGCTGACAGAATCATGTAAAACACATGACAAGTAGAGGCCTGACTGGCATTCATGAAACGATCATCTTTACAAACATCAACCAATCTGACTGCCTTGCTTTTAGTAAAATCAGCATTTTCTACCACAGCTCCATAATTTGGGCTTTGTAAGCACTGACTGTAATGAGGTTAGTCATACCTCAGACCTCCCTCCAGAAATCATTGTGATTTCATTCTGCAATTCCCAACAAGTGAGTCATTGTGTTTTTATTTAATTTCATAAAATGAAGAGCACATTTAAATCTGGCAAGCAGTGGTAAACACTGACCAGAGTTGAAATTTACGAATATTTTCATCCATAAATTCTTTCCATCCAGGATCCAGATGCATTGTTCATAGATCAATTTCTCCACAGAAATTAGTATTCATACCAAGGATGTGCAGTGACTTCACGCCTGCAGCCATGTGTTCACATTAGCAGGGCGGAGATGTCATTATCAGTGTCTGTCTGTTCACCACCATAATTATCTACATCTGTATGCATTATCATCCAGTACAGGGTCACAGGGAGTTGGATAGGTCCCCAGTCAATCACAAGGCCATCATACAGAGCCAAACATCGGTTCACACTCCACACTCCACACTCACTAGCAATTTAGTCTGCAAATCACTAAACTAGTTAACCCCCATTCAACATATATTTATTTCAATGTATACTGTAATTTTCAGGGGATTGACATAAATACAGCTGCCACACCAGAAATTTATCAATGTGATACTGCAGCAGGCAGTGACTGGTAGCTGCATCTGTGGAGATTTATTTCTACGTCATGGCATGCATAAAGAAAAACATAGCCACATTTTCAGGAAATTTAAAGCAGAAGAGAGAGAAATTACAAAAATAAAGATCTGGATCTTGTTCTTGGCATATTTTAGACCAACTGAACCACCCAAGATGTTTGAATGCACAAATTATATCTCTCTATGCCCTCAGTATGTTCACACTTGTACTCAGAACTGTCCATATGGTGGGGTTACAAAGCTCCAGACCCTTGACTGTGGGGGTCTTGAGCTGAAAAGTTTGGGAACCCCTGCTGAAGTCATCCTGTTTATTGCCAGGCTTCAATAATACAAGTAAAACTCTTATCAGGCAGAAACATTTTCTGAGTGAAATAGGCTGCTGTCATGGAACTCCAACAAGTGTTTTGCAGATATAGAATTGCTATCTGAAATGTCAGCATTAAAATCCACAGTCACAAAACCTCAATGAAAGAACCCTAATCTATACAAAAATCCCTCCTCAGACTTAAATGAACATGCCAACAGTTGGGAAATGTGCTTATATACCATGCTTACCAGAGCTAGATAAGATAGATAAGCTTCTCTCCTGTGTGTGTGCAGTAAGGAGCTGAGACCCACAGACATGAGCTGACTGCTAGTTAGCTTCGTGGAATGAATTGCAGTGGATAGGCTGTGGAGCATAGCTCTGTCAAAACTCACTACATTGCCAACATGAAGAGAACTAGGACTGTGTATAACTTTCATTATGAAACGACAACGGCAATTTCTGGAATGCTATTGTGAAAACAGACACATAGCCAGAATTGTTTTCTGACCGGGTGCAGTGATTTGACACAGCCGCTTGAAAATTTGGCTAAAAGAAAAAAAAAAAAAGAGCCACTGTTAATCACCACCATCTTAAACCTGAACAGTTTGAAACAGAATACGCAGAGGAGGAACTACATCTTTTGGAACCTGAGCAGGCAAAACAGAGGAAACTAGCCAACTCATCCATCCAACATTATTTATTGTGTTGAGCTAACTAGTAGTCACTCTGTCAGTGTTAGTCTTATCTCCCGAGGGCAGACACAGAGGAGACGAGGGAATCTATCTTCTTTTGTGAGTCTGAAGAGGATGGCACATAAGTGTATTTCCCAAAAAGTCAGCATGCAATTTTTAAAGACACAGATATGTAAGACCTGATAATCTCTGATCAAATTGTACAGTCTACACTCAGTCATACCAATTGTAAAATATTCAAAAGACTGAAGAAAAGAAGACTCAAACATGGGCCAGAAATCTCTAGCCAAAACCCCTGCAAGTAATCCAGAAGTTTAACCTCAATCACCTCCTACTGGCTGCAGAGTCTGTAGTCATTACTGCCCTCACCCAAAACACATTTTGACTTTTCTTCTTTTTTTTCCCCCCTTTTTCCATATGAATAGAAGCTTGAATAAATAAGCATAATTGTTCATTTCTGTTTTGTCCCAAAGGGTTCACTTGAACCTTTTTAAACAGAATCAAGAACCTTTCTTAAAAATCACTCTGAAGCAACAGCAGTAATTTTAATAACAATGACATCATTATTGTATTTCTACTGACACGCTGTTTACTGGCTGAATATCACATGTGCGATGATTTCCATTGATCATGTGTGCCACTTGTGTTTTCTGACGACATCTCCCTGATGATGTAAGTGAAGAACCACTTGTGCATCTGTTTAGCACCTCTGCATCCATTCAGTGTGTTTGTGTGTGTGTGTGTGTGTGTGTGTGTGTGTGTGTGTGTGTGTGTGTGTGTGTGGTACCTCTTGTAAGCTTTTCACTACATTATACAATATGTCTGAATAGAAACTGATCACAGCACTCATTGTGTGACTTGATATAAAACTGTTTTGTTCAGAATTAACACAAAACTTAACCTAATGGTGAGTGACCTGTGGGAGGATCCCCTTTATCTTTCAGCAAGTCAAGATTTGACCTCTACAAATAGTGTTGGAACACGTTTTTAACACTCTAACCTCACAAATATTTCTGTAATTGTTTATAGAGGACCAAGCATTGTGGGGAAAATTTCAAAGATGTGTGTGTGGGGGGGGGGCTTTTTTATATTACGATGCAGGGACATGCTTCACTGCAGACTTAGAATCCTTTCTATCTGCTATCATGGCTGTTTACCTTTAATCTATGTCTGTGGTGTGTAGACGTCAAACAAAATTGGCACCAGCTCAAGGGGTCAATCGAGGGTCATCAACAAAGTATTAAGCCATTATTGTGACTCTCTCACATACACACACAACAACATCAGTCCATTATTTCTGCTCAAACACAAGCACCATCCACACAGATGTGTTAGATAGCTGTGTAATGCCCAAAAGGATCCACGCTTGTGCCTGACTAACAGTTATATTTGTCAGCTGTTTCCTTGGTTTGAAAATGGTCCAATCAATAAAAGTAATCTGCATCATTCCTTAAAAAGATGTCCTGAAAACGACTGTTTTTAACAGTCTCTCAGCAGCATGACACTGACAGACATCTCCACCTCTCCTCTGGCTCATGTTGAACCTTTAATAAATGTTGGAAACGAAAGGGCCGCCATGTTGGACATGCCACCGGCCTGTTTCCCTCACTCAGCTCAGCCGAATCAATAGCATGTAATGTTAGCTACGATACAAGCTAGTTAACGGCAGCTAAAATCAATTCAAAAGCAATAAACTTGTGAACTTTAATTACTACTCGTTTGACAACTTTTCATTTGGAAGCATAAAGTAAGACAGTAACGTGTGTTCAGCTTCTTACGTCAACGAACAGCACCTGTCACTCGCAACTGTCTCCATTACATTTCCCAGGTGTCGCGAGGGTCAAGGTGTTGGAAAATGGTATGTTCCACTTTAGGGGTGTCTGAAATTAATCATAACTGCGCCGGAGGGGTTGATGTATCCGCATGGTCCTAGTGCATGCTTTCTGTCTTTCTTTTAATATCTTGAGAAAGAGTAAGGAACATACCCTCGCATTCAAAGTGACACCATATAAAGGAATTCAATGACATGGTACTGCAGAAACTGTGATGGAAAATTATATTTTTGCTGTGCGTTTTATTCTACAGTATCCATCAGGTTAATCATCATTGTTCATTTAGCAGCTCAGCCTCAGGACGTAAGATACCTCTTCTCATTTTTCCCAATTTCCTTCTTCTTTTTGCAGTGGAAAATTAAATTACAAGGGATCCAAGGTGCCTGAAAAATATTGGATATAGAGGCGACGGTGTTATCAAGGCAACGGGCTCTGAGATCAAGATGATTGAGATCTGATTCAGTCGACAACCGTGACTGCCGCTGAAGAGAGAGATTTTGTATGTGTGGGAGCTGTGACTAGTTTTAAATGAGGGCCAACGTGTTGAGATTCTCACCACAAATTAGTTTTGTTCTTTTTACCAGGAAGAGGAAAGCACAAGAGAAAAAAAGAAGATCAAGAATGTGAGTCTCCAGGTGTGAGCTCTACTATACATCCTCCATCCTAGGGTCCAGTTCAAGTAATGCTAGAAAGAGACAGAACAAGTGGAAGTCTGGCCCTCACTTGAGAAGCGTACAGACTGGAACGTAAAGCCATAGAGTTAAAATGAAAGGACCTCCATTATAAGGCATTAGAGAGTCCTTTCATTGTCTTAAGTCATTCGAGAGAATCCTGGACGCAAGCAAAAAAAATCTATCAAACCAGCAACAGAAGGGAAGAAACAGCAGAGCAGGAGTGAAATGATGTTATTGCTAAAGGAGCCCAAACTCCACAGACTGACTGTGAGGAAGACCAGACATGTGCATAGAACGGGGGTCCCTCTGGGGGTGTTGGCTGCAGATGAGCAAGAGAAGATCTCAGTAGGCAAATGCAAATTGCAGCAGGAAGAAAAAAAAAAAAGAAAAAACTCAAGGCAGATGAAGAAGTGAGGACTGCCACATCCTCCTTAGACTGTCATGGTTCATCTGAAAAAAATCTGTTAAACTTGCTGATCTGAGTGTTTTCATCTTCGGAGAAGTTCAATATTTCTACTTGAGACTGACGTCACAAGTGTTTACAAAAAGATCAATGTATGCGGCGCTGGTAATACAGCAAGACCCGGATCAGAACATGGACGCTCACACAACACAGACATATGAGATGCTCTACAAATATCCAAACAGAATCAGAAGATCATGTAGACTCACTAAATCATGACGTGTTTTCATACGACAGCCCAGTGACACCAGGTTTGGGCCAATGGTTGACCTTTGGATCGACTATGGGTAACAAAATCAGAAGTAAAAACCATGTCTTGGCTCGTGCACTGAATTGAGAAGCAGGACTTCAAACACTCGATCCAGTGGTATTGTCATCAAGGACACGGTTCCCTAAATAGTACAAGTAAAGAGGAAAAGAGACATTAATGTTATGTGAATTGTTTTAACAATTCACAAAGGCAGAAGGAAGAAGCTGGAGGCCCAGTGAAACTAATCTTGTTTTAACAGGTCACACACACGCCTGATGAGCTCGGACACCCCTGCAGCTGATCTTACCAGCCCCGCTAAGCTGAGCCACAGCGAGTAAGAGTCATTTGTGGGAACAAGCCCACCTGAGCTGAGAGACGCCGCTTGGTCCAGTGTAGCGGTAAATATATGTGATTTTGTGGGAACGTTAAAGGGAGATGTCAGGTTTTTTTTTTTTTAAACCTTACTTGCCACTCAATTATGGACTTCTTTCTCAGCTCAGTGCATGCTGTTCCTCTTAATAGCTCTGTGCAGTTGTTCAAACGTGAATGGAGGGTCAATAGGGTCCCGTGTGTACAAGCTTGCTGAGGCTCATTTAAATGTACTTTGCAGTCACATGTGTGACCCCACTGAACTTGCATTCATTTTTTGCATGGTTAGTATGAGAAACAGCATGGACTGTACTCAGAAACGACTCTACTCGCTAGCGAATAGCAGATAGAGCTGGACTTCAAAAACCGGAACCGTCTCTTTAAACTGTTGCGAGACAGGTAACATTATTAAACCAACAAATCTGAAGGCTTCTTCCCCAAAAGTTTCCAAAATGTAATTCACATTCTCAAATCTCATTTTGTCTACCTCTTGTCAGCACTCGCGCAGCAGCATTCTGGACCAGCTGGAGAGTCTTCAGAGAAGTGTTGGAGCAGTCTGATAACAAGGAATTGAAATAATCCAGCTTGGTAGTCAAACGCGTGGATCGCTTTTTCTATTTCAAGACATAAAGTGCCAGATTATTTTCGCAATGTTGCATAATTTCTGTGTCCTTTAAATTGTTATCATCAATAAACGTATACCAGCATTTGGATTTTTTTTTTTTTTTCAAATAGAAACGACAGAACTTGATATGAAATCTGTCAGAAATGCCCGTGTATTTACATGACAATACCAGTATTACATTGTTGCATATTACATGTTATGTTATCATTAATCATGCTTACCACTTGTGTTTTCTGATGAATGCCCTCTAATTTAAGCGAAGAACCACTCCTGCATCTGTTTAGCACCTCAGCATCCATTCTGTGTGTATGTGAAGTCCCTCTTAAAAGCTTTTCACTGCATTATGAAATATATCTAAAGAGAAAAAGCTCGCACAAAGATCACAATGTGACTTTATGAAACAAAGAAAACAGTTTTGTTGATGATTATCTGATGATGTTTTGATGTTGACACATTTCTGATATATGGTGATGCATAGTATAGTATTTATTTATTTATTTTACATTTTCCCGCAATGATCCAAGGTGTCGTCTCCTAATTTGCTGTCAGTGACCTTATTGTTTATCCGACAAAATATTTCAGCCAGAATTTTATCCCACAAACAGCTTTGCCATTTTACTGCAAATGTCAACTGTACCTTTACTTACCTAAATAAAATCAAAGAGTGTAGGAGAGAATATCTATTATTGACAACTGGAAAAGGACACCTTTGCAACCAGAGACAAAAGAGCTTTACCTTTAACACACCACTTTGAAAATGTGATTTCACTGCTGTTTTATGATGAAACACCAATTAAACCGGACCAATCCAGTCCCCCTGTTCCTCCACAATCATTAGAAATTGCTGGATTTTGAATCACAGTCTACCATGAGAGTGGAACAGAAATAAATTTGAATTATCCCCAGCAGTTTCATCAAGAAAATTATAGTTTAAGTTTCTCTCCAACAAATCTTCCTGACACTGTAAAGAAAATCCATACTGCAAGTCAGAGAAACAGTGACAGGCAAGCATGCGCCTGTGTGTAATTGTTGTAATCGGCAAAGTGTGGAGGAAATTCATCTTTTTGGCTGCGCTGTTCAATTCTTTAGGTATGGTTACAAATTGGATTAGCATAGGACGCAGATTGTAGCGTCAATACTGAAGACAGATTACAGTTGACAAACAGGAAGCTGGCAGAGCATGTGAAGGGAGACAGATGTATTTCAAAGTGATTACAAGCGTGATTAACTAAAGCGGAGCTGAAATAAACAGTGAGGAATTGAACATCACCGAATAACTAAAAATGCTGGGCCTCATTCATAAAAATGTAAATTTGTTCTTACACACTAAACTCAAAGAGGAAGTGTTTTATGATGTTTGACTTCCATTATAATTAAAACCAGCATTTGCATGATTCTCAAAGCAAATGGATTCAGAAGACTTTACTTCAACAAAGTAAGGTTTTTGACATAGAAGCTGAGTCCAGAACATCTCCAGCCTTGAGCCAAAAAATACACAACAACAAAAAAATAATAGACTGGTAACCATGAGGAAATCCTTGGAAAAACGCTTAGACATTAGGCACAGAGGCACTAAGATATACTGGAGGAACAGAACTGATTGGAATCAAGATGACTCTAGTCAGGTAAAAGCATACTTTCAAAACATAACGGGAACTTATTTCATATGATCCCAGGCTATAACACAAACAGTATTGCATTGGTATGTTTTTATTATTTGTATTACTGTGACTGTGTGTGCAAATATATTTATGACATATATGACAAAAATCCTCCCCACACTTCAAATGAATTCCTGATAGGATTTGAATTAATGGTTGCACCTGTGTGCTTTATGGAGATCTGTGCTCTCACACTTTTGGAGCTTTAATCCCTGAGAGAGGAGCAAAAATTATTGATCAAACGTCTGCTTCAAAGAAGGAATTCCAAATTGGATTTTATTCATGCTGAAACAGTAAAAGACGAGAATTAGGGGAAACTATCGGCTGGGAGGAAGCAACAACGATATTTTGAATGAAGTGAGGAATATTAATAGGGAAATGTTGATCCATTATTGCCCTCTGCTGGACATCACTCTCACCCACAGTAGAGGTTCCAGTTGTCCATATGTTATTCAGGCTGATCAGAAGTTACATCAGCCTGATAATGTCAGGAGAAGTTAAAGTGAAAATCTTCTCAAAGTCTGTGCAAATTCACTGAGAAATTATTAAATAATTAAATAAATTCAAAAATATATATGATGCAGACAAAGTTATGCAACAGTTAAACCGTCCCAGTGTTTCAGGGTTTATATAATCAAATGGGGCTTTTGAGCACACAAAAAAGATGCATTTTGATGACTTGTGAACAAAGATGCGTGATTTGATTGGTGTAAATATACGGTCAGAAAGATATTCAAAGGTTTTCCCAGGTCCGATCCTTTGCATTTTAGAAAATAATGCTTTTTATTGATCGCAGCATCAGCGAGGACAAGACAAAGTTTCTCTCATTGATCCTCTAGTTGTTTGTTTTATCTTCCTCAGGTTTCCTCAGGGTTCCCGGCAGCGTTCAGTCTCATTACAACGCTCAGCCTGGTCACTGAAACTCACTGCAGATGAGCTGAAGTCGAGTGAAATCAATTTCACAGTAAGATGATTCAAAAACACTACAATTGCAGAGACTCAACTCAGCATGTGAAATAACTGTGAAGAGATGGGTGATTAGATCATCTATTTTCTCAGTTATTCCACTTGTATTGTTTTAGAATAAAAGGGATGGTTGACAGATAAATAGCAGAGATGTTGTAACATTTTTGCTGAAGGATTCTATGAATCCTACCGTGATTGGGGTGGGGGGGGGGGGGGTATCGCCTGAAGAGGTGACAGAGGATTTAAGAGTACAGATATTTTTATGCTTGTCATGAAAAACTGGTTCATACCACCAATAACAGATATGCAACAAGTTTAGAAATGAAGTGATTGGACTGGACCTTCAAGTGCTTGGTACATTATGTTTCTGCAGTCAAGTGTTTGGCAGAAGGACAGCTGTCACACAGTAGAAAACATGATCATGATTTTTCTTTTTCATTGAAGTAAACAGCAATTTCAACACATCAGAGAAAAAAAAAACAATTATCTAAAACCATAATAAAATATAGGTAGCAAGGGATGACGTGAAAGCACATTGTTAAGAAATTTAAA
Organism: Aulostomus chinensis; assembly: GCF_037954235.1. Classification (NCBI taxonomy): domain Eukaryota; kingdom Metazoa; phylum Chordata; class Actinopteri; order Syngnathiformes; family Aulostomidae; genus Aulostomus; species Aulostomus chinensis. Next base: position 23,397,453 of record NC_141324.1, read on the forward strand.
GGACAACAATATGCCTTGCCTGATTTCCTCCATTTCCAGGTCATTCCAGAGCAATGAGGCATTCTTGGTAAAAGCTAGACACCTTTTAATCTGGATCCTTGAATCGTTTAATAGGGATCTCAGGCTACACTTATGCTCCCACTGTTTTTAAATTTCTCAAATAGGTAATACATCATTGATGTATCATCTATCAGGTTCATAAAATGGTTTTCTCAGGGTATGCATACGTGGGAAGTTGTATTTCGTGTTTCTAGAGGAAGCTGCTTCATGTCTGAAAGATAAATAGCTTGGAGTGACATTTCATTAAGCATTGTGCTTGCATCTTGACTTATAGTGGTAACTCTAGTGTTTACCGGGAGTCAGTGGTTGGCAAACGCAACAAAAAGCAATGACTCGGATGTTCAGGTCATACTGCGTCATGTCTCATTGCAGGAACACGTAGTGCACATTTCTACCAGCGATTGCATCAGAAAGATGTGAAAATCAGAGAGGCATTTGATTGCTTTGTTACCCTGTTGGGAACTATCTGTGGATGTTTTGCAGTCAGATTCAATTAAAAGCATAATGCAAAGGAAGCTCGAGCACTCTGCTATTTAAAGTTTTTGCACCATGGTAAACAATGCCATCTATTCATGGAAGCTTTTGGACGTAATGTTGATTTCAGTCGTAATGGACACGTGTCACGTGGAGTGAGTATGACATCAGCATTATTGTATCCCACCGATGCCAAACATAAGACCCCACCTTGTTGCTATAAATACATCCGCCATCTCCGATAGCTACACCATCTGGTGGAGGGGTGATAAATTGCTCCTGTGTATTCCCGTGTGTGCCATTTGACAAGGTCACGGACCTGTGCTTTGCCTTCAGGCAGAAAAAACAAACAAATCAGAAACCTTCTTTTATTAATGGAAATGAAAATCAGATCAACAACAACTGCTACAAGACAGTAATCAAAAGCAGCTCAAGGCTCCTCGGTTCTTCTCTCAAGATGAAAATGCGGACTAAAAGTTCTGGGGGAGTCTTCATACCAGCTTTCCACTAGATATTTTTTTCCAGGTTAGTGTGACCAACCCTATGAGATTACCCGTAAGAAATTCCACATCTTCCACCAGAAGCAATCTTTGGAGGTATAAATAGCCAAATCTGAACCTATTAGAGTGTTTCATTTGTTGGTTTGATTCTCCCACAAGACAAGAAATGTGTGGAATTAAGGAGGTTTTTAATTTTTTTTTTCTGGTGTATTTTTGTTACTTCTTTCATTATAAATTATTGTTGATGTAATCTCATTTTATCTGCTCTTTATCTGGACGAAGAAATAGGATGTCTGCTTCATGTCCCGTTAAAAGTTGTCAGGGCAGTATCTGTCACTGCAAGACATGTTTACAGCCTTATCATTTACAAAACAAGCTCACCTCAGCAGCAGCACAGAGAGAACCAACAGAACATTCTATTTGTTTTTCTCTTCGACCTGCTTTCTGCTTAGATGCAGCTTTCACACTCAGGGATTTCTGAGTTCCTCATTTCTCTTTATTCTCTGACAAATATCGTGGGTGGTCTAATGAGCCTCTGGTGAATGCAGTGTACCTCTAAAGATAAGGTCCTGTCAGTGTGGAATCCACGAGACTAAAGGAACCTATAGTCTCTCATGATATTGCTGACATGCAGCAATATCACGATCAAGTGTCAAGCGCGGAGCTGCAAGAAAGCTGTAGATTAAGTCATGATATGTGATATTTAATTCTACTTTTTTCCCATCATGTCCCATCTTACAATGGCAGGATATTGGGTAGAAATAACATGAGGCACATACCTTCCTTATTTTGAGTTCAGTGCAGTGTTATCCTAATATTTGTACAAGTGCTTTGTCTATAGTGACGTTTCCTGTCCTCCCATTTTACTTTCCTCAAATAATCTGTATCGTGTGAAATTTGCAGCAAAAAATCTAAAGTGCAGCATTTCACTTAGTCCTGCTCTATGGGAATCATGTAGACTGTTAATGTGTTCCACAGGTGGGAAAAAAGTTGGTTATTATTAGACTTGTTTCACAGTTGGATGGAAATGTGACAGCAAGCGATTGCCAAGGAAACAAGGAATGGGTTCCGGCTTCCTCACAGCATCCATGAGCCCAAGTAGAAAGTGGGCGAAATAATGGCTCTAACTGAACTTTAATCATTGAGCGTTCATATAGGTTCAATTGTACTTTCTTCATATTAGGAGAAGCTAAACATCTTGCCTGGGAACAATTCAGAGAGAGAATAACATATATGTTAGAGAAACAGAGAGAGTGAGACCATGTGGCATCACCTCAGCAACATATTCAAGCCAACACACATTCAGGGTTATGATGATCTGACTGAGAGAGGTCTCAGGTGTAGTTACACTTTTTAAAACTATCCAGATCGAGCAAAATCAGTGTCAGATGGAATGTATAAATAGAAATGTACATCATAGCCGAAGAGAATTTCAAACACTTGACCCTTGATCCACAATGATATCTTTAAGATTTCACATTTCTGTTGAAAAAATGGTAATAAAATAGAGCACGAATTAATGAAAGAGGATATCCTGAATAGTCAAAGCAACATACATATGGGTGCGTGCACACACACACACACACACACACACACACACACACACACACACACACACACACACACACACACACACAGAGCAGTGTACTGTAAGCCAATCCTAAAGTGTACCACACTGAGTGGAATTGTTCACTCAAATTTATGAGGTACTTATGAGGATTAGACTAATGAGGACCAGCGCACTATTGGTTCAGAATAGTTCCGCTGCGTGAAAATGGCCATAATGTCTGATGAAAAGGGATTGTTTGGGCTCTGTTGTAGTTGGCCTGCTGCAATGCTGTTTTATAAGAAAACATTGTGAGATTTTATCCGTCATCTGGGTGTAAAATCAGTTCCACGAGGTGAGTTTGACAGACCATTTTAGACATTTCCCTGCATCGCATGTGTCTTCAAATCCTCACTACGATGCTGATGTATTCATAGATAACACAATGGCTGAATAAGTTGATTTTTTTTTTTCTTGCAGCACTCACAACCCTGAGACAGGAAGCTATCACACGTTCCAAAGTAAACAAGCCAACCAACGGCGTCAAGATTTCAACTTGGCAGAAGCCTGTCACAATGACTGGCCCCATGCCTGAAAGGTTGTGATGTGGACGCGACAACTGCTGTCTTAAACCCATTGTGCACAATGCTCTACGGAAAAGAAAAGTTATGCAAACCTATGTTAACACGTATGCATGTAGGAGAGTTCAGGATTCAGATATGGCCTTTAGTTGAGCAACCTGACCCCCCCAGATTTATAAGAGGATTGATGTTGCTCCAATCAAAGCAGGGGAGGCGAGATGTCGTCACAGCTTGCTTTGACCCAAAATGACTCAGTCTCCTCCACCCTGCCATTTTGACGGACACTCATGAATGACATATGACTCGGAAATGAATAACTATACTCTCGTCAATGAACCTATGGCCTGGAAATGAGTGACTGTTTGCACTGGCAAGGCCTCGGATAACTGATCATCACTTCTACATTTATGATGTCCGCATGAATAATGTTTAAACTGGTATCCAGGGATGCACTGAAAATATTAAGCAGGTTTTTTTTCTTTGTCCAGAGCTCAGCTGACTGTTTATCTGGGTTTAAGCTTTTCACATCCTGCATTTCAGATGCTGCAGAAACAGCCTCTTGGCAGTGTGTCCTCATTAATATGTAGGTTTGAAACAGCCTTCTGCTCACACATTTGATCCCTTTTCAACTGACCTGAGCTGTCTCAATAGCTTTTATTCCTCACTATGGGGGGTTTCGTTGGAAACCACATTAAAAACGGTTGCAGATCTTTTCATCACTGTGGCTAAAGAAAAAGAACCAACATCCCATCAGTGGTTTCAATAAAGAAGGAGAAGAACTGACCTTTTCAAATACCAGAGGATTTTATAATCACACTTGGTGATATTTATATTGTGACCTGCCCTCATTCAAAGAGGCAAAGGTGGACTAAAGCAGTCATTGTGTTTTATGTCCTGAGGTACAAGCCACTTGTTGCCTGCAGATTTTTATGAGCTTGTATCACTTTCCGAATTAGTGACATGATTACATGAGAGGTTTTGCATTTGAGAGGGTTGAGCTGCATCGAATGAAGTGACATTCAGAGTAATGACTTCAAGACTGCACCCCTCTAACCCCATTCAACCAGCAGGCAGGCAGGCAGACACAGACAATGCTGTGACTTTATTTATTGTTTTTGGACGGGTTGTGTAGCATGATAAGCTGCGCGTGCACGCACACACACACACACACACACACACACACACACACAAAAAGACCTTGCTGAAAGGCTCATAGCTGACAGACAGAGGAAACAGTGAAGCTTTCAGAGGGAAGTGTTGTTCAGGTTACAGATCTATTCGGTAGCAAGTGCATGCTCAGTATGTCATGTAGCAGAGAACAGTAATACAGCTTTCACCGTCCAACCATTTAAAAGCACTTCCAAAAGCTTAGCAAAGACCAAACGGTGCTCAGCTCCGAGGATTACCGTGCACATAGGGATATTGAGTCATCCATGTGTTCTTGCACTTGCTATTAAAAGTAAATTGAGTGGCTATCACGTATAACATCCAGATAGATAGTTAAGTGTCAAGTGTTGCTATCTGTCCAAGACGTGTAAAAGGACATCCTCTTCTAAGTTGGCCAAGTGTGTTTTTTGGCACACTTCTTTGCCAGTGGAAATGAATAGGAAAGGCTCTTGCTATGCAGATGCACAACTCAGCTGTTCAATGAATTTCAGGTGGAGTGACAGATATTTATGGCTGGAGGTTAAAACACAGAGGGGTTTTATGAAGTGCCAAATGTTGCACCCTGAGGAGCAATTTGCATAAAAAGGGGGGGCCACTGAAAGTCTCAGCAAATCCATTCCTTTTCGGAGAGACTTTGCTGCCTCTTTAATCAACAGTTTATACTTACAATACATCCTTCATCTTTTCTCAACTTCTTCTGTTTATTTCTTTTTACTTCAAACCATTCCTCGAAAGTGCAAACAACCTCACCTTGAGCCACCCCTAAGCATTATATTCCTGCTGCTGAATAATGCAGCCTCCTCTTACTAGGGGGAACAATAATACACAATGCAGGGAAGCAGCTCCCAGATTATTTCCTTCCCTTGATAAGGCAGTGGCAACTACAGAATAGGAGACAGGAGAGTCCTTTTGCACCCCTGGGACAAGCACTTTGTGAGAAGATCCTGTGTCTTTGTAGCCAACACCTGCCCCATTGCCACCAACGAACTCCTACTTCAGTTCCCAGTCGACCTCCCACTGATTATCCGTCATCGGTGATTTCCACTGTTGCTTTGTATGAAAGATTTAATGCTGACACTCTGGCATTTAGGAAATGCTTGTAATTTGATATATTTGTCTGTCTATCTGCAGTTTAGGGAGGAGTTTACAGGGTAACCTTACACAATTTCTTTACACAATCGATTTCAGTGGTCAGATAAAGTGGCAAAGGAAATTAAAAGAACATAAATTATACCAAAGGAGTGACTGCTGCATGAACTGGTAACAGTTTCAATGTCCCAGCAACTACTTAAAAAGCATATCTGCTTTATTTCTGCTGTAAGAATATAGGAAAGTGAAAAATGACCTCCTCATTCCTATAAACTAAACAGGGATGAAATGACGCTCAGGAAGTCAGCTGACTTACACAGTGACACATTTTGGTGTTTGTCCCCTGGACATTATTTATTGTTTGTTTATTTAATCAAATAAAATCCTTTTTTTCTACTCTCTGATGTCAGACTTCCTGTTGTCGCCCAACAGCCGCGTCATGACAATAAATATCTGTGAAGTTTCCTCATCAACTGTTCCTCTGTTTAATGCCGGACCAGCTGCTACGGCACAAACCCGCACAGTTTGAATACACAAACATTACTTACTCTTAGTGTTGCATGGAAACTAGTCACAGTATGTAAGACTGTACAGTCTTACCCTTAGACCAAGTCTCTGATTACATGAGATACCCTGCTCGTGCGTATTTGTTCATATCTTCATAATGCAGAAGACACCTCCATCATCAGAGATATAGAAAATGTACTCATACTGCAAACTGATGTAATGTGACTGCACCGATTGAGAAATGTAGCTGCTTAAATGCATTCATTTGCAAAGGATTTGAATGGTGACAAAATATAAAAGAAAATTGGAACTGTCCTTAAAAGACACTCTTCTGCCTTTTAATGTGATAATGCAGTTTCAAAGTGTTTCCGCCGGATCTTAAACTCTTTAAGGAGGGTGCCTCCACAACTTGCCTGCTGGTTTCAATCAAATGCTACAATAGAGGCACTGTAAATAATAGGCTACTGTAATATTTATTAATCCCGTTAGGGGAAATAGGCTTTTTCTTACGTCAGGCCAGGAGCTGGCAGGGATGTGGAACCTTGTTTAAGGCCACTTGAGACCATCAGTTGCCTATTAACACAGATGCGCCAACAGGAGTCCCCATGTGCTTCAAGGGCAGTTCCTCCAACCACAAGGCCACTTAAGAGGAACCCAAGTCCCTGATGTAACTCTCATGCACACCCAGGAGCTTCTCCTCATAATACCCTCACTGATCATTACTATGAACTGTGTAAACAGCATGGGACATTGTCCAACATGCCGGTTGCCCAGAATTCCTCCTTATTGTTCTAGTCCCTAATTTTTACCACATCAAAGACCCCGACGTCCATCACCAGCGCCTCTCACAGAGACAGGAGGCATGGAGGCATGGGAAGGGAACGAGAAGAGCTTTCACATTTCCCAGCAGGCAGAAGCTGGGAAGCTTTGGCGTCTCTCTCACACACACACACACACACACACACACACGCACGCACGCACACGCACGCACACGCACGCACACGCACGCACGCACACACACACTGATTAGTTTTTAAAGATTTGATTTCTTTTTATTTTCAGGACAGTGTGCATTAATAAACACTTAATTATTCCACCAGTTGTCTCCCGTCAGGAAGGAACAAGACTTCACCACAGCACAGATAAAGTAAAATGAAATAAAACATTCCACATAAAAATGCAAACATAGATAGAAAATTTACACTAATACATAAGACAGGCCCAGACGCAGATGGTGCATTTGCCCTAATGCTCACAATTTTAGCTATTTTTCATTCATGTTTTTGAAAGTTAGATGAGGTGGAGTCTCTTTAAAGAGCAGTGTTGTGTGAAAACATTGGTTGTCTCACTTTATTTTAACTCTTTTTCTAAAGGGAATTCCCCCCTTGATTCGCTCCGGTGACATTTGCTGTTGATGAACAAAGACAGCTTCCGCTGTGTAGTGGAGGGGCGGTCAGGCTATGACAAATTATATACATAAAACAGCAGTTTTTCAATAAAATCTACATTTGATGATGACGTATCACTTAGCATGGATACAAATATGGATAGCATCGCTGATTATTAAATAACCACGCTTTAATAATTATTATTACATAAATGAATTATATAAAACCTTTTGTGTGCTGGTATAGGTATTTTTCTCTAACCATATGTTTTATAAATTAGCAACAATCAAAAAGGTCAGCCTGATGTCAGAATCGGTGTTCATTAAATGCATATTAAGAGTGTGACACAATGTCACGCTGTGAAGCCAAAGGGGAAGCCACAGCCTATCGAGGGCGTGGGGTTGGGAAGAGCAAGGGGAATCCTTACTAACAGTCTTTTGTCCGCAGTATTAGTGTGAAATTCTTTTGCAATTCTTTTTCTCTTGAGTTCAAAGGGATTTTAAAAGGTGACTTTGAGTGAATGTGACCTATTAACTGAATTATATGGTTAAATAAACCAAAACTTGCTTTTTCAGTGGAAAGCTCCACAGTTGATCAGCAACTTCTGCGTTAATGTGTATTTCGCGTGCATTGGCAGCAAATTCCTCTTTTTTTTCCCCCATTGGAAAAAAAAGAGAATCCAATCATAGGATAAACCTCTGACGTCTTGTTCTATTGTACGATCTGATCTCTCGCTGCCACAAAGATCTAATGTCAGATCATGAACAACTGTGTCCCAATTCCTCGTATTGTCTTTTAATCAAAGGGTGAAGTCCCTCCACACTCAGAATAACAATGGTAAAACAGCTTTAACACTACCTTGGCAACAAATGGTACCCACTTCCCCTTCCATCCCAAAAAGAATTCAAATGCTGGTATACGTATTTATGCACTGTATGAACTACTGAAGGGGCACACTCAAAGGAAATGTGTTGAGTGCTGTATTTCATTTGTCCCCCAAAGTCCAGTTTCTGTTAACAGCGTGATCGCTCCACGCTGTGTCCAGACGACCAGTTACAGGTGATCTTCAGCCCAGTTGCATGAAATATGGACAAAACCTGACAACCCAGCGCGTGTAAAGGATTTCAGAGGTAAGACACTGTCAACAAAATAATGAGCCTTAAACCAAGTAGTGAACGTACAGTTCTAGAGTCCAGTCTGGGAAAGCCACCTGCTCAGTCACGTAGTGCTACAGAGGACTGCAAACACCACTGAGCTCTGAGTTTGTCGGGAGAAGGACTGTCGGGCTTCAGAACAGTACAAAGCAAACAGGCCCGAGTGAGTGCACCCCACGACTTTAAATTGAGCTCAGTTCTTTATTGAGACAAATGTTATCCAACACCAAAATATTTGCAGCACGATCCACCACGTGATAAGTCGGTGGATCTGCTAAAAACACCACCTTTCATAAATGCTGGCACATTAATTTTGATTAATTGAAACATTTTGATTAGAAATCTTAATAAATCAGCAAAAATATGTTTCAACAACAACCTCTTGAGTCCTCAAGTACAGAGTCCTTTATACATGAATGCTCAAGTTTTGCTGGAAACCAGATAATGACGCACACTAGTTTCCCTAAGACCAATTCATACTAGCATGTAGCGTGATATTAGTGTTTAATTCGGTGGATTTTAAAGTTTAAAAGGTGTTGAAAGCTTTGAATAAGGCACCTTACATTACAGTACTTTTAGATTTGTCTGATACTTAACAGCTCTATAGGTTCACTGTTATGTTATCTGATCCCATGGATGTTTCATGGTCTGTGTCTTGATTTCCTGTTTTATATTGTGGTTAGTGTCCTGTCTTCCTGTGTGCTCCCTTTTGTCTTGGTCTGTCTTTAGTCCCTGTTTTATTTTGAAGTTCAGGCCTCATCTTCCTGTGTGCTCCCTGCTGTGATTACCTCACGTGTCCCACATCTGTATGATTGTGCCACCTGTGTCTTGTTTCCTCATGTATTTAATCTCAGTGTTTCCCATTGTCTCTTGTCGGGTCACTTTCACTGTTGTTGTCATGGTCACCCTCCATATTGTATTCCTGTCACCTCTATGTTTTCCCCATCAGTCCTTGGTGTTTCATCCTTGTGTTGTCGTGGTCACCCTCCGTGTCATGTTCCCTGCTCCTCCGTATTTCCTGTCAGTCCTTGGTGTTTCATCCTTGCGCTGTCGTGGTCACCCTCCGTGTCATGTTCCCTGCTCCTCCGTATTTCCTGTCAGTCCTTGGTGTTTCATCCTTGCGTTGTACTTCTTTTCCTTGGTACTTTGTGTCCTAGCATGTCCAGGACTTGAGCCTGTTGACTCTTTCAGTTGATATTTTGTTTTCTTCCATTGGACTTTGAAGTCGCTGTGTTTCACTTTGCCTTTTTGTAATAAGTTTTGTTTGCACTCCCTTTGGCTGCTGTCTGCATTTAGATCCAGTTTCTCCATTACTTCCTGACGGGATGGTAATTTTACTCAAGCTAGCTTAATATTGCTGTTGTATGTAACTGCAGAGTACACAAAGTACCTAAAAACTGCATGTCCTGAGAATATACACAGATAGACACTTCTCCGCTCTGCATGCACTCATTTTTCTCTTAACATGAGCGTGCTGTACAAGCCTGATATCTGGTGAGGAATCCGGCTGATCTGATTTTATATTCCATTACTGGAGCAAGATGGGACAGAAGTGAGAATCAACTTCCATGTCAGGCTCCGCTGTTCACACACTGGCACACACAGCACTGAGAGGTGACAAGTTTGCACTTCAAATCGTTGCTTTGCTACAGCGATCAGCAGGCAGCACACTAATAGTGCGTAAAAAAAAATGTTCTCACGCTTTAATCGCACTTGGACGTCATACCTGGACAATTCACCGCCACGTCTACCGGGTTTGCTCCATCGCTACACGTCACTGTCACATGTACATGCACATGTCTCGAGATGTACTCCACCTTTTCCACCCATGCTCAGCCCAGGAAAGCAAACCGTGGTGCTCTCGCACAAGTCAAACCAACAAGTGATGAACGTCACTTGGGCATGGTCCGGATCACGTAGTGTGAGCGCTCTCCAATATTCTTACACCTCTATTCACTGGTCCTCCTCTGAAACGTTCTGGAGCTCCCCTGGGGAGGCCCAACCCCTGCTGTAATTCAAATGTTTGTGTTTTTACATGTTCAGGAGTGAACGAGAACGCCATAAATTACACAGTTAGCTGATTTAATCAAGACATTTGTACAATGGTCTTTATCACATAGTGAGACTTTAAAATTATCCCACAATGAAAGCCTGTGGAGAGGGGGATTTTCTGGAGTGTGTAAATGGGACTCTATGTTCATTTGTTTTTGTTTTGTTTTTGTTACATTTTTCCAGTGTTTTTTTAATGTATCAATTTACCCTTTTTCAGTATAATGATCTGTCTGCTTCCATCCTTAATTAGTTTGATGTCTGACATAATTTCCCACAGGCATTTTCATGGTGTCATGTCGTTTTTTTTTCCATAGACTGAGGCTTTCCCTGCCTCTGCTGCCAAGCTCTGTTGATGTGCCTTTTGTCTCAGAATGTTAGCTCCCCGTGGACTTAACGTATACTCAGCTTGTGCAGACACTGTCACTGCTCTTTCATTGTCATTAGTTCACTGTTTCCTTTTTCTTTTGTCGTGTCTCCATCTTCTGCATGGTCTCTGCTGATAGCCATTCCTTCTGTTGTTGTTTCCTTGTACCACAGCACATGTTGATAGGTGAAACCAGCCTCAACATCCTGCCACAGGGCATATCATATACCTCCCAACGCAGCTAGATGCTGGAATATGTTGCTCGGTGCCAATCTTTAATCTGCCTGGATCTCTGGGTCTTTCAGGAACCATATTTTAAAACTTTGTTAGGTCAGTTCTTCCAGGCATTTCTTCCTCAGTTTCACAGCCAATAAATGAGTCTGCTGCTAGATTCACCACCAGGCCGCTATCGACTGATCGGAGGATCTGACTGACTTCATTTTGGGGTAGAAGGGATTCCTTTTCAGTAAACTGGGGTTAGCTGGTGTTCAAATTGATTTTCCTCTTATTTTGCTCTAAATACAGCCCAAATTGTTTGAGTTGCTTGCCCATAAAACCTCAGTATATCCTTTTGTGCAGTTACATTCAGTGTAAACTCTTCGCCTACGCGTATCAATAGGAAAAGACAGCATTCAGCAGCAGTTCACCCTTCATCTACTTGCACAGTCTGAGTAGAGAAAGGTCACCACCTCAGACAACATACCCATGAGAGCAGCGAGATGGTCCCTCTTGTTTGGCTTGTAAATTGGGTATTAAAAATTACTACATATCATGATTAATGACCCATTGTTTGGCTCCATGTTTGTGTTGAAAAATCTTGTCTCAGCACAAAGAGTTACTCCTCTAGTATCTTTGATTGCCTACAACGATGCGGGTGAAGCAATGATACCAGAGGACGGGAAGAACAAACACATGGTGAAGGTATCAGAGAAAGATGAGCCTTCGCAAAGTCAACAAAAGAACAAAAGTTTGATCAGGAAAGTAAATTCTTAAAGAGCAAATACCTGCAAACTACACAAAGTACAGTTATTACCAAATTTAAACTTAAAAAAGGGTTTTCAGGTTGGGGTTTTTTTTTTTTTTGGTATCGCACTTTACAGCCATTACAGTATAATTTTTCATGTGGAAATCTTGTTTACTCTAAAAACTGAAAAACTAATAGTGTGAACCGTAAGATATGACAGTGAAGACTGAGAGCTGAGTCCAAGAGCGTTGTTCACTGTCACTGTGCTACTCTGCTCATCATTGATTGATTAATGACGATAGACAGAGAAGGACTCCAGACAGAACCCTGTGGAGACTAAGGGCGCGGTGTAACTTGGTGGTATACACTCAAACACCAACCAATGATGGAGAAAGATAATAAAGATACTGTAAATCAATATGACCAGCATGAAGCCAATCATGCAAGCCGTCACGCTGAACTCATCACTGAGGCAGAAAAGAATGTTTTGTCCAGAGTTTGGAGTACAAATTTGAAAGTCAGGAAAGATGGACTAAATTCAGGCTTCAGTGTAGTCTCGGCACAAACTAATGCATCGATTGAATATGGATAGATAAACTATGTATTATTCTGCAGGTTTTTTGCAGGAGTTTGTGGTCCCTTTTCATGGCGGCTGACAACTTTTTATTCTTGATGTTTTGACTTGCTAAGACCAGCACCTCCTACTTTGAATGTGCATGTGTGACCTGTCATTGAACTGATATTAAGTCTATTGTTTGCGAGATAAGAAACCCTGGAGCCATAATCACATTTTCCGGGGTTATAGCTCTTATATAAAAATAGGGCTGAAGTACTCTGAAATGTACAACAAGTTACGCTCTATTTCTCATCAGAAATCTCTGCTAAATATGCCCTGTAAGTCTTGTCCCGTGGCATAATTGAGCTGAGGTTGAAATGACCTGGGAGCTTAGCGAGTCATTTTCATGACTATATTTGTGGAGGTTTGCAATTCATTTTGCATCTATACGTGCTCATAGACGTGAGTCAACAATACACCGCTGATGAGGAAGCCAAAATATGATGAGGTAAATGGTGATGTGCACAAATTGGAACCGTGGTTTCCAATGAATGTATGATGAGTTTTGTTCTCGTGATATTACAAGGACATTTTTATTTAGAACTGGACAGAAAATGAAACTCTGACACTCCTTATAGAATTAATATTTGAGAATGTTATTTCTACCGTATTTTCAACCATTGTTCTCCAACTACACCCATAAAATCTACGGAGACCATATGTAGGGGCATTTATGGTCACTTTTCATTACGTAATCCGAGTTGTGCACCAAGCACAATGTCTACCCCATAGACATGGGTGGTATAATGAGAGCTACTATATGATAGGGAAGTCCAATATCCCAAAAGATTGTCTCGTAGGACGTAGTCTAATTTGGTTTCATTGTTTTCCTCCTTTCAGTATGAAAACAGATGGCCTTACACACCCATTCACACACTCACACCTACTCTCTTGTGCATCCAGAGTCGACAGGGCAGAGCTGCAGCACATACAGTAAAGTCTGACCTATGTCGTAACCCTCTCTCTGCACGGACAAAGGCCTTGACCTTTCTTTACCGTGTCCTTGACAAATGAATATGTGTAACTTCAATCAGAATACACCTTTTAATTTAAATGGGGAATCAAAATATACACTGTCTCCGGTTTTATTCCATTGAAATAAAGTTGTTGTTTTTTTCAATGCACCTTAGCCTCTGTGAGCAGCAGGATTTAAATCTCCGCCAGAAAGTCCAAAAGGTCAACCGCCCGAGTCAGTAAGCGTCCACCATGATGTGGAGTCCTGACATCTCAGACAGATGCTGCTCTGCTGGTGTTAACCTCCTTTGAAGACAGGATAAACAATCAAACAGTTTCTTCTTCAGGGATTATTCCAGGCAGTTTGGTGAATCCGAAGCAAAAAGGTTAAAGTGTGGATAATATTGAAGTAGCATGACTGAAGCCACTTTTGGGAACACAAACCAGACAGGACCAGTTAATTGGAGACAGCGTGTCCAAATAGGGACAAAAGCTGTGGCTCCAGTTAAAACAGTGGTTAGGGTTAAGGTTAAGGGTTAACTTGTTGGCACCCCCCCCCCCCACACACACACACACACACACACACACACACATTTTATCCAATGCAGGGCTGTTGAGATGACCGGTGAAAAGCAATGAACCGTCATCTGTCGTCCTCTAGTCCCAGGTCAACTCGAGGAAAGGGTGTGCAGATTCCTACCAACATCTCAGAAATCACAAGGATACCCTCCACCAAGACGCCAAAAGTAAAAAAATCAATAATAATTGTAGTCCATCCATTGTCTCCTGCTTATCCTGTTAAGGGTTTCGGGGAGGCTGGAGCAGCCTAGTCCCCATTTGCATGTCTTTGGATTGTGGGAGGAAGCTGGAGTACCAGAGAGAACCCACGCTGGCACAGGGAAAACATGCAGACTCCACAAAGAAAGATGCCGTGCTCGAACCCGCAACCTTCTTGCTGTGAGGCGACAGTGCTAACCACTGCACTACCGTGCTGCCAATAATTGTAGTTTTCCAAAAAAAAATTTAATTTGAATGCTAAGTGAGGAAGTTAGGGTTATCCACATGACACCCGCTGCCTCATTAAATCACTGGGTAGTTGAAATACGGCACCAAAGGCAATGCATAGACCAACTCCCTCATCCTACATTCCCTCCAGGAAAGAGCACATGCAAGTTTATCATCACCCTAGTAGAGAGGTAAAAAGAGCAGAACCCTTTCAGTGTACAGAACTGAGTATCTTTGCTACCAAGATTCTCATTAGAGGGTTACAGATATTGGCACAACTGCCCTCTAATAAGATTACCAAGGAGCATCAGGACAACGGACAAGGATTAAGTTTAGTCATCAGGGAATGTATTTGCTGCAATAACGTGTGTGAACATTTCTATAATTTGATGAGATCTGATACGATTCCCTTGAAGGCACGACATAATGCTGAATTTACAAAAAAACGATGTGAGCAGGGATTTCGAGAGGCACCTGTGGACTTCCTAATTAGAAAGGAAGACCTTCACTGATCAGATGTAGCCTATCGTGCTACAAGCTAAAGAATACAGCCCTAGTTGTCTGTCATCGTATATAAATATTTGGAAATTGCCTTGAAATGAAAGTTAACAGATACCACTGGGAATGTTTTTTTTAAGTTATTTGTTTGTTTGTTAAATATTATTATGAAAAACAGTTTTGTCAATTTGGATTAAATGGTTTTTTTTTTAATTTCTAAAAGTTAGTAATGTTTTGAGTTATTGCATCTTTTTCATTTTCAATCCTTCCATAGTATTCATTTTCTTTTGAATGAACAAGCCTACAGAAAATATTTTTTTGTCGTCCAAAATATATTCTATACCACAAATATATATATTTATACTGTATAAATATAGATATATAGAGAGAGAGAGAGAGCGAGACAGATACATACATAGACACGTGATACCATTGGTATTTCTAATCTCAAGTACTTCAGAGTTGCTGAAATGTGTAAGACTGTTTTATTAATACTTTGTTACTTAGATTCATTGCCACCTATATAGAGAATCCCATTTTCTCTAGGAGGCCTTCCAATGATTCACCGTGTCGTAACTTATAAACATGAGAACATATCTTACCTCCCGGTGAAGCAGGTGTCTGCCAAGGAACCAGTAGGTTTGCAGAAGTTTAAGGAATTTGTCAGACGATCATAAATAACCGTAAGCGCTGCTGTGTTTGGAGTAAAGAGATAGAGAACCTAGATACCGCTATTTCATCCCGAGCAAACCTCACCAGATGACATACACATCTGTTACGAGTCGATGCTTCATATACGTCCCACCAGCTGCAGCGTCATGAAAAACACCAAGCAAGCGATCAAATGGTGTTTAATTTAGGAGGAATTCCTTTTTCTTTGCTTGTCTTTTTTTTGGTGAGATTACATATCTTTTATAAAGTGTTCAAATTTGAAGAAAGTAATTTCAAGATGAAACTACTTTTATGTTAAAAGTGCATCAAATATGCGTGATGGCGGCTGCAGTTTTCTCAACTCCACAAACATTTCAGAGTTTTAAGCTCACCGTTTTGGTTTTACGGCCTGCTACTTAACCACTTTGATGTAATCTCGCTGAGCTCCTCAGTTCAATTTCAGTAAATATTTTTTCCCAGTGAAAAAGCTCCCACAAAATCAAAAATGATTGAATACCACCTGCACAAAACGACAACATTAGCAATGAGCTAACAAGCTAAATAGTCTGATATTTCCCTCAGGAGCACATGGAGACAAACGTAGAACTAGAAGGAGATTATTGAATCCTTGACAAACATCCACCACATTTCAGGTTTTATGGCACAGCTGGAGCTCACACTGAAAGGAACTGAAAGCACCCTGATCATTCCACTGCAACGGCCCGTGTGACCCTCCATCATTTTGGACCGAAAAACTTTGATTTGGACCATAATATGCAGCAACTTGTCGAGGAACTTTATGCCTCTTTTGACCCTTCACTTTAAAACAAGCATCATTTTTCCTAAAATTACACGGCGCCGTCCTCTTGAGACATACAGAAACATAATAGAGCTTCTCTAGCGCCACCTAGGTTCACATTAGCTAAGGCTGAGTTCACTTTGGTGGACGTAGGTCTTATCCGTGTGCCCTCTAGTTTTGATCATATGTACAAACCCGTGATTGAAGCTTACATAGTTGTGTCAGACCGTGCACAGTACACGTGCACAATCTAATATGATCATAAATCCTGTCATGATGTCACAGCTGGTAATCAAATTCAGCTCATCCTGGAGTTTATGCCTAACAGTGTATCATTACCATATCTGATTAAAACCAGAGATGAGTTTGCTGGAAGTACAAAGTCCATCCTTATCAGTTGGCCTAGTGCCTTTTATTATTTTATAAACTTGTTTTCATTCCATCTTGAAAAAAAATTAACCGCGCTATTATCTTCTCCATGACACATGAAGACACTATAAAGGACAATGTGAGTCTACAATGTGTGAATGTAGAGTTTATTGTGTTTTTTGCGCAAAAACAAACACGGAGAGCAAATATTGTAAATTCTTTGGTTCATTTCGGTCTCGTGGCAGTTTTCCCTTTGAGCTTTAGAAAGTGTTAAACTTTTATTATGATGTTCATTCCGAAAGGAAGAAAAATATTTAGGAGTGAATAACTGAGCTCTTCTTTGAGTCAAAATCCTTCTGTGGTGAGTCAGCGAGGTTTCCCTGGCGATCTCCCCACCGAGATGTGTAAAGACAGTCTCAGAAGCTGAGTGTTGTCATGGCATCACAGGCCCCCAACCGAGCCTGGCACAAAGGTTTTTGTATAGGTTTTTTTTTTTTTTTTTAAAGCAGGGGGGCACACGCAACTGACTTCACAACGGTAATAAATAGGCAAAGACACATAACAATTGAGGGGAACTGATCCTTCTTATAAAAACCCCCCAGTGGGCTTGTGAGTCTCTGGATAACACACAGACTGAAGATATAAACCTCTACAGACACAGACGTAGGTTAGCATTAGCCTAGAACCAAATAACACATGCTGCTCTGTGAAAAAAGGAAATATAAATCTCTAAAATTTACTGAAGCTGCCTCACTGAAGGTATGTCTCATTCCAGCGAGTACAAAATCCCTTTAAAGACTCCTCGGTTAATGTTTATGAGGTAATATGAACCCGCCACCGATAAGCACTTTAGATTCTGTTGCTACTATCGTAAAACAATTTGAGGGTGCTAGAAAAGTCATTTGAGAGTCACGTTTCCTCAGTTGAGATAAAGTATAAGATGACAATGCAACCCAAGTGTAATTTATTCATTTATGCAAACCCCCAAACTGGTTTCATAATCAGACAACAGATCTGTGCGCTACAGGAATTGTGAAATCCTGCCAAAAATGCTCATGAATGGCTTGCTGAGGCCTACAAATTCACTTATGTTCCTCTGCTATGAGACACATGCAGAATAAGAGGATATCCTATGATGGGTGTTGCAAAAACAAACAGTTTCAACTTATTACTCGCTAATAAATTCCTACTGTGGAAGTCAGATAAGCCCCAAAAACATTAAAGCAACATTAGAACTCCTAATGCTTCCTATTGTGGAACAACCACACCAAACAGTACACGTAGGGTATTTTAAAAAACAAGACCAAAATGACGCAGAGGCAGCAGGAAATTTCTGGGATGTCGTAATTCACCTCTAACAATATCTGGACGAAAAGCAACAGCGTCGCATCGGTGTCATTGAGAGGAACTGATCCATCATGAAGTTAACATCTGAATCAAAGTACAGCTCTTAAAAATAACCCTTGAATGCTGTAGGTCTGAGAAAAACGAGGACAATTTTCGATCTTTTTCTTTTATCTCCTTTCTTTTTTTTCCGGCCGTTCCTCCTCTCCTCTCCTCCAACAATAGAACGATACGTGGCTAATTTGGGTCAGGCCTTTTTAATTTCAGATGGTTTATGTTAGTTATGTAACGGACGATCCAGTCTGGGGCAGCTCACCGGTGCATTGACCCGCACTCTTTAAGTAGCAGGAGTCTCATGATTGCTGATGTCTCATACACTTGAATTGAAACCTTTGAAGAAGCCTGTTTACTATGGCTGATTTCAGCGTGTGTGTGTGTGTGTGTGTGTGTGTGTGTGTGTGTGTGTGTGTGTGTGTGTGTGTGCGCGCGTGCGCGCAGGTGAGAGAGCAGCGAGAGTTTGAGAGGAGTTTTCTGGGCAGAGCGTCAAGACAAGTCAACCACATGTTGAGGAATCTGAGTCCCGGCCAATCATTTAATCAGTTATTTGGCCCTTTTGTCTTTGTGCACTTTCACACTTTTAGCTAAATTCCTCTTATTATCAAGGTCATTGCGAGGGATAACCTCTTCTCGTCCCGCCAATCAAAACATCTTTTTAGGAGTAACATTATCAAGCTTGTCCTTCGCTGATTTCGCTCCCTTTTTTTTTCTGTTTTTCTTCCAAGTCTCCTCATAGAAAATGTGACGGTGTCATATTGAAGGATTTTCATTGCATAGAAAACAACTCATGACCAAAGTGTAATTAGTTTGAGCAATTAGTAAAATGAGTTCCTGACTGTCACAGGCAGTTTCGCGGGTCACTGGATTTCTGAGTCGTCCACGTTCCTCAACCTTTACCCTCTCGGTCTGTTTGTTCAACCACAAATCACATTATTCCCAGTAAACACTCCACCTATGTGTATGGTTAGCTACCACGGTGGCCATTTTCAGCGTATCATACCATCATGAATTCACTTGGGAGGAGCAACGTGTCCAGTTCGTGTCCGTTTCCTTTTTTCTTCCAGTTTTCACATAATTTTCTTTAATGCAAAACATCTCTTAATTAAAAAAGAACTTAAGATAACAAGGAACCTGCTACCAAGGGCCCGACTGACAGAGGATTCATGGGGCCACTACTACATATGGATATTTATATGGCGCTGTTGCAGCTCTTCATTTAATTCTTGATACATTTATGAACTTTTCCTCGCATTTTTTTCAATTATTTTACGGCTGTATCTTGTATTTGTGGTCTGTTATTCCACATTGATGCTAACCTTTTGCTACTTGCCACACTTGACCCTAAATACCATAGCAACTCATGTGATAATGAAGCCCACCAAGATCTTGACCCCCCCCCCCCGACATTTATGTTACATTGTTTTTAGAGCAATCACTTCCATTAGCTTGAAACGGTAAAGGTTTCCCCTCACATTTATTTCAACTCTCACATAAATCACTAACACAGAACTTCTCGCGGTGTTTATACGCTGAGTGTTTCTGAGCATTCTCGACATTCCTTCGCCAGCGGTCTGAGCACCTCTCGATGTGACATCCCTCCGTCGGCTACGGCAAAGTGTTTAGAATGATCCAAAACTCTGATAAGACACAGAGACATATACATTTTACTGTAAACTGTGAATGATTTGTAGAATCACCGCAACGGTTGTGCAACATTTAGGAAGGTGTTGTGCTTTCCCTAATGTCAAAGCAGGTCACAGCCATGTTCATCGTCTGTATGAGGATGTGATGCAAGCAATACATTCAATATATGAAATACATACTCTACATTCATTCAATATATGTGAATGGTTCTGCCGAAGACGGGTGTTTGATTGTTTCTTATATCACTCTTCTATTATTCATATTAAAGTTTTGTGAGCAGATAATTATAGATTATGATAATATATTAATGAGACGAGGGCATCTTCCCTTCTGGTCGTTAGCCTCACTCATAAGAAAGAGGGAGAGATTTATTTATGAAGCCATACGGTATAAATCTTCTGCTGTTCACCTTTGCATTAATTTGTCTTATTGTTTTTTTTCTTTTCCATATGACAGAAAAATACAACTTCAAAATAAAATACAGTCGCACTGACTTTTCCCCCATATTTTAACCATTCAGCATATTTTTAAGTAAGAGTTAAGTACTCTTGATTCCATAAGTCAAAAATAGAATAACCAACTGTTAAGCTTTTTAAGTGCTTCAGGTAACCTTGAAAATAAAATATAGCTTCTTCTATCATGTTCATATGGCTCAGTAAGCTTACACTTTTAATTTCAACCTGTTACTCTTTCAAACTGCATGAGCTAACATCTTTTAACTAGTTTTAACCCCTTTAAGTACATAAAATGACAGTTCTCACCTTTTTTAACCTTCTGTACAGCTTGTATTTGAACATCTTCTAACATGAAATGCAACTTTTAAACATTTAAACACGGGTTTTCTTTCATAGAAATGTCCAGGGACCCCAAAATAACTCAGCCCACCACAACATGGACATGACCGGAGCGACGCCATTACATGCAACATGCAAGGAAATACAGCTGCCACACTGTCCACAAATACACTCATACAACATTACATTAACCTGTTTCCCAGACATTTATACATTCAACACATGCTAAAACAGTGAACCGTAGTTACTCTACAAAGCTAACTGTTTTACCCACCTGTAAACAGGAGATATAAATGAGACAGGGCAACTTTACGTCTGGTCGTCAGCCTCACTTGTAAGAAAGAGGGAGGCTGCAAAGCGGCACGTACTGCCATAAATATGATTTCCGAACAACATAAAGCCATATAAATATGACTCCTGACATTAAAACAACATTATCATTTTGTAGATACCTGGGAAACTGCTGGATTACCCAGGAAAAAAAAAAAACTATTTACCATCAAATATCAAATAAAAATATCACAATTGTGGGTGTCACACTTCTATTGTTTGTCCATTATTCAAGTGATGATTCTAGTACATTGGTTCAAAAGTTTGATATAATGGTGATATGATGTATCAAATAGACCACAGATGGCTAAATCAATAAGTGTTTTCAGTGTAGAACCGTTGAATTCCTCCCTCAGTTTTATTCCATCTTGGTACCCTTTGCGTTCACATTTTTTGGAGGGAAACCGATTTTTTTTCCAACAGTTAAACTACTTTTGTTGTACGACTGTTGATGTATATTTCAAGCATCTTTCAGGCAACAATATAGTGATTTAAATATGTGGTTGTTTTATGGAGATGAAGGTTACAATTTGTGACATTACGTTGGGCATTTTGCTATGGACATTACAGGCTGACTGGTCATTGCTGCTGCTGAGTGCTGAGTCAGGCTAGTTGGGGATGCTAGTTAGCTTAACTGTACCCTGCATGTAGTTAGTTGTTGTTGTTGTTGTTTTAATATATCACAAATCAAAGTGTTTGTGGATTAACTGAACATATAGCTGGATAAAGATAACATGGATTATTGCGGATGACATGCTTGAGAGTATAAGTGTTGCTTCAGGGCAGTTATGCTGTTATTTTGTTGCTGTAGCTATTGTTAGCCGTCGGTCAACGTTAGCTTCGAGCTAAATAGCTGCATTCCAGTCTATCATAGAAGTAAATCAGGAGGGAAAACCAGCTTCTTGAGCACAAGACACTTATGTGGTGAGTACTTTAAAGGCTAAAATCCCTTTTTGGATTAATTATTACTTTCATTTGCCTAATTGGACCATTTCCTGAGAGGTAACTTTGGTCAAGTCTAACAATCCCAAGGACCGTCACCATTCCTATCTGGTCCTGACCTCCATCATTTTTCTGGGCAGAAAAATGAATCACTGTCTGCCTCAACTGTCAAAAAAAATGTGATGCTGTCAAAAACGTATTATATCATTTTAAGATCTGAATGCTGCTCTGTGCCATCTACCACATCCCTACTCATGTTCAGTTATTGAGCTGGATGAAGTGAAACCTTTTCATCTTGACAGTCACAGGATGAGCAAAACATGTCAAACCGTAACATGTATGAATCAGATGAAAATTCCTCTGAAAAAGGAAAGCATCTGTCAAGCCGTGTTCACACCAAATGCGAATTTCGCGTTGCGTTGTTCGCGCGAATTTGACGCCAGATCATTTTAGTGTCCATTTGTGTCATTCACGCGAATACGCAAATTCGCTCACCTGCCCGAGTAGCGAGTATTTCTGGTAACATTTCTTTCCGTCATTTCACCATGAATATTCACAGAACTGTTGCGTTGTACCTGCCGTGGAAGCCAGAAATACGTCGGAAAACTGAACGCTGTTGTATCTGGGTTATCAAACCATCTAGAGGTGAGCTCAGCTCGGTGAATTTCACCGCTCGGTGAACCGAGCTCCTCCAGGGGCTCTGTCTGGATAACCGCCGTTTCAAGCGGTATTTTCGGATGACGACTGGCCAGTTTGACGACCTGCTAGCTAGGATCGGTGACAGAATCTCATGAATGGACACCAATTTATTCAACTGGTTCTTGTAATTTTGACACGTAGTGTCATATAGCACCGGGTTCCACACATAGCCACAATCGACTTGTCCACCATCTTGTCAGTCACAGTCAGTCACAGTCAGCCGTGACGTCAGGACATCCTCAATGCTGATTGGCTGTCTTGACGCGAATTTTTCGCCAAAGTTCAGTATTTTCAACTTCACGCATTAGCGTCATTCACGCTGCCAGACTGAAAATTCGCGTCATTCGGGCGTTTTTTGAATGGAAACTGTTCGCGCGAATACGCGTTCGGTGTGAACACAGAGTCACGCTCTCAACAACATTTACTGAAACAACCACCTGGCGACACACGACTGATATCCATTACACCCTAAATTTTGAGGTGTTTTTTTTTAACGTTAGGAATCCTGGGTTTATGTTCATGATTCATGGTATTGCGAAATTCCCTAAATGATCATTTCCACATTTTGCTCCCTTGCTCACTGTCAGAAATGTGACTTCTGTAACTCCATTGAACTTGTATGAGTACAAGCAGCACAGTTAATAATTAAGAGGTTGTAGGCTTTGTTTTCAGGACACAGCACTTTCCCTTTTTCTGCCTTTGATGCTGTTTAAGAATAGATTCTACCGTGAAAGAGTTAGTTACAATTATGCTTGTGTCATATAATTTACATCCTGATCCTGTCTGACATTGTTCTAGTTGGTGAAATGCGAGGGACGCGTGTGTTTAGGATACAGTACACAAAATAATGTGTCACATAAAAATTGTGCTTTTTATGTCCCTGTACCTTTTGTCCAAAAGATGAATCCGCTATATTCCTAAGTGAATCTAAGCGCAACTGATTTGATTTGAGCAAGACATTAAATTATCTTCGGGAATGACAAAAATCCGATTTCACACACACATGTACATGCACCTAAGTACAAGAGATGAAAAAGTAGACTCCATGACATGATCTCACTGTCCTCTGGCTGCTGTTTGCTGTCACACCCCTTTGGGTCAGGAGCCAGGTGCAAGAGGCAGCTCATTTCTCAGAGTTGATGTTTCACCGTGCTCCAACTTTGTACTCTACATTACATATAATTATTATTTAACAAACATCCGTCCAGTCAATGAGTTACTGATACTCTTTTTTTTTTTTCTTAAATTTTCTCTACACCACATTTTCTTTGTGATCCAGAAACTTGCTGCATACATTTAAATATATTTTCTGCCTACAGGTTGTCTTAGCTGTCTTTTTATTAACATTTTTTTTTAACTCTTTCAAGCTGTGTCTCTGTGTCAAAGCCTGACCTTGGGTAAAAGATGTCATTTGGGTGGTCTTGTAAAGGTTTGAAAGCCCTCTGTGGCGGGGAGGGAGGGAAGTATCAGGGAGTTGTCTGGCTTCTCTCTTACGCTCCCTTATGTGCTGTCAGTGATTCATGTGTGATCAAGGAGTGAAAGGTACAATGTAAAGTGCAAGGTTGTACCTTTTTACAACTGAAACACAAACATGAATGGAATTGATTAAACTGGATACCATTCACCCTCCAAAGAAAATAGGTTTTCTGACTGAAATTTAAAAACTTTACTATACAGGAAATGTTTAGATAATTGGAAAATGTACTTGTAGGGAGAGCATTTTCTTGGACAGAATATCATTACTTACAAAAGACCAGAAAGTTTGGTACTGGGAGGTACTGGGAGAGAGGGGCAGGAGGACAGGGGGAGGAGGAGGAGGAGGAGGAGGAGGAGGAGGAGGAGGGAGAAACCAGTCTTTTGAATCTCTCATTAATTCAGTGTGGCCCTCTCTTTCAGTGTTTTAAAGCCCGCCCCCTGACCATTATCAGCCCTTCAGCCTTATATATGCAGCCTGTTGCTGTTGTTTGTGAGTACACGCGCATTTCAGCGGGCCAGCACAAAATCCACAGCCGGACAGCCACCATGAGAGAGTTTAAAAGCAAGGAATTCTGGAGGGCAGTTCTGGCCGAGCTGGTCGGCATGACCCTTTTCATCTTCCTCAGCATCGCTGCAGCCATTGGGAACCCAACTAGCCAAAGCCAAGATGTGAAGGTGTCTTTGGCCTTCGGACTGGCTATTGCCACACTAGCCCAAAGTTTGGGCCACATCAGTGGTGCCCACCTGAACCCTGCAGTTACCTTTGGGATGCTTGCCAGCTGCCAGATCAGCTTGTTCAAGGCCATCATGTATATTGTGGCCCAGATGCTGGGTTCAGCTCTGGCCAGTGGTATTTTGTATGGAGCACGGCCAGCTACCACTGATGCACTGGGGCTCAACGCGGTAAGTACAAAGATTCACCTTCCCATATAATTCAAAATTTAGAGTTTTTAACACCTCGCATTTTACAGAAATGTGATCTAGTTGCTTGTGTTTATAATTTCAACTTAAGCTTTAACTCAGCTGATACAAAAGCTGCTTGTTTTGTTCTTTGGACGTTCTGTCTGTTCATTATTGGACGGTGATGACAAATGCTTAAAACGCACCACACTGATACAGCTGAAAGAATTTGCAAATAACATGCAATGTCAACTTCTTTCTCAGCTGCAAATTTTGGGACTAGGGCACCTGGGGCTTTTATATTCCATTTAAAAAGAAACTCTACTTTCTCATCAGTATTTGATATGATCAGCTGTGTGGACTGGCAAGGCAAGATATCCGCTTGCTGTGCAGAAGCTGCAATGTGGCTCTTGATTCTCTGCCAAGTCTCTGTGAAACGTCTTGTGTGAAGCCAGCAGCTGTTAAATGGGAAGTGGTCTGGATGGTAAATTCTCCATCTTAACTGGTTCAGAGTGACAAACTTGTTGTTGTTTTGGATTCTTTCCTACCTCTCGCAGCTCAACGGAGTCACTCCCAGCCAAGGTGTGGGCATAGAACTCCTGGCAACCTTCCAGCTGGTGCTGTGTGTTATTGCAGTCACTGATAAAAGGCGGCGTGATGTCACTGGCTCGGCACCCTTAGCCATCGGCCTCTCTGTCTGCCTGGGACACTTGGCAGCTGTAAGTTCCTCCACAATATTTATTTAGAATGAGGCGCAGGGCATTTCAGCCACCAGTAGCAATCATAGAGGTCTTAGAGGGAAATGTCATGTATTGTTTTAGCTCCTCACCCTCATTACACTAGCAGAGCGTGTAGCTGAAGGTGTCCTTTGATGTTCTTTGCTCTCAATTACAGATCAACTACACCGGCTGTAGCATCAACCCCGCTCGCTCCTTCGGTCCAGCTTTGATCCTCAATGATTTTACGAACCACTGGGTAAGACATATTTTCCACATATCTCACACTTTACTGCATGCGTCTTCTGTCAGGCTTAAATAATCCTACACCGCCGGAACAGACAGATGATTCTTAAGCATGTGACTCCTCCCTCAGGCTAATGATTTATATGGTTCCTATTGTTTTACAATTGAGATATTGACCAGATGGACATGATATTTCTTCGTGTGATAACGGTTGATCTTTAAGCCACCCAGATATTGATCAGAGTTATCTACTGCAGGTGTTCTGGGTGGGGCCAATGTGCGGCGGCGTGGCGGCAGCTCTCGTGTATGATTTCCTCCTGTCCCCTAAATTTGACGACTTCCCCGAGCGTATGAAGGTTCTGGTGAGCGGCCCAGCGGGAGAATATGATGTTAATGGAGGCAATGACAACACAACTGTGGAGATGACGACAAAATAATCCCTTTGTACCATTGTACATGTCTATATTCTTGTATAAAAACAAAAAAAGAAACGCTCTTGAATTAGTGTAGTGGTGCCAGTATTTTTTTTGTTTTTTGTTTTGAAATACCAATGAAGTTTGTGGTAACGGGTCATTTAGTGTGTTGTTTTAACTCACTCCTAGTTCGACCCCCACACACTCCCACTTCAAGTCAAGGTTGTGAACATCTTGGCACATCGTTGTGTTAAAATGATTTCCCATATCAGTATTCTGTGTTGAGCCATTTTTTGTTGTTGTATGCACATTTTTACGCACCTGTGTGACTCTGTCTGACTGATAATATATGGCGTGTACCCTCTGGAAATGTCTCTCACTTTTTTAAGTAAATAAAACACTTGTTGTTACACTTTTCTGCTCCTCCTGCTTTTGTCTTTTATACTTTCCCCAATAAATATTTACTATGAATCAATATTCAGCGGATTAAATCTCATCCATGTGTTGGGAAATAACTAATCAGGCATGCAGAGCCTTGAAAAAAACATTTATCTGAATAGATTTGTATTCAGCTTACAAATGAACATCACAATGTCTTTCAGAGGATTTCGAGTTGAAAACACAGAGATTCATCAAAGGCTGGATTAAGCTTTTAGCTGACCCCAGAGGCTGAACTTTGTTGTTGCGCCCCCACTGCCCCCCCCCCCCCACTCCCTCTTTTCCAGCCCTTTGTGCATTGTGTGTTTTGCCCTGTCAAATCCAAGTTCCCATCAAGGACAAAGCAAACAGTAGACTATACATGGCCCCGGGCTCTCTGTTTAAGGTTCTGAATTTTTTTTTTTCTCTCACTTTATAAATTAGTGTTGTACATGAAGTGTAGTCAATAGACACTCACCTACGGCATCGCTGCAGGACACAGACACAGGGTTATAGAGTCCTACGTCAACATGTTCACCTTCACTACCTGGTGCGTCATTTTATTTGGTTAGGAACCTTAAGTAGGTCAGAATTTCTGAGAAATTTGAGCCAAAATCCATTCAATTTTTTTTTTTTCTTCCATGTTTCAGCTTTTGTCTTTGGACAATGGGTCAAAAATAAATTTGCAACAGGCCGGTGGAAGGGCTTTCCAGACGCATGCCGCATGCCCACCATCTCCTGTCAGTAAAGAAGAAATTATCCAACAAGTGTGTCAGTGATAGCTGAGTAGATCTCAGGACTGTTAATCCTGTTAATGAACTGTTAATCCTCTTTATCAAACACTCTGTTGTGAAGAACTCCAGGGTGGAGACCAGCGCTGCTCTCTGTAACTTAAGAGAGTGGAGTCGTTAAAAAAATAAAATTCTCTGGCACCATCACAGCATGATCTCATATACATTCAAGAAAATAAAACACAACGATCACGTACGGCGCTCAGTTGCATCTTTAAAGGTCTTTTCAACATGCAGGCAACGTTCTTCGCACTTCCTGTTGTCTCCTCTTGAATCTAATTTCAAAATCTCAAAAGTGAGGTTGTTGGCTATTTTTCCACTTTGACACGTCTCAGTTCACCATCTCTGGTCTGGTCAATTATGCAAAACAGTACATACTTAATAAGATCATGCATAATTTGCATGTTTAAAAATCTCAGAAAATTCTAAATCAATTTGGGAAGATTGGCTGGGAGTTCATTTTATTATCTACCTAACGTCTTAAATAATACACCACATATCTTCAGAGTCCGTGTTCTCAAAATGTGTTTCTTCTCATCTTCGGAGCCAGAAATCTGCTCTCTGTTAACACCTGCAAGCATTTGTTCATAGTGTGATTTATAAAACATTTTATTCCAAAAACAACATAGTTGGAATTCATTTTATAAGGCTGTGGGTCGTATTTTCAGATTTATGGAGTGGTCAGAGGGTATATCTAAAATCCCCTCCGTAAAACCTTATCTCAAGTAAGACAAGAAAATAAAACAAGAGAGGATAACTTCATCCCATGTTCAGATCTCCTCAATGCCTGAAAATCTGTGCGTATCTAATTATGTAATTCCTCATAAATACATGTACACATACCATTTAAGGGAAAAAAAAATTTACTATGAGTTTATTTATTTTGTACTCTTCGCTATTTCAGTCGTGTCTGAACTTAAATCCTCCAATTTTCTTGCATCTTCTCCTTTTGTGTGTCTGAAACAATCGAGTCTTGTGAGCGGTGACATGTTTCTATCTTTGGGAGGTGAATGACATCACGGGTGGTCGCTCCGTTGGTGAGCGTTTCCCTCCAGCAGCTATCAAAGAGCACATAGAGGAGTTTCTCTGACTCATCTCGCCTTAATCCAGCCCCCCTGGGTTAGCTGGCCAGTTGACGGCAGCTCGCCAGTCGGACATAGAAAGTTTGAATAACTTGGCTTTGACCCCGCAGGTCGTTGCTCATCCTTTGACAGAGGAGGCTGTTATTAAACATCCATTCACGCTGGAGCAAAGTGTACTGGAATTGCTGCTCACTGATGTGCTCAAAGGTGCAGGGGCTAAAGGTGAAAAAAAAAAGGGTGACTTGAAAAAAAGTGTGTGTGTGTGTGTGGGGGGGGGGGGGGGGGGGGGACCTCCACCACATGCAGCATATTGTTTGCATCTGGGGTTAAGGTTAATTTCTGCTTCGTTTGCCTGAGTTACTGACATAAGAGGACGAGATTTTTGTGCAGCGCTTGAACTGAAGAGAGTCATACTATGGGCTGCAGCTACGACGTGGAGGTCAAGAGGCATGAAGCGTGGAAGAGTCTCATTCAGACACAGCCTGGCTGAATGGAGGTTTTAGAATTTAGAGGCAAAAAAAAAATAGCAGGAGCAGTCAGCCATTGAAACCTTTACAAAAACAGCTTTTGGATGCTTGTTCTGGAACAACTATTGGAGTTCAGCCGAGTGACTAGTCTCATGCTGGATCTTATACCAGCAGGTCACTCACTGGTTTCACTGGGGCTCAACAGCCCAACAAATGTATACTGGTGTGACTTACTGCAGCTTTGACTTGAATCATTAAAAACACTTCTCCAGGAAAGAAAAAAAAGTCTCCCGCTGAATAGAAGAGAATTCATATTTTTGGGAAACAGTTTGAGCGAGTGAGAGTCACTTATTCCACAAACTAACAGCATAGGTGTCCACATCTACCTAATAATCAAAGAAATGCTAACGTAAACATATTAACTGTCAATAAAGTCATATAATATGCAATGACGTGAAGGAATCCTTAGCATGAGGTGGCCAGGCGGTCAGTACAGCATCATGGGTAATATGGTTACATAATGTGAATTACATTCCAACCCTCGGGGATGTTTGCAAACTGAGTAGCGCTAGAAAAGTAGCGAAAGTCCCAGTGCGGTGGGTAATGCCACAGTGAGTCACTATCACAGAAGCTAGCACTGGCATATGTGCAGCTGTAAGCAAAAAAAAAAAAAAAAAAAAAAAAAAAGAGCCATCAATGACGTAGAGACTTGTCTTTATTTGTCTTTCTGACTGCCTGTACTGTCCTGCTCAGCTTCGACAATTGCGACACTTCCACTGACCTCACCCATCCAACTGCTGTTCCTATAGGTGCACCCATCACTCCTCCCTTCTCTGTCTCATACGCTTCTCCTTTTTTTCCTGTTCCCTCTCATGCTAATTCACGCTGCATAACGTCAAATACTCTGCAGTTACTGGTAACAGCAGGAAGTTGTGTTTCATGGGATTAATTCCGGGGAAGATGGCATTTGATGATCTCATCTGAAACCAACTATGTTCTCAGGAAACAACCGTTTTCCATGAGTCTCCTCTTTAATGTCTGTGTCACTTTTTAAAGTTTGTGTTGGCGCACAGCCTCATTCAATGAGGCAGTACTTTCCGAGAAATTCAAGTTCCCGCATTTTGAATCATATGATGTCAAATTATTAAGAGATTCAATCATATTTTCTATCAAAAATGCAATATCCATTGCAGTTTTATCAATGGCATCTAGCTGGTACATGTATAAGAAAGATGCCATAGTGGGAAGTGACAGACCCCGGAGGACAAACCTGGTGGGAGTATTGTGGTGGTGGGATTAAATAAGGACTAATTTAAAGAAAATCATCAAGAGTCTTTTCCCCCAAAGAAACAGGATTGACACCTGGGCTTATTATCTCTCAATTTAACTCAAATTTTGGATTTAAAGACAATTTTTTAAGGGAATATTTGGTGTTTATCTATGTTGTTTAGTCCTTTTTAAGCAACTGGGTGGAATTTTTTTTTTTAAGTTGTCAGAGCCATTTTATTCTGCTTAACAGACCAGTACACATATTGATTATATCCTTGACTTGTTTCCACTTCTGCTTTATTGAACATCCAGTTCAGCCTGTAAATCCAACTCTCAAAACAGAACACAAGCATAAATATAATAAATCATCTGTGGAGCTCTTTAGAACTCAGAGTATAAGTGACTTCCATCCATCCATTCATCCATTTTCTTCCACTTATCCTGTTAAGGGGGGGGGGGGGGGGGGGGGGGGTTGGAGCCTATCCCAGCAGCCTTCAGGCGAGAGGCAGGGTTCACCATGAAAAGCCAACACATACAGACAGACAGACAACCATTCACACTCACAGGGAGAACATGGAGACTCCGTACAGAAAGATCCCGTGCCCAAGCAGGGACTCAAACCTGGAACCTTCTTGCTGTGAGGCAACAGTGCTGACCACTGCACCACCGTGCCGCCCTATAAGTGACTTGATTTGTTTTATCTCGTAATTTCATGGTAAAGCCAGAGAAGGAGACGTCATGACTTTTCAAGATGAAAAGTTGGAGTGAGTTCTGTTCTGAATCACAGAAACTGATGGCAGTTGTTGTCTCCGACCAATTGATTAGGAGAAAAAAAAAGTGCGATTTGAGTAGATTTTGTCAATTTGATAAATTAACGGCTCAGCCTTCGTGTTTCGGGCTGTTGTATTTTCAACACCTTGTTCAACTATTTCTCAGAAGGGTTCACTACAGGGTCATACTTCCAATTTAAGCATTAGAACTCAAAATAAATAAAACCCAGTGAGTACCCATCAGGAGACCTGGCAATCTCATTTACATGAGATTATTATATATCTGTTTAAAAATCTTGAGCCAAATGGCAGTTCTCTCAACATGTGGAAATATATATCTTTACGATCAAACAAAGTCAGTCCTTGCAGATTTGCCAGTCCTGATCAGATCAGTATACATTTCAGCTTCCTGCTCCGTTGCGAGACCTGGCAGGCCCATAAAGCTGCTCCTGCTCGTAGGGTTAGAAGGCACAACCTTCACCCTTCCTGTCAGTTCTCCCTGATTATCTCCCCGCTCTGCTGTCACGTTCGCTTTATTATGTGGACTTCATTACGCCGCTTTCATCCTGCTCGCCCGACGTATTAAATCCTTCAGGATCTGAGCTGCAATGCAGTCAAAACAAACTCAAATACTACTTGATAGGAGAGTAATTTTTTTTTTTTACAAACTCAAGAAATAGGAAAATTTGAAAATAGTGTGTTCTTCTTCTTCTGGATGCAGCATTGTTGGCCAAAATTTAAAGTTGAGACTGTGACAGGTTTCCTGCTCTTACATTTGATGAGAAGACACAACACAGCATGACCTTTTGACCTCTCCGTTCTTTCACACAAGAAACAGAAAGGGAGGCTGGTTTCCTTGTCCCGAATTCAAAAGCGCCCATTTCCTTCACAGCAGCATATGACCAATGTTAACTTCAATGCTGCCGACCCTGGATGACACACGATGAGAATAGAAGAAGAAGTATGAAAGAAAGCGATGCTATTTCCCATTTCCACTTATGGAAAAAAAAAAAAAAAAACCTGAATGAGAAAATTTAAGTTCAATCTTCATAAAAGACATTAAAGTTTTTTTTTCAATATTCTTTTAATCCCTCCTAAAAATATTATTTATTGAGATACACTTGCTTTTCATTATACTGGCTCAAAAATACTAACCCGGAGGTGAAGAATTTATTGAATCATGAGTGCAAGCTGCTGTTTCGCTGCAAAAACCCTCCTTTTTATTCCATAGGAGTGAAGACATGGAGGTCGATCTCTCAGCTGTTACTAACGAGGCCTGATTCTTTAAAGCCACACACACTTGCGGTGTGCCGGTGAATGAATTCCACTCATGATGTTCTCTGTCGACTTCCTGGTGTAACCAAACTCTGCTCCAAATCTGTCTTGTAGTTCTTGTGATGTGAACATCATCTGTGCAGTCATGTTAGCTGGATCAGAAATGAAAACATGGGCATTCGCGAGGGCAATTCTGGCTGAGTTTATCGGAATGATCATCTTCATCTTCATCGGACTCTCTGCAGCGATCGGGGATAAAAATAATTCTTATCCTGACCAGGAGATTAAAGTAGCATTTGCTTTTGGTTTAGCTATCGCCACATTAGCTCAGTGTTTAGGTCCTATTAGCGGCGCCCACCTTAATCCTGCAATCACCTTGGGAGTTCTGGCTAACTGCCGGATGAGTGTCATCAGGGCCCTTTTTTATATTCTAGCTCAGGTTTTGGGGGCAGTGGCTGGCAGTGCTGTTGTCTATGGTATCAAGCCAGAATCCACAGAATCACTGGGAGTTAACAAGGTGAGTCCATGTGCTCCTGCTCAGATTTAGTGCTGTGGTGGGTGTTGTCTCTTGATAAATGTGAAACTCTCATTGATCAAGTTCTAATCTTTTAAGACCTCCGCTGTTCAATTTAAATGTCACATTTCTATTACAGCTGCAGGCTTCCCCATCAGGGAGGGTGATGGATGGAAGTGTGCGCTGTCTACTTTAGCTACTGAATCAATCAGGCCACTTCCTCGGTGCATTGCATTTACACGGCCTTTGTTTTGTTTGGTAGCGACTACAAGTGTCATATTTCCTTCTAATGAAGTATGTCGGATGCTTTTAAAAGATGCGGAGCTCAAGCCAGATTTGTTTTCTCTTTTATTTCAGTTAAATGGAATCACGCCATGTCAAGGTTTTGGTGTGGAGTTCCTGCTCACCCTCCAACTGGTCCTTTGTGTGATCGCAGTTACGGACAAAAGACGTGACGTCAGCGGCTTTGCACCTCTGTCTATTGGACTGTCTGTAGGGCTTGGGCACCTCGCAGGGGTGAGATTAATACAAACATCCCCTTTATCTTGTTTTCAATTTGTTAGATGGTTCATCCATCATGTGTTGCCTGATACAATGGATTGGCTTAAGAAATGAGGTGGCTGTAAATCAGAGTTGCATGTAATCTGCTGATGCACAGCCAGAGAGGTAAGTGTTGTTTTCCTCTGATTATGTTTTACAGATCAGCTACACAGGATGTGGAATCAATCCAGCTCGATCCATCGGGCCCGCAATTATACAGAAGTCCTTTGATAATCACTGGGTATGCGATTGTGCAGATATGAATCATGTCTTATGAGTCATTCCTGTTAAAATCAAAAATATACCAATCCTGTTGTTGTTGTTGTTGTTGTTGCAGGTGTACTGGGCCGGACCGCTGAGTGCCGGCGTGGTGGCGGCTCTTCTGTATGATTACCTGCTGGCACCCAGAGATGAGTCCTTCAGTGAAAAAACAAGAGCTTTGTTCTGCTGTGGCTCGGCACTGGAAAGTGAACCTCAGGAGCCCCTTCTGGATGACGTTAAAGAATTATCAAAGGAGAAAGTTTGAATGGAAATGACTGCTGCAAAGTCTCCTTTTTTTTTTGTATCAAATAAAACACTTCCAAGCTTATTTTTCATTGGGTCTTAATGCTTGACCCTAAAAACCTTGTGTTATACCTGCTTTGGAGTTTATTGCACCAAAGTGGAACACACCTGAACCCTGCTGTCACCTGGGGTCAGCTGCCAGATTCATGTCCTCAGATGTGGCTCTTCCTGTTCTGGTTGAATCACTTGGAAATTGCCACGAAGCCACCTGTGGCTGGGAAAGTCCTTGGTGTTAACAAAGGTCATCTGGCCGACTGGTGAGTATCGGTACACAACTTTGGTGACACAAAATGCATTTTCCTTTTTTGCTGTCAGTAAAAACTTTTCCAGCTCAATGTGACTTCATTATCAAGTTTTTTTGCCACCCTTCTGCTGGCTCTCGGTGTGATCGGAGTGATAAGAGGATCATTTATTTGTGTTTATTATAGATTCTTCTACTGGTTCTCTGCTGAACCTCTAGTATTTACAGGTTTAGTGAATCTCT
This sequence comes from Aulostomus chinensis, assembly GCF_037954235.1. Lineage (NCBI taxonomy): Eukaryota > Metazoa > Chordata > Actinopteri > Syngnathiformes > Aulostomidae > Aulostomus > Aulostomus chinensis. The sequence continues at coordinate 23,431,925 of NC_141324.1, forward strand.
CCCTACCTCGTGTGTGTAATTTCCTTAAATTGATACAGGGATGTATCAAAACTTTCACATTAACTATTCCAGAGGTTTTCTTTTTCTAAGTGTGAGGAGACGCTGAATGGAGGTGGTATGTATGGTTAAGAGACTTCTGGGGGGGATTGTTCTTACTTTCCAGAGGCAAAGGCAAACAACTGATTCTGGACGTGCTGTTTTCATGAACACTTTCGGAAAGTCATGTAAAACAGTTCTACTGGGCTAACTTGGTTAAATAATTGCCTATAGGATCAAATGTAGATAAATCTCCTACAGACTAATGGCCATCCATAAATAAAATGTTTGAAGCTTTTCTCCTGAAAACCACTGGATCCATTAATTTTTTTTTCATCAGACAGAATTAAACTTTTGTTCCAGGTGTACTGGCTGGGGGGCGACATGCAGCTGCCTTGCCGTAGCTCCCATCTATGATTTCATTTCTTATCCATGAACGCTTACTTCAGAGAATGACGATTACGAGGACGCACCTGAAGTCAGAGGACAAGGCAACACCAGCCTGAGGCCATGTCGGAAGCACACACTGCATATCTGCTGGCTATTCATAACATTTTTGAGTTCTTTGAAAGTGTTTATCCTCGAATGATTATCCCTTTTCCTCTGGTTCTCACTGTTTTCACCTCTTTTAAACTTCAAAGTAAGATCATATCCTTATTTACATTGTGGAGGTGCCGGACTCAGTCAACGTATGTTTGGAGCTAGGTGACCTTGGGTTTCTTTACATCTCACATACATGAAACGTATACACTATTATTCTCCTCAAGTGTTTGGCGACACTCCCAACAATCTCTGCAAACAACACAAGGATGTGGATCAGGTAATTGCCCATGAAATGAATTCTTCATATGAAAAAGCACAATTAGACAAGATGTGGCCATCATGGAGATTTCCTGTTTGGCTGTGTCACAAGAATGTCCTTTCTCCATGTACGCACACGGCCCCGCTCACATCCCATTTTATGGCTTATGGGGATTTGATGGTCTCCACACCCTGAGCTAATCATTGAATAACCATCAAATGACTTTAAACTCCACAGGTTTCTCAACACAGCGGTCCGACGGTTATCCAACCAAGGTCGTAAGCACCAATCACATGCAGGGTTGCCGCAATGGTAGGATGCACGTCCCTATTCTGTTATGTGTGAGATGATCATTAACAAAAGCGTTCCAAATAATTTTACGATGCCCTACGAGGGAGTAAAGCAGTACATTTTGTTGTATTAGGTCCAAGTTCCACTTATTGCCTCACAGCTATGCAAAGGAACAGCCATGATGGAAAATCACTCTGATATATGACACAAAATCAGGGTTAGATGGAGAATGCAAGATGAATGTGCTGCTATGCGTGGTGGTGGTGGTGGTGGTGGTGGTGATGGCATAGATCATCTCACAGGGACGAGCCCCGTAAATATCCTCAGGATCAAGGTTCGATATTTAATTGAAGCAGCTGCTCAAACAATGAAAAAGAATGTAAAACTTATCTCCTCACTATATCATCCTCAGCGTTCCTCCCTTCGGGAGGGAGTAGTTCTCTGCTCTGGTGGATGTTACTCCACTTCTAAAAAAATCATGTTGAGCTGTAGCGAATCTACACTGCGATTATATGACATGACTCTTCTTCACGTGATTATGTTACGGAGGAATCTCTGTGGCGAGTCATGTGACAGCAGCCAATCTTAAATCTCTCCTTCCTTCAGAGTGTCTGTAACCCCAGCGAGCATTGTGTGCTTGTGTGTTTTGAAGTCTGTCCTCAACAACAAAGACAATGGTCTTGTTGTTGCCCTCCCCCGTCATTTTGTCTGAGAGTGTTGTTCATCAAATTATTTGGCTCTCACGCGCGTTTGCTCATTTCGCTACTTGGCATCGGTGCACCTCTCATTATATTTATCTAGACAAAACAAACAACCCAGAATAGAGTGAGGCCAGCTGATTTCAGCGTGACATGTTAAGAATATTTCATCTTTTCAGCCAATCTAACCTTTACTCTGGATATTCTCATCAGTCTCTGTGACGGTAGAAGAGTAGAAGCAAAGACAATTGCTGTTTCAGTTGATCACACATTTGGATGTACTGCTGGAAATACTCCCTTTTGAGTAAGTTATTCTCAAAACTACATGCTCCCTCCGTTTTAGGAAATTAATTTGTATTCAAGCTATTGATTTGTGACTTCTCTCTGCACAAATAGACACAAGTGTGGGAGTGATGGAGCAAACATGATGTTGGTTTAGGGCTTTTCAAGGGATTTGTTGTCTTCTACAAAAATAACCCTCATCCTGTGAAGGTTGTCATCCCTATAGGTGTCAAATAACAATGCTCCAGCTTTCAGAGGCGGCAAATAGCACACACACTGTTTAATGAGATAGAAGTATATTCTGTGTTTGAAAATAGCCCTTTGGGTGACAAATATCCATCCATTTTCTAAACCGCTTATACTTATTTTTCAACTTTACACCTGCTTCTGTAGAACACAGAAGCAGAGCAACATCCCTAAATGTTAGAACAGTGCAGGAGTGTTGCGCAGTTGAAGTTCCCGATCCATCGTCTCCAAGTGTTCTGTGGAGAACACAAGCTTGAGATATTGAATGTCTTTTCGTACTACAGAGAATACATCATGAAGCACTGCATGAATTGACTCATTAAACGTCCTCTTCCTGAGGAAATGAGAAGTTTAAGTCTTGCACCTGCAGTATAGTTTGTCTATAGCGTAGCATTAGCTTTGTATATATAGCGATTGCATTTCAAAATTCATAAAAGTGGTGTCCATTTATGAAGATTATCTCGCTGAAAAAAAAACATATAAATCTATTTTGTTTAAACACACAGTTTACTCTCTGCAATAATCCAATGTAATAATCCAGTAGGCTTTTGATCGTGGGAACCCATGGCGATGCTAATGTCTGAGTTGGCCTTCAAAAACACTTCCTCCCTGCAGAGCTGTGTTGATATCAGCACGCTATTGACCGGATTGTTTCCTTTAACCTCAACATTAACCTCTACTACCCTTCTTCACCTCTCGCAGGCCGATGCTGCCTGGTCTTATCTGCAACAGAAAGTTACTCACCTCACTCACGCTCCCTTTCTGCTTTTCATCAGTTCTTGGCAAAAGTTCAATAAACGCTGTGTCAGACAAGGGAGTTGAGTGTGTGTGTGTGTGTGTGGGGGGGGGGTGCACTGTTAGATATTTAGTGAACAATGTGCAAAACTCTGTGTGAAAGACACACGGTGCTAATCAAAACTGCAGGCTGAAACACTTGTCTCTTGATCCCTCTGCACTCAGAAGACACTACTGACCTACATTTTCACAGCTTTTTCTCCAAAACATCACACATCTATGTTCATGACCAGGCTGTAAACATTTGTCAGTGAGCGCGGAAAGTGAACGGTCATATTAACCCGAACTACTTCAGAGGCCCCGACGCGTGAAACGTCTCATAAACACAGATCAAAACACATCCGCTGAATGTCTATCAAAGGTAAAGCACAGATGAGACTCAACATCAGCCAGAAAGATAATCCCATCTCTAAAATCCACAACCGGCAACCTGCTGTCACCCTCAAAGATAAACAGGCTTTTAAAAGCTCAGACTTTATCACAACTAGATCCTGATTATTTGTGCTGCTGTTAATAACTTGTTACATCACTGTTTGCAGATAAACCCATCGTATAATAATGAAATCAATTGTGAATGTTCATATGCCTTTAAATTGTAGAATTACTGTGTATTGAACCTTTAATAACTGCATCATAGCGTAACGCCCTGGTGGTTTTTATGCGCTGTGTGACATTGTTGAACAGTAGATAATATCATAAAATTCAAGCGCTGGAATTTAAATTGCATAACCACAATACACACGAAATCCATTGGCAGACACAGGCGCACACACACACACACACACACACACACACACACACACACACACACACACCAATATGACTCTGCTAACCTCTGTTCGCCCTTCTCATGCCATTCAAATTCAATGATAACTTAAGGTTTATCCTGAATGTCAAATGTAAAGAACAGATGAAATATTAGATTTCTCCACATTAATCACTTTTGAAGACTGAGAGGAAATTCAGTCAGTGATTAAAACAAAATTTAAAACAACAACAACAACAACAACTCAGTCTTGATTTTACAGAGGCTGAAAAATATCTGGGGTGCCCAGGTACTAGTTATATGCTTTAAAAAAATTAAAAGGATTATTGTCAGGAAATTATGGATTTCAGACTTATCCTACCACTGAAGCACTTGTGCACACACAGTTTGAATTCTGCGTGTGCGCAAGAAAGATGATCTGACAGCCTCAAATTCAGTGGACATAAATCTTGTGCAACACTGCTGCCATCTGGACTAAACCAGCCCTGCAGTCACACGATGAGAGGAGTTCATCGACAAAAAATAGTTAATGACAATCTGGGAAAAAAAAAATATATATGTACATAGATTTAACATTTGATTAAAGTCTGTCTCTTTCTTCATAGTCGGTTCATTTTAATATTTTTTGTTTTAATTTGTTTTTTGCAAATCAACTCATATCTTAATTTGGTTTGACTATTACATATTTCCTTGGTTTGGAATATATCGGTCATATATGATTGTTTCAGTTCCAGGACAGTTGGCTTTGGCAGATGTCTGTGGTGTCCAAGTGCCCTTTTAGTTGCATGCATTTGTATAAGTGGCATTTTAACAACATAATATCGTTTGCTTCTGTGCCACTGCTCATGCCACTGAGACATTGAAAGAACACACACACACACACACACACACACACACACACACACACGAACATAAATAATCAAGGGAAATTACATTAAAATATGTCATTCGCATAAAATGGTGACAAATAAAAATAAATACATTTAAATATGTATTTATATATAGATTTACCAGGAATTCAATTAGAATTAAAGCTTAATACCATTTTCTTTAAATCGTAAAGTTTTGGAAAACAGCAGCGCTCCGCTGATGCCACCGGAAGCATTTCTTCGTCACTTCCGGGTTAGAAAAGTGTAAAGATGTCGCCGCCCGTGTTTAATTTTATTGATGCTAAAGACAAATTCATGGTGAGAAATCGCTTCGTTGCCTTTATTTGTTGAAATCATTTTCAACTCGAACATCGAGTCGGGTCTAAGTTTTAGATTTGTTACTGTGATTTACCACTTTTCTCGCTCTGTGAACGTATGTAGCATGTAGCAGATGCTAGCTAACATAAACGTTGAATTTTTATTCTGAAAGAAATATTCTTCTTCTCAAACTCTCACAGACGTCTGCCAGAAATGCGCTGGCTGGCAAGAGCAGTAAACCTATAATCAATGCTTTCAATCAAATTCCTGGAAAGTAAGTAACGTTTATCTTGCCGCTATCACAACAATACGTGATGCTAACATTACCTACTTGTGTTGTGTTTGCTTCAGTGAGACCGATAAGAAGACCACTCTCGACCAGGCTCTCAGGGTTGTTCTTGGAGACCAGATTGTAAGTAGTCACCATCTTTGATAGAGTCGAGGTTTTGATCAGGTATCTGCTGACCTTTGACCTCCTGACGTGTTTCTGTCTGCAGGTTGAACAGAAGGCGAGCTGTGATGACTACCTGTCCCTCATCTACATGAGTATAGATGCTGTTACTGAGGGTGTGTTGCTGCTCTAACTGACTTACAGAACTGAATCAACACAGTGAATTATTTGTTCTTGTAATACCAGATAACTCAATGCCACATATAAACTCAAAGATGTCATTAATTCCTGAAAGAACGAGGATGCATGTCCTCATCCCACAGATCTGTCTTCCTGCAATCAAAACAGAAGAATAATGAAGCTTTATTTATTTTAATTAAAGTTGCCTGCAGTATTTTCTGGTAAAGTTGAAGAAAAGCGTCAAATCTATTTTCTTCCTCATAAAATGTAGAAACACCTTTTTGTTGCTTTTGAATGTAATTTTAAATCTTGGATTGTTTTCTTCGCCGGCATGCAGTCCACTTCCCTCACCTCTGTAGAATATTGGATGAAAGTAAAAATAATTTGTTTTTTATGTCATTTGCATTGATATAAAAGGTACATTCAAGCTGTATTTTAAAAGGGAAAAAAAATACTTTGACATGGTTTTATTTTTATTTTTGCAGGGAATATTTTTAACGTGGAGAGAAAATGTAGAATTTGACAGTCATGTTTTTCTTCTTCTTCTTCTCCTGTCCATGCAGGCATATGCACAGCTACAACTCCATTCCTTATGCTTGGAGACGTACTGGACAGCCTTCCTCTTGACCAGTGTGACAAAATCTTCTCTTTTGTGGAGGAGAACGTCTCCACCTGGAAATCGGTAAATTACCTCATCTCTTCGATTTCTCAAAGCCTTGGCCCAGCACAACCTTTGATTTCTAAACCTTCTCCCTCTCTCCTCTGTTCTCAGAACTCATTCTACTCTGCCGGGAAGAACTATCTGCTGAGGATGTGTAACGGTAGAAAAAGTCTTATTCTTTTATTTTTTTCTTACATCCTGTTATTGAATGTTAAAAGGCGAAACTATCTGTGACACACTTTTCCAAACTTGCAGATCTCTTGCGGAGGCTCTCCAAGTCTCAGAATACCGTCTTCTGTGGGCGAATCCAACTTTTCCTAGCGCGTCTCTTTCCTCTGTCTGAAAAATCTGGTAAGTACAACAGAGTTAAACGCCCCTCGAGAAAGTGTCGTTGTCTGGCCATCATCTTCATCGGCTCGTCTGACAGGGTTTTATGTTGATTCCAGGTCTGAATCTCCAGAGTCAGTTCAATCTGGACAATGTAACCGTGTTCAACAAAAATGAAGAAGAGAGCACTCTGGGACAGAAGGTAAAGTCATGATGGGATTCTTGTCTCTACACCTACAGTTCTGAATCATTTCACAGATATCAAAATGGGTTCAAAAAACACGCTGGCACGATGTTGACTGGATGCTCAAAGCGGGACTCAAGAGGCGCTCAACCATGATGGCAGTCTTGTAGTTCATCAACAAAAAAGGCCCGTGGTTCCAAGTGGTTGTGAAAGTAATGACAAATAACACATCCCCCACACCCTAACAGGGTTCTTTGTGTCTATGCAGCTGTGACGTCAAGATGAAGTCATCTCTGATCATCCTCAGATTATATCAAATAGATCTGAGCATCCCAAATATAAATCAAATGTTCTTGTCTTCTGGGGCTTCTGATGGGTCACCCAGGGGTTAATTCTCAGCTACAGGAAGTGAGAGTAGTGGAATGTTGAAATAGAGAACAAAAGATTTTTCCAGGACATTGTACTTTTTCTGTTAGTTTCCATGCTTGGAAAATGGGTCGGCTATTTTCCAGAGTCCGTGGAAACCTGCTGAAACGATTGTTTCACACCAGAAATCCTACGACCGTTCGGCGTTCCCTGCAGGTTTAGGGAAGCTGTTGGAGATGTGGCTTTAATTAGTGCAGCAGCAGATAATCCGTCCAACCTGCCAGTTATGTTTCATCCCGTATTTCAGTGCGCTAAAGACACAAGGCTGGCCCACGGGGCCCTGTTTTCTCTTCATTTAAGGAGCCTTTTTGAATTAAGTTGTTGAAGACCAAAAGATTCACTACCCCAGGATAGAGTGATGTCTTGGAATAACGGCATTTAAATCAGTTGATTTTTGTCATGTGTTGCAGCACACAGAGGAGAAGGAAGACACTATGGAGGTAGAGGAAGGAGAGATGGGAGATGACGACGCACCCGCACCCTGGTGAGCAGCTGCTTCCTTTAAATTGCTTTCTACCTCGCAGCACTTTGAAGATTTACGTTCAATGAAATGTGCAAGATAAATGAAATGTGTTATTATTGTTATCATTATTTTTCTTAGCTTTGAGCTTTTACAATTGACTGAAACTCTTCCAACCTCGTCGCAGTTCCATTCCGATCGACTACAACTTGTACAGGAAGTTCTGGACGCTGCAGGACTACTTCCGAAACCCTGTGCAGTGTTACGATAAATTCTCTTGGATGACATTCCTCAAGGTAGCGCACCTCAGTCTGCCTTTGACCTGTGAATGTAAATCACAGCTTAAATGCTAAACAAACATCCCTTTCTTTTGTCTGGCGTAGTACTCCGACGAGACCTTGGCAGTATTCAAGAGCTACAAGTTGGATGACATGCAGGCCTCTAAGAGGAAGCTGGAGGAGCTGAGAGCGTCTGGAGGGGAACATGTTTACTTTGCTAAGTTCCTAACAAGTGAGAAGGTGAGCGAATCATTTTCATTTCTTTAGCTTTTGTCGGATGAGACTTTCACAGCCATCTGATCCGTTATAACGTGTTTAAGAACCCAACTGATTCTTCTCAGTCTGAATCAGTTGTATCCCTTAAAACCGTGTTGCAGGAGTGCAGTACTCAGTACAATATTTAAACAGATCAGGATACACCGGCGTCCTGTATCGCACGTACAATATACTATATCTGTACTGCATTTGCCTAGTTATTTTTGTCCGAGTGAGGAACGACCTCCTGAAGGTACCCGACGGCTTTGACCCGTGTACCTTTTAACTCTTCTTCTTCAGTTGATGGACCTGCAGCTCAGCGACAGCAACTTCCGCCGGCACATTCTACTTCAGTACCTCATCCTCTTCCAGTACTTGAAAGGTCAAGTCAAATTCAAAAGGTGAAGATGGTCTTTGTCCTCGATCAACAGTTAAATCCTTCGATTTATGTGCAAAGCAAAAGGACTCCTCTGTCAGTTGTTTGAGCCTCATATTACGGTCCTGTCACAGCTCCAGCTGCAACCTGAATGATGACCAGGCGACGTGGGTGGAGGAGACGACCAAACTGGTTTACCAGGTCAGTCAGTCTCCGCTAGTACACAGAAGCAGCCGCCGTAATCTTCACGCTCATTTAAAGGGCCTCTTCACCTAAACCAACATTCCTTCAAGAGTCGTATCAAGCCACAAAGAAATATTGTTGCCGCCGATAGTGATAATGAAAAAAAGCAGACCAAACGACTTGTATTTATGCGTGAGTGTTGTCTTGCAGCTCCTGAGGGAGATCCCTCCTGATGGAGACAAGTTTGCCACCATGGTTGAGGTAAGTCCACTGTTAGAAATGTTTCAAGTTCCCTCATTTGGCGTCAGACGTCTTCCTTCCAGTAACCACATCCAGCTGAATTTCTTCCACCTTTTGTCTCTCTTTTTAAATAATCTTACCCCGACAGCATATCATCAACACGGAGGAGAACTGGAATTCTTGGAAAAACGAGGGCTGTCCGAGTTTTGTGAAAGAACGGTGCGTATCGAGACTGATCGTTGTCTTGATTGATCCTTCTTGTCCAGAGTTTGAGCAACATTTCCACCTGCTGTGGTTTCCCCTCTCACAGGCCGGTTGACGACAAACCCAAACGGCCATCCAGGAAAAGACAAGCTCCAGAAGACTTCCTGGGAAAAGGTCCTGACCGGAAGATCTTCATGGGAAAGTAAATAATCGTCGCTTTTGAACGTGTAGTAGTGAGTAGTGAGTCCAGCTGAGTTTCTCAAGCTGCTGTGTTGTGATTAGTGACGAGCTGACTCGACTATGGAACCTGAACCAGGACAACATGGAGGCCTGCAAGTCTGACAGCAGGTGAGCGGTTCAGAACAAGTCAGCAGCTGCTGCCTTGGATCCATCCAGTATGTTTGAGTTTGACATTTGTCATCATCTGTTCAGGGAGTTCATGCCCACGCTGGATGAGTTTTTTGCAGAGGCCATCGAGCAGGCGGACCCTGTAAACATGGTGGAGGAGGAGTACAAGTACGTTTGCACTCTGTTTGACGTTTGAACCGTTCCGTCTGTGGTTGGTCTTAATTTTCTTTCTGCTTGTGTTTTGAAGAGTCGTGAGGAATCCGAATTACGGCTGGCGCGCTCTGAGGCTGCTCTCCAGGAGGAGTCCACACTTCTTTCAACCTACTAATCAGAAGTTCAAGAGCCTGGCAGACTACTTGGACAGCATGGTTAGCAAACTGGCCAAAGAACTGCCGGTGAGGATGTTTTGTACTTAAAAAAAAAAAGGTTTAAAAAGGAAAGAGACCATGTGACGCCCTCAAACGCTGATGTCACCAACGTCATTTCCCACCTGCAGAAGGACGTCCCCTCTGAAGAGATCAAGACAGACGAGGATGACGACGACGACAACGGAGACAATCTGCTGAAAGACAGCAATGATAGTGAGTCTGAGTTGATGAAAAGTAGACAAAAGTATCAGGAACGACTCTTCGCAAGATTCAGACTAAAATTAGAAATGTTGGTGTCTAAAATGCTCAGACGAACTACAGCATGACTGAATAAATACAGGACGAGAAAACTGAAAGATGAAAACTAATCAGGACATTTGATATTGGACAAAGACTAATATTTTAATGTAGCTGCCAAATTAACACCAGTGAACTGACTTTACACTTTGGGTGATATTTGTGTCACACCTCCATCTTTAACAAATATATTCATTGACTTTTAAACTGTAAGATCAACCCTGCTAAGGCTGAAACCCTCTCAAGAGGTCCAGCTTATCCTAAACTTCCCATTTCCATCGTCTTTCCTTCCAGGCCCGAGCATCCAGACCAAGCTGGTGACTAACACACAGATGGACGACATCGCAGGTAAACTGGGCGCTCAGTGGAAGACGCTAGCCACTCATCTGGAGATGAAGGCAGCAGAGATGAGGGAGATCGAATCAGACAGCGAGGACGTCGACATGCAGGCTAAACTGCTGCTGGTGGCGTGGCAGGACCGAGAGGGAACACAAGCCACCGTGGAGAACCTGGTCGCAGCTCTCAATGCTGTTGGGTTCTCCCAGATCGCTGACAGCCTCAATGAGGCTTGAGTTTGATCGTCCGTCACTTTTAATTACTGTCACCTCGTAGTTCCAGCATTCATTATGCTTCAACACGTGGAGGTTTTGTATGTAGTAAAATACTGTTGTTTTTTCCACTGTAGAAAATTCATAATAAAATGTTTGACCATTGACATTTTAGTGGCATACCATTTATTTTCACCACCTATGTAAAGCCATCAGTCAATAACTTATTACAGAGTGTTGATGGTTAGGCAGGGCAATCAGAAACCTGCAGAGACAAAGTGAAGAAGCATAGCATTTAAAGACAACGTTTGAAATCAGTGTCAATGTTCAAGGCTCCTGGTTGAATCTCAAGTCTTCATTTAACTGCTCGCAGTTGGGGGGGGGGGGGGCACCTGATCTGAACAAGACCCCCCCACCCACACACACACACACACACTGATCAAAAGCTTTAGCAAAGATTTGGCAGAAAGGACTCGGAGAGCGTGCGAGACAAGCACACTAAAGACTTGAGATTGAACCCAAATTTCCCAGAGGGCCAACAAGTCTTTACAGCGTTAAGTGAAAATCTCCACAAAACATTAAGATACAAGCGCTGGGCCGGAAACATGACTTTGAATACATGACGCAAGAGAAATATTTTGCTTTTATGATATGAGCACCTTATCAAAGGTTTTAAAAAATATACAATGTGTATAAAACATTTAATGAAACTGCAGAGCTACAGTAGACTTAAAAACCTTTCAAAGCTCCAGTCCAGAGAACAGCATCTCCATTTCAAAGCTCACTATGGTTAAATATATAACACCATTTGACAGATTGTTGTTTTTACAAGCATCCATGTTGGTTACTAACAAAACAAAAAGAGGAAAAAAAAATTGAGGTCATCAAAATTTTAAAGACACCAGTTTTATTGCACATCTATGCAGACAGTGCTTGGAAATGGCAATTTGTACGCGTGTCGGATGTTGTCGTCGTCTTTTCTCTTCTATTGAGTCTTCCAAAGCTATTGTTCCTCTTCAAGTATTTCCAGCCGCCGCGGGCCATACAGTAGAACGTAAGCTATATGCCAGTCTCCTCCGCCGGACAGTCGCAGGATGTCCTCTGGAGACACCACACTCACCCTGTCATCATCAAACTTCACCCACTCATCTGGCGGACGCGAAAGGAAACATTCAGTTCTGGTGCTGAAGTTGTGTAATAATGTCATATGAACGAGTGAGAAATAAGTGCAGGTACCTTCTTTCCTTTTAACCCATCCAACATAGTGGCCTGATGAGCTGGAGCGGCCTTGATGCGTCAGCACGGCCTGCAGGTCGTAGTAGCCACTGTTGTTGGAGCCCAGGTCTGCAGGAGGACAAGTGTCAGAAATCACCTCAACAGCACACGAGTTCATGTCCCACAAACTGCAACCTGCCCTTCCAACAGTCCAGGGCTCCTCCAGGTATTTCAACCCTGTTTGCCTCTGCTGCATGTAGCTGCTGCGGGTGCGAATCGAGCACAGTGAGAGCAGGAGAATCTGATGGGGACGTCATGGAGCGAAAATGAAACACTTGTAGTGAGCCTTTTCTGTGAGAACACTGATGATGGATGCTAAACTCTAGCCCCGAGCTCTTCTCATTGCATCCTGCCTACTTGACATTTTTTGTAGTTTCGCTCAAGCAACAATGTCATTTCATGTCAGAACCTCCAAAACTAAACAAGCACCAGAGACCACTCCCCTTCTCCATGGAAGCAGCTGAAGATTTCGATGTGCACTTTTATGGCATATCTGAGCGGCTAAATCTAAATCAACTTCAGCTCCTCTATTTATGATAGTTATTTTCATCTTTAGAGACAAAGAAGTAATTTTAAATAATTAAAAAAGTCTTTTTTTGATTGCAGGAAATCATCTTGCAACCCCTGCAACACACCAATGACTCGTATGACTGCGGGCGCCATTTTTCTTTTTGAATGTTCCTTCTAACCACAGGGCAGGGCGAACACTGATGCCACCTGATGAAAAATGCAACGAAGCAGCAACACTTTCCCTGACTGGGCCGGACACAGCAGGATTGAAAGCCCCGTCAGTGTCAGTGACGTGTGCCAACGTACCATCAGAGAATGAGAAAGGCTCGTATTTCACTTCTTTCACCATGCCAGGCTTCTTCAGCAACTTCAGGGAAGAAGCAGAGATACATATTGGTTAGACAACCAGTTTTAAAGTCCAGGCAGGAACCCCTACTTCCAAGTAATGAATAAAATTTTTTTTAAAATGGACAAAATTCCATGTCTTACCTTTTGCTGTTGTTTTTCGAGCTTTTTGTCCTCCACTTCCTTAAACTTTGACCTGACCGGCAGCATCTTCTCCTGCAGCTCTGCGGTGCACAGCTCATAGACATCCAGCATGAGAGGGAACTTGACATCCTTCAATGCGCAAAACGTTGTTTGAGAACACAAAATAACCGACACGTTCCTGAGGAGAACCGTGTTGATGAGACCGGAGGGGGGAACACAAGACAAACCTTAAGGACTTTAGCATTGACGGACTCTTTCTCTTTGTAGAAAAAACGGACCATCTGAACAGTCAAGTAGGCAGGGAGACGGCTGAGTTTTGACTAGAAGGAGATAAAGGAGAAAAAAAAAAAACATTCAACGTGTGATGATTATCGAAGACATCAAGCTGACAGATTCTGTCAGATGTTAAAGGGATGGAACAGGGAAAGAAACCTTACTGATTTTATATAGAGGGCATTTCTCTCCAAGGATGTTGACATTTTTGTTATTTCTTCCTGCAGTCTCTAGAAAGATAGGGCAGGCAGAAACATGATTAGATCCCCGTTTCCAAGGAGACAAACTCATCACGCACCTTTTGTTTGTACGTAGTTGTACTCATTTCTTTCTCTAGACAAAATAAACTGTTTAAATAAAAGAGCACGTTCCATACCAGCCTCAGTCCTGTCGCAAGGTATTTGACTTCTTGGTTTATGAAGCAGCTGAGCTGAAGCTGGCTCTCCTTGCCCTTGATTGGCTCCTCCTCCTCAGACTCAGTGCATTTCATACTTAGCAGAAGAGGAGTCAAGCAAAAGTAATGCCCTGCTAATTCAAGAAACAAACTCCTGGAGAACCAGAAAAAAACAAGCAGCATAATGCAAGTCTAAAAACGGGCTGCAAGGATACGTAGTTTCAAACTCTACTCCAAAATACTGGTCGATGAAATTCTTCTTTGAAGAGGCGGAGGCAGCGCCGCTCTCCGAGTCGGTCTAAACGGAGCAGAAGATGGAACATATGTTATTAGTCCCGGACATCTCAGTTACACAGACATCCTTTCATTATAAAACAAGACATGGGTGAAGAAAAAGTTTGGCATTGACCTCCATGGGAGTCTCTGGCTCTAGTGGTTCCAGCTTCTGCTGTAGAACTCTCATCATCTGCAGCCAGCATTCATTGGCATCCTGAGAGAAGAGGACATGGGTCAAACATCGGCAGGAAGTCAGATCTTGAGTTGACACTTCAACCACGAGCCAAGTTTCCATCGAAGTATTCAAGGAGCATTTTGAGGAGGCGTCAGAAAACCTTGATGAAAGTGCGGTGAAGAGCTTCTCACCTGCTGGAGGTACTGTCCCTGATCTCCCTTCTCAGCAAACTGTGGGAAGGCCATGTGGAGGAACTGGAGCAAAATGATGGGAGGGAGGCTGGACGAGGTCTTGTCCATGGTCTCATACAAGTCACGAAGCGCTGAAGATGAAAAATCAAAGTACATTAGAGTTCCATTTTCATTTGGCACCTTAAAAAAAAAGAAAGAAAAAGTAAGAGCTGATGCTTCATACCTGCTGTGATGTACTGCGACGGTGCGTTCGCTCCAGATGATCGCAGAGCTCCTGAATACCTTTAGAGGGAGACATGACCAGAGAAGCAGAGAAAGCAGATCAGAAACAAAGAGGACTGTCTGACATTTTTGTTTTGTATCAACATTTTTTTACTGAATGTTGAAAGCCAGTAGTAGCAGAGAAAAAGCCCACCTCCTAAGTGCACTTTTCAGCTCTGGCACAGAGCGCAGACACTGCACGGTGGCGTTCATGTAACAGGTGTTACCCAGGTTCGTGAGCCCACAAGGCAGCTCCATCTGAATGACACGAGAGTTCCACTTGTAGTCACAAAGTCAGCGACAAACCCAAGAGCTCAAGTCACCACTGATTAACCACTGAACGCGTTCCCTTTGAACGTGCCTCAAATGTTCTGAATCAAGTGACAGAATTCACACTGCAGCATCCAACACTGGCATACATTCACAACCCCCCGCAAACTGCGATGCGCACATTTGTCTCCGCCACACTGGTGCTGCGGGACAAATGCTTCTAAAAACACACACTTGTCAGAATCTGACCTCCAAAAGGGAGGATTTGCTGAGTATCTTTGGCATTTTATTAGGTGCCAAACCTGATGACAACATAATGAGGAAAACAAATTTGAATAAAAATGTGTGTGTGTGTGTGTATATCATAACTGTTGTTAGAATATCGTTTAAAAAAAAAGGTTTAAAAACATGCAGAATTGAATATATTTGAATGTTTTAGCAAGAGATGCCCATAAATAGCTGGATATGTACATTGCTAAATAGTGGCTGGGGCTGCAGCTCTGGCTCCTGCTCTCTCTCTGTGTCGTGGTTGGCACTGAAGGGAGAGCTGGGAACCTGCCGTCTCTCTCAGCCAGCCCAAACGAATGATTCATCATTTAGGTAATGTTCATACTGTTGTATCCACCAAAGTATTTCCAAATGTCATCACTAGCGGCGGTCAACTTCCCTGCCACCATTTCCACACAGTTGAACTACATGGAGTTAAAACTCAACGGCCACGAGAGAATACCGTCTTGCGCGTGCAGCAGCCACAAGGCCCCAGGTGGGATCTTGAGAGACAGACAGCTGGGGTAGCGCTGTTATTTTTTGAATATGTCAATTATATAATCAAATTAAGAAAATTCATTATCGGCCCTGAAGCAACGATCATTAGATTCGGGGAGGATTAACTGGTTCGCTCACCGCTGAGGCCAGCTGCTCTTCAGTCATGTCTTCTACAAACATGGGTCTGACAGCAGGCTCCTCGGGCAGCGCGTCAGCTGAACCCATCATCAGGAGAGTCATACCCTGGAGGAACGGATATACAAACAATTAAAATCTAATATAGCATAGTTGCATAGACTGCTATTGCTATTCTTTAAGCGTGTTCAATGTATTTGTTGAAACAGCTTCGGTACTCACATTTTTCAGTTTAATGTTCCCCCACTCATCATCCTACAAATGGAGAAGATGTTAAATAATTAAAACGGTAATTTTCTTATGCTGCTATCATCAGAATCCACAAAAAAAGGCAAAAGCATATGGTTCAATATATTTTTAACAGTCCACGGACAGTAAAAGAAGCCAAAATAAACAGCAATGTCCTCACACATCCTTTTTGGCCATCATGACGAAGAAGACTTAAATTAACCACGACTGGTCGACAATGCAGTGCAACAGTAGCTAACTGACCACCACATCCACTAACAGAGCAAAACCACAATGACTGTTAGTGAGTTTCAGACTTGTTTATATGATTACCTTAAGGGTGCCACCCTTCACCATGACCTTCTGTCTGTCTGGTTGCACTCCTGTCAGGGCAAAGAGCTGAGCCTTGAAAACCATGGGTGGCTCCTCAGTGTTCAGCTCCACAGCATCAAACTTCTCTTTGCCCCATTTTACATTAACTGAAAAAAGAAAACAATTAAGACCCATCTGTTAATCGCCCAGGATGAAGGACACCACAACACTGACAAGCTGCCATGTGTGACACAGCAAATAGTTCGCTACGGACAGTTTCAGCATACCACGTTAGCAGCGGGGGGACCTGAACTCCACTCAAAGATGTTAAACTGAATATATTCAGTTGTTTGGCGGCGATTTAAAGCGATACAATTTCACTAACATAAACTAGATAATATTAATGTCATGCTTAAACCGCAAATTCCTCTCCCGCATGCACATTTTTCTCCTCAGCAAATCAAAACTGTGGGAAAGCTCAGGAACTGTACACTCATGATTTGGCTAGCTTTGTTAGCATCGCTTCCCGTACTGGTATGATTCAGTACATTTCGTGGACATTTAACTTTAGACAGCTAACGGATAATAGTACACGCTAAGGCGAATCCGACCATGGTGAGTGCAGAGTTTGGACACACAACTGCTTCATAACTAATTAAACCATCTTTGTTATTCCCCGAGCAACCTAACCTGCTAAGAGTTAGCATCATTAGCTGCTCTCTACTTTGTCAGGGGCAAGTTAGCGTTAAGTAGCCGGCTCAATCAAAATACACGTCACCATTCCACAAACATCTGTAACACAATTATTGTATGGAAGCGTTTTCGCATGTTGTCTTGACTCTAATGTTACGTCACGTTAAATAATTGTAATAGTGGCCTATCAAGGCTGGAAGACAGTCCACTGCCGTTAGCAAACTAACGGTGCGATATGCTAAAGCTAACTAAGCTACGCTGCTAAATGTAATTTGCGGTACTGTGCTACAACACGTGTAAAGCTTCATGTGTTTACTAATATTAACAATGCGAGCCTATGTACTGTGTTGAAAAACGACCTTACCTGTAAACACCGGCATATTTGGCAACCTGTAATTACTTCAACTCTTTATTTTTCCTGATTCAGTCCACCGGGGCGCGAATGAGGAGTTGGCCAATTCTCTGTCTGGTCTGAACTTCATTCAAACAGCATGACGCTGCAACAACACGCTGGGAACTTATCGATGCGCTCTGACATCCGCTACCCATCCTGATGGACGTAGATTTGCTCCTATCATTTTCAAACGTCTGTCGGGAGGAATCAGCGTACGGTAACTTGCATGTTGTCAAAATTACACAAATTTGATAGTTTGAGTGTGAATTCTGAACACAATTACATGTATCACCGATTCGGTGCAAGTTAGGAGGGTTGTTCGATATGAAAGTCCTCGGACGTCCAGCGGTCTTGTGTCCGCTGGTGGGCGTCAGACGTCAGGGCGACTCGGTGATGGCACTTATTTCCAAGTTCAGTGCTGTTTGAGGGGTCAGAGGTTGTGTGGCCCCTTCACAAACGTCCCCTCAAATCATGTGGCCGGAAGATGAGTCTGCTGCTCTTAAACTAGGAGGCTTGACGTCACGTTCATCCTTCCCTTGTACCAGTTACCCTCCAGGGCCGACATAGACGCCCTGTCACATTCACGTAGCCAGTGTAGTCTCCAATTAACCTCTCTCCCTGCTGTTTTTGTTTTTTTTTGTTCTTAGCCCATCGAAACCCCATGCAGGCACACTTGATGTATTGTGATGTCAAAATTGGAGCCCTGCTCCTCTAACTTTAGTGTGTGCATGTGTTTGTGTGTGTGTGGGGGGGGGGGGGGGGGGTGGGGGGACTGAGATGACGGACAACTGAGATGATGCTCTCATCTTGGTTGCTTCATCTTATGGCACCATAGACAGCGAGCGGCTCAGTGAGCGAATGAGGAGGCCTGTATCCTGGTCTCCGGGCCTCATGGCAGAAATGTCAAATATCACCAAGTAGCAGCAGCATGGCTCAGTGGTAGAATGACTGACTGGTAACCTAAACCACGATGGTTCAATCCCCTGGTGACTGTCAGTGTCCTTGATACAGAACTCCAAACTGCTGCTGATTAACAGTTTAACATCTATTCATGTATGTCACAGCTGCACCTGTAGAACACCGCTACAAAGAAGTTAAATCTGCTGGTTCAACTGGGCGCGGTCTCGCCGCCCAGCTGGTGGAACGGTTTCAGGAAGGACCCACGTTTACGACGGATATCTGTAGTCAAAAGCGAGTATACAATGAATGATAAAGATATGTTTATTGACATATCCATCAGTGCGGACTCCAATGCAATTAACCATGCAAATTATCCAAGACTAGAGTAGATCATAGTTCCAGTGCTTTTTTTTTTTCTCTTTTAACTGAACAAAAAGTTACAAACAAAAAGATTGCGGAGGTATTCCATAATCCTTATGTCTCATTATATACACTGTGAGGGTTTGGGGGGGGGGGGGGGGTTGCATTGTCAAGACATGACCTTGGTAGGGAAACAACTTGCAATTGTTTAGACACAATCATTGACACAGGTAGGCTTGCTCCGAAGTACACCGTCCTGATAGCGGTCAGATGATATGAACTGAGTCCGGGAAATTTTACATGCTAACTCCATTGCAATGTGTCCATAAAGAGGTAATCTAATATATATATACTTTATATAGTCAAACCAGAGGAAGTAAGTTTTGATAAAACCACACATGTGGCTTTTTTTTGTTTAAAAATAAATGATGACAGAGTTATGATTTGTCTTGTTTTGGAGGAAAAAAAACAAACAGATATGGCAGTAAAATCAATATCCAAACGTTAAGGCACTAGGTGGGCCAAATGCTACACCTGTTTAGTCTTCTACAAATAATTTACAATTCAAACAGTGCAGTTTTACATTTGTTAACTTAATGTTTTCCTTTTGAACCATTTATCTATGAATCAATGTAAGGCAATACATTACAAAAAATAAACAATACAAGCAAAAAAAAAAAAAATTACAGAGACAATGTACCAAATAAACAGAAAAAAAAGCAATTAAGTTTTAGGACTCCTATATGCCACTACAATGGAAATTTCCTTATGGCTTGGAGCAATAAAAATAATTATAATAATAAAAATAATGCATAGATTTAAATGATGATCTTGCATGCTCCTCACTCAATACTCATAACATCTAATACTCACGTCCCAATACTCTGTCCCAAACCTGATAAGTGACTTGCAGAGTAATACAAATAAAAAGGCAAAAAGGCCAGAGAAATTAGATGAAGGCATCAGTCATGTTTGTTAGCTGAAAACACATGTATGCTTACATTTAACTTGAGGATCTGTCTGGCGGGGAACGAAATTACAAAACAGATAATTCATTTTCCACCCCTGAGATACAATCACTCACTGCAGATCTGCAATCCCTGGATGACAGTACCTTCAACTGAACACATACTTGCAGAAGTCCCAGCAAAACCCCCCTTTAACCGTCCAAAATCCACCAGCAAGTCATATGAAACACATACCGTCCTCCATGACTGAGTCCCTCCAACTTTATACTGTCCAGGTTTCAAGACGAGTGCGCCCTCTTCTGACAGACATGGAGAGCTGCATGTTTCTGGAGCTGGATGATGGTCTTATCAGGATGTCCGAGGTCAGAGGTCAGTGTCAGGGGTTATCAGGCCTCTTAATGTCCATGATACCTTGTGTTTGACGTGTTGCAATCTTCCAGCACTGGATATTTTACTGATATTTTGTAAGTGAATTTTCAATGTAATGCAAGTTTCTCCATTTTTGAGGATGAGGAAGGAGGGAGGGAGGAAAAGTATAGAGTCCAGAAAATATTCCAACGGTTCAGATGGTTAACTGAAAGAAAGAGCAGAGACAGGTGTCCAGTAAAAGAAAGACAAAACATCTTGACTGTGGTTAGTAACCCAATCTGAGTCAACATACAACAGAAATGCTGGTTTTCAGACAATGCAACACCGCTAACACCTTTGCACCATATGACAGGTGGTATAAAAAAATCCTCATGTGGACAAAAAAAAAAAAAGGTCAGCAGGGGTGAATAGTAAGTCTGTACGTTAGTTCCTGAACCCAACAACACATTAGTGCCTATTAGAAAAACAAGAATCCCACGTGTCAACTGGAGAGGAACCCAGGAGTCAACCAACCAACCATCAAGTGTCTCAAGTTAGAAACACCCAGTAACAGTTAATAAATAGACAAGTTTAAAGCTGTAGACAAAGTCTAAAAACATCAACACTTTCTGAAGAGTCTCCTGTCAACAAGTGCTGGATGTTGTGTCTGCTGCTTGAAGGCTGGACTGCGCTCTGCTACAACACAGGAGACAAACAGCAGGTCATGTGACTGACGTGACCACATAGCCCACCAAATGGGATTGAAATTGAGACTTCTGACAGCACCACACGCTCATTTACTCCCTAAACAGTATTGAGAACACTACATCCATGTTAAGACTGTCCGAAACAGACAAACACAGCTACAGAAAATGCTTAAAGCTCCTAATGCAAAGTTACCTGAGCTTTCCTGTATTGCTTTTAGGGTTCTTGCGGAAGGACTGGTTTGGTCCAGAGCGAGTGGACATAGTACGAGGTGAGGCTCTTGAGAACGTGGAAGGTGGGGTCTTAGGAATCTTCTTTCCAAGATGGCCGATCCATTTCTTCTGCTCATCTTGGGTGAGGGCCAGCAGGAGCATATCCCGGGCAGAGGTTACATCGTAGTTTACTGTGCGAGTCCAAAACCACAAGATTCAGTTTAGAGTCAAAGAAGACCAAAACAACAAATGCTCACATCTGAAAAGTGGGAAATCGTTGCGAATGGCTGACTATTGTTTTAATGTCTCAACGCTACTGATTAATCATGTTTAAGAGCAGTATAAATAAATACAAAAGGTCTATATTATATTAAAACATCTTTCAAAATTAACTGACGGAACTATGTGCATGGCTTAAATCACATAAAAGTCTGTGCCTGAAAAAAAAAATTCAGGAGACTGACATGAGTATTACCCATAATTACCTTTGCAAGGAGCAATAACGTCCTCCTTTTTGTCGAGGTGGTCTTTGTGGCACTTGACGTGGCAGCGGCGACACTCCAGCGCCGGGGGCGGCTTGAAAACGTGCCACAGAGGCTTGGCGCAGGCCTCACAGTTGGAAGGGAAGTGATATAGCGTGGGGATGAACTCGTGGCCTTTGTGTGGGAGACAGTTGGTCTTGTCGCCCTGAGGGACCGTCTCCATGTCGGCCTCCTTCCTGCACTCCCCCTCGTTGGCATACAGAATCTGAACACAGACAGAAATAGAGAGTGCTTTCGAGCAGGGGCTTTTAAAGTCTGACACGGCGGAACGCCCCTTCCAAAAAACTGGGAATATGCTCATATAGAATCTTCATCATGCTATTTCATCCCGTAGACAGTCAACTACCCCAAAAAACCACCCAAATGTCAGTGTTAAGAATGCACAATATATTTTTTTTGCTGACATGCTCACGTTGTATTAATGCCAGTTGTGATAATCAGACCAATACTGATTAAGAGCTTGACCACTGATCTGTGATGGGCCGATATTATTGTGCATCCCTAATCGCTGCTTCACGTAGATTCAGAATACATCACATACAAGAAAGCTGAGTCTTGCCAAGTCCCAGACTGCAGTATCTCTTAACCCCACCTTCAGCAAACCACAGTCACACTGAACCATCAGCATTGGTTTGGTATTCGCTCAAGTCACACTGTTTGTGGATTACTGAGACGTGGATTATACTGCAACATGCTTTGAGAATATCTCCATTTTTTGGACAGTTTTTCTTGCAGGTATTCATCAGTCATCATTAGCTTAATGCTAAAATGAATGTGTCTGGTCTTTCCTGAATTCTGGAGTCACAGAGATGAAAGTCATTTAGGATGAAATACTGTTTTAAACAAGGCTATTGGAGCACAAGGGTCGAAGAGAATTCGACAGAATGTAATTTGACATTTGAGCAGACATCAAGTGCAGGCTGAATCTCAATATGATAAAACTGACAGATCATCCTACCTGGAATATTCTCGGGATCTCTTCAGTCTCAGCTCGGTACACGTCTCCTTGTGTGACCGGTCTCACGTGAAAGAGTTTGCTGCACAACACAGCACAACAAATTAGCAAGCGCACACGAGTAACCCCATCACTGTGTTACCAAGGTTTACTACGTTTGTCATAGTGAGAACAGCGCTAAAACGCAGAGCTACTTACTCGATATCTAGTACCATTGAAGGGTTGGACTGCTCTTTATCTTGCTCATCATTGTAGAACAGGATCTTCTTACTACTCACCACCACATACTGCAAAATATGAAGAGGACATTGAGAGGAAGGCTGATACATGAGTTGCTGCACATGTAGTTTTGAGCAACAACAGCTTCTCTCCTCCTGTGAGAGTTTATTCTACAGACATTTGGTATCGAGCCTCCGTGAGGGTATTGAGGGTGTGATGCCCCGATGGAGGCTTGTTAGGTGAATGAACTCCGACCGGGAGGAGTAACGTGTGCTCAATACTGAAACACCGTTTCTCTTCTAATACATTTTTTTCAGCATAACAAGCAGAGGAAAACTTAACATACCTGCTTTTTCCATCCATATCGCTTGATATTAGCACGGTTAGGAATAGACAGCCAACCTTCCAACCTGGATTCTGAAAAGCAGCCCAGATGAGAAAGAAGTTACAAACCTACTTCCTACTATGTGTGTTAGAGGCACTTTTGAAAAGGGCCATGCAGTGATTAAATCCAAACTCAACTGAGGACAGAAAAACCAAAAAAAGTCACGTGACAGAGGTCGCAACTATGTCAAACCATCAAAGTGAACCCCCTGCCAGCTTTACGGTGACTTCTCTGGAGTAGGTGACAAGAGAGGAGTTTGGACATCCCATGCTACGTCTTCACATTCCTCATGCAGGAGGACAATGTTAGACATGAGTAAGTCCTTATTCCAGCATGTTAATACAGCATGTAAGGTTTGATCGTTCCAAATCCAGTCAAAATAGCTACAATAAGAGTTTAGCAGGAGGTTAGGATATCAATTCATTTCTCTTAGTTAGCTTGATCACTCACTCCTTCCATAGAAAAGCTGTGCAGTAGGCTTGAGACACAATTCTGTGTTATAAAATGATATTTCATGTGCATGCAGCTGAAACAACAAGCTAAAGGGGAGCAGTGAACTTAGAGAGGCTCGTCTACTACGACAAGTGACACTGTGAGGGAGGGTCGTCGTGTCTATTCGAGCAGAACTTCTGGTTCAACATGCCAACGAAAAGTTTTACAGTGTGAAGTGTTTGCAGCGCAGAGTGCAATCAATCAAAAGAGCAATTGTCAGTTTAAAGACAGCACGTTTTGAAAGGTACTGAGAGCAACGGTGTCGACTAGTACGGCGATCACTGCTGATCTGATGGGGCCGTCACAATTTTCATATTAGCGTCCCATGGTTTTAATCTAGATACAGCATTGGTTGTGTTACACTCTATCAGGCTTCTTTCAAAAGTGTTGAACTTCCCCAACAGAGATGGCTGCCACCTCTGGCAAAAGAATACTAAAGAAAACCAAGGGCAAAGAAGACAAACACAGCTGCAGCACAGGCCAGGCAAAAAAAAAAAATAAAGGGGGGGGGGGCATGTCCACTCAGTTACTCACAGAGAGAAAGGAATAGAAGTTACAAAGATAAGAAGAGCAAGGAGAACCGACTAGACACGAGGGGAAAAATAAGAGAGAGAATGATTTAACCGCCAGCATTCATGAAATCAGACCTAGGAAAAAAAAGGCATATTCATATTTGTTACATCTGGTTTTGAGAAAAATACAAGTTGGCTAATGGCAATAAGTGTGGTAGCATAACTTGCATAACTTAAAAAAAAAAAAAAAAAATCGCCGCAACTTCCTGCAGCTCATTTAAAACCACAAGCAGCTGTTCAGTAAAAAGCTGCTAAAAATATCAATACTACGGCTGTACAATCAATCATAATACTTCAGAAATAACAGTACAGGAATTTCATTTCTAAATCACAGGAGCTGCAATTTCTGATGGAGGTAAAATATAACACAACATATTAGAAATAAAAGGAAGCATCTGCACGGCAGAGATGCTCCGGCCTATACATCCTCTTCCAGAGATGGAAGGGAAAATGAGGTTGGGGAGAGACCTCAGAACCCCTGTATTTCTTTTCCATAATCCTACATTCCACTTACTCAATAGCTGCATGTTAGCTAGCATCAGTGGCGTCTGGCTGACCCCAGCAATGACCCTACCTGCGATGTTGCTGTCCGTCTCATCTGTCTGCAGGCTGGTGATACTCGAGTTATCCATGCGCTGCTGCAGGTCATTCAGTTTCTCCCGAAGCTGCTCGATGTCACTCTCCTTGCTGTCAAGTTGCATCTGCAGCTCGTTGCGATACGTGCACTCCTCTGCCAGTTGCTGTTGGTGGCATAGCCAAGAGGTCACCATTAAACAAATGGGAAACTCTGGATTATACTGGGCTCCAGTGCCCTGAGATGTTAACTCACCGCCTGCATCTCGCTCAACTCCTTCTGATACTTGATGGCCATGTGGTTAAACTTCTCCTTCTCTTGGTTAAGTTCCAGCTGAAGCTTGCGGTTCTCCTTCTCTTTCTTCCGAAGGTCTGCCGTACTGCCCTTCTTCTTCTGGTCCAGCTTCATGTCCTTTCGGTTCATGATCTCAGCCAGCTTGTTCACCGCCTGATAGGATGAGGACACACACACAGTGTCAAGCTGCAGTTCTCCACTTGTCTCTCGTCTGACTGAGATGACGTGTCCATACCTGGGTCTTCAGTGTGCGCTCGGTGTTGAGAACCTTCTCGTAGTTGGCCTTGATTGCGTTTGTAATCTCTTCCTTCTGAGCTGCGTACTCTGAAGGGGAAAAAGAGGATGTGCTTGTATGACAACCAAAATATATCGACATTATACTTAGCATGCATGATACATAGAGCATAACAAACGTACCTTCCTCCTGAGTGACAAGCTTCTCATTTAACTCAGACTTCTCTTTGCTGAGGTTCTCCACATCTTTGGTCAGAGTTTTATTGGATTCCTCAAGCTACAAAAAAAAGTTGTTGTTGTTTTTACATGAGAGAAATGAATAGATCAAATAAGGTTATCTTACAGAATATACACTCTAGCGTTGGAGAGGAAGTTTTTCTGACCCGTGCAATAGTAACCTCCTTTTCCCCAATCTCCTGTTTATGTCTCGTTAGGGCCTTCTTGTTTTCTTGATTGAGCTCAAAGTACTGCTCCTCCTGAAGCGCCCGGGCGAGCTGCTCCGACTCAGCCTTTGTCACGGTCAGATCCAGCTGAGCAGACAGGGACTCCCTTCGTTCAGGAAGGAACGAGACAACAGGTAAGTTTTTAAGAATTATGACGTGCCACATGGGGCACGAGTGTTAAACTGATAAATCATGAGGGATGACCTTGAGGGCCGAGGGCCAAGGCCAGAGGGCTGTGGTGAGCATGAAAAAGATAACTGGTCTCTTACCTTTCACTGCACAACTCCTGCATCTTTTTATGAGCCTCTTGTAACTGCCGGTTCCTTTCCTCAATTTCCTCCTTTAGTTCTTTGACCTGAGTTTTGTAAAGCGTCTACAGAAAGGGAGACAGTCAGACTTTAGAAACTGGCTTACACAAAGAACCAGGAGCAAGGAGATATAAAAGGATATGAAACTGGTACTTACAGAAAAATACTGTTCAGCCTCAAGCTGGTCCTGAAGTTCCCTCATCTGTCCCTCATTGCCTCTGTATTGCCTGGCAACATATCAAACAAATGCATTAGGAACATCATATTCAGTAAACCCACATTTCAATCCAAGTCTTAACACATTTCTGAAAAGTCCAAAGTCTCTGTGTCAGCTTCTGTAGCAAAAAGCTACTAGAATCCCAACCAGCAGCACTGACTGCAGAGCTAGCTAAGGGATTAGCAGTGGAGTAGCTGGAGCTGGACTCAGACTAAACCCTAATCCTGTGGAGTGAACACTGTCGCAGAGCAGCTTTGGCATAGTCGCACTATAAGCCGGAATAATAGCACTTATTTGAAAATAGCAGGCAATTGACAGCTTGACTTCCAAAGAGCATTACGGCTAGTGCAGCAAAAACAGAAAATAAAACTCCTGGCGGGAGTTACTGCCAGTTCATTTGGCACAAGTAACCTGAAATTTTCCAAGACTCTTAAACATAATAATAAATATGTCTCTCCTATTTATTGTCATTTTGTGTTTAGTCTATTCTTTTCTCTTTTAAGTTACACGGAGAAATTCCTCCTGTAATATATGTGGTGTTGATGTGGATGGAAAACATGTAACTTTACATTAAAATGATTAATTCTAAACTAGAGTTGATGTAAAATTCTAGAGGAGGACGACCACTCACTTGGTCAGCTGTGCCAGCTGGAACTCCAGCGAGCGTTTACTCTCAAGTGCTGTGTTGCTCTCCTGTTTCAGCTGCTTCTCTGAACACCGAAGACGGTCCACCTCTTGCATGCGACCCTTCAGTTCATTCTGGGACAGGACACGTTTGCTTGACTCCTGTTCCACCTGTATCCGCAGATTCTTCACCTGGAGCAGAAAAGGTGGGAAAATCGTGAGTAATTGTGAGTAATTGAGAATGTCAGTCGTCACACGTCTGGAAACTATTTTGCTCACGTCGTCTTCCAGCCTCTCCTTTTGCTTCATCAGCTGCTCCATCTTCTGCACAGACTGCTTGAGGTCAAACTCTAACATCGAACACTGCTTCTCAACCTCGACTACCCGACTTTCTGCTCGCATCCTCGCTCCGATCTCCTCGGACATCTTCTGTTGGACAGCTGGGGAAGGAGCGTGAGAGCAGGTGTCAAACCATGGGGAATCAACACCTCTGATGAGACTGGCTGTGCTAGTATTAAGCCGCCCTGACTTGGCAAGCTGTATCAGTTAGGTGACATTTTATCTCCCTAAAATTCCTTTGCTGGTTATTGTTTTTTCAAAAATAACAGTGAAAATGCGTTTCCAACCGTTCCTTCATGATCATAAATCAGACATCTTCACAATGGAGGAAGTCTGTGTTACAACATGCATCAGGTTTTAGTCTTTACAGTCCATCTTATATATGCACGGAGACAATGTCCCGACATCCTGAGTGGCTTACACTCAATTCTATCCTTTTAAATGAAAAGGAAGACATTGAAAATTAATAGGCAGTAAAGTATAGTCAGACAGCGGCTTAAAAAAAAAAAGAAGAGTGAAGGACAGTGAAGTGGGGCAAGCTCGGACGTATGAATAACGCACCACTCATGGCAGCTGATTTGGCCTCTTCGATAGACTCATATTTGTCAGTGAGCTGTGCACGAGTCACCCTGTGCTCAGTCTGCTCCTGCTCCAGACGCTGCTGCAGGGTCTTCAGCTTGTAGTTCAGGTCTATTTCCAGATTATTCTTTTCCTGTGTGGGGAGGGTGGGGGGTACATCAAGTCAACTGAATGCACAATTTTCCCTGCATCCCTAAATACACATAACATGAATTCTTCACATCTAAGGCTTAATACAAAACTAATAAAGAATGGAATGACACCTTGATTAAAAAAAGAATTGAATAAACAGTAAGAATATCCAATGATAATTACATTCAACAGCACTTTAAAGATCAAAAGAAGAGATCAGAGTATAACCATCATCTGGTGATGGGTTTCGCCTTGTTTAGAATAAATAATGCAAGAAATTTCACATGCACATACATTATGACGACTGGAATTGAACGTATACCTTCTCCAGGTTATTGCTTCTCTCCTGAGCCTGTTTGCGTTCTGCCTCCACTTTGGAGA
Source organism: Aulostomus chinensis (assembly GCF_037954235.1). Taxonomy (NCBI): domain Eukaryota; kingdom Metazoa; phylum Chordata; class Actinopteri; order Syngnathiformes; family Aulostomidae; genus Aulostomus; species Aulostomus chinensis. The sequence continues at coordinate 23,460,178 of NC_141324.1, forward strand.
CGCTGACCTTCAAGTTTTTGTTGTCCTCCTGCAGCCCTGACATCCTCGCTAAGAACAGAAGATAAAAGGCAAAAATATAAGGATTTGTTTGCTCTGGTGTGAAATCAGAAATGCAAGTGACCCAAACTCTGCTCTGTCACTCATTCATTAAGTGTTGGTTCTTTGCGAGCGGGTCACCTTGCAGCTCCCTGATCTCCTCCGAGCCCTGGCTGTAGTTCCTCCTCTCAGAGTCCAGGGTGCTCTGAAGAAGCAACAGCTCCTTCTCCAGCTGAGCTTTCTCTCCGTCTGTTGCCCGGCTTCTCTCCTGCAGCTCACGATTCAAAGTCTCCAACTGGCTCATGGACTTGGCCATCTCTGTGTGGCTCTTCCTCAGTCTTGCTGCTGTGTCTGATTCTGCTCTCAAGAGGTCATTAGCCTCTTCCAGCTGTCAATCAAAACAGGACCAAAGTTAAGTTTAATTTTCTTTCAACCTGAGTTTGACTGTCTTTTTTTTCTCCATTTTTATGTGCCTTTCTAATGTAGAAATTATTTGATGTTTTTAGGTTTTTAGTGAGATGACAAATCTGTGGAGTTTTACACAATGCTACCAGAGAAATGGAATGCTCAACTTGAAAAGAAGGCTGAGTGTGCACATTTCAACTGTATACCTGATTCTGCAGCTGGACAATCTTGTCATTTGAGGCTTGAGAGTTCTGGCTGATCTTCCTCATGTCTTCCAGCTGTTCCTTTAAAGTCGACACTACAAAGATAGGAAGTGGATTAGGATAGCCCTCATTTCAAACCCAAGCAAAATCCCATCCTCAAAATCCAGATTAAAAGCTCATACTTTAGCAGTGCATATGTCTGTCCTGCATGCCAGAGCTACAGGATACAATATATGTTCCAGTAACTTTGTGCTGTCTCCTGTTGTGAGTCAACAGGAAAGTGAGCATAGACATGTGCATACTTTAACACTGAAATAGAGCAGAAGTGAGCAAGATGGAAGCAGGGTTATCCATTTGTGACGTATGCTTTGGCCTGTTTTTGAGCATCTACTATGTTCAAATACTAAACATCACAGCTTCACTTTGTAATTATATTTTAAAAAGGACCTACAACACCTCATTATCTTTACCTTCATTCTCCAAATTGCGCCTCTTCTCCGCCTCCTGGTCAGCTTTTCTTTGGTACTCGGTGAATCTGTGCTGCTGCATGAGCTTGTCCTTCTCCAGTATAGACATGCTGGCCTCTGCACTCTTCCTTAAATTTGCCTGCAGCAACAGAAGAGCAGCTATGATGTGGCAGGGGGAAAAAAAAAAAAACCCTCTTTGTATCTAATTACAATCAAAGCAGTAATACTTGTAACTTAATAATTTGTTGGTGAAAAGAATCTTGTCAGAAAAGAAGTGACGTTTAACCTCCTCATCCAGTTCTTTCATGATCTTGTCAATCTTGGTGTTTGACGTCCTGGGGGAAGCAGAATTTGAGAAACAGAAAAGCTATGAGATGTTGGAAGATTTATTGCGATACCACGTTCAGTCATTAACAAATGAAATGAATTTTACAGTGTGCAAGGCTCAGGTGTGTATTAACAAGAAGTCAGGATCAGAAAACACAAATAAACAAGTTCTGGCAAAAGCTGAAGAATGATCTAAATGTCACAGTATATCGAATCAGAAATGTGCTCATAACATACCTGCATTTCTGCTCCAATTCATCCTTCAGCTGCATCTCGCTGTGCAGTTGCTCCTCCAGCTGGTAGATTCTTTTCTGCAGGTTCTCCAGCTAATCAGAAACATTCAATGAACAATCTCATATTCTCTTGAAGTCATGGGTGGAGATGAAAAACAGGCAGATACTTTACATCAAAAAGACTTTGCCTCTTTGTAGTCTACTCACATGACTCTTGTCTTCCTTTGTGGAGCTGCTACGTTTGTCACTGGTCTTTGTGGTGGCAGTGGAGCCGCGCAAAAGACTGGAAACACATTTTATTAGTGCTATTAACAAAGATACGTTATAACCTTGTCTCAAAGTCAAAACAGAAATACTACCCTTTTCCCCTGAATTATAAGAGCACTTACAGGTAAACTCCGACTCCAATATATGCGGGATATTCCAAAATAATATTACAACAAGATGCTGGCAGACTTACTGCTGGTTGCTGTAGTAAGTGAAGCCTACGAAGGGGAGCTGGTTGCCTACAAAAGCCTTTGGTATTGGAAAGGTCTCTTCCTCTCCCCGGTCTTCCTCAATGTCGTCAAAGTTACTGGTGTCAATGTCACTGCTCAGTTCTGGCACTACTGGAGCAGCCGCTGCACATGACACAAGGACATGAAGATGCATTCCAATGCAAAGACAATATAAATGACAAATGAAAAATAGTAAAACCCTCCGTGTTAAAGGTAAACAGTGTGTGATGCAGGGTCCCTCAGTTAAAAATCAAAATACCGCTTCATATGTTTACATGATGTAGTAATATGGGGACTGGCGCACCACGGCACAGTTCAGTCAACACAGTGGACACAGTCCAATAGTTCATTCTCAACCGTGTCCGTGTTCAATGGGCGATTTATTTTTCTTTGTGTCATGACCGCTAATGATGTAGATTACTGAGGACTTGTCTGATAGAAGCATGCAAGTGTTTCCATTTTCTCTAGAACCACCAGAGACTGCACAAAGGATTTATGGATCCCAGATCTCTCTAGAAATGGTCTTTAAAATGAGGGAAACAGGCCAGCTAGCAGAGCTGGTCAGCCACTGAAACAACAGGGGCTGCCAACACTGAAGTGCTGACTGAAGCAGAGTTATGTATTAACTATAAACCAACTAAAGAACTGAATATAGCTCCTGGGTTTAGCTCAACACTTCATAATCTCTACTTTGCTCCTGTGTCAATCTCTAAGCGTTTCCATTTGCCTCTCTTTGCTACTGCCATCGTGTTGATTTCCCTCTGTAGATAAGTGAAGTATCTTTTTTTTTTTGTAAAGTGTAAAAACGTTCTCACTTTCTCTAATGTTCTCCCACGTCCACTGATCATTCTTGAAGAAAGGATGTCTCTTGATCTCATCTACACCATTCCTGCCGAGGCGAACCTCCCTGAAGGGGTCGAGAAGGACACGCTTAGGACATTTTTATAATACCACTTAGCAGGGAAGTTGTAATTAAATCTTCATGAGCCGTTGCTCATTCTGCTGCTAACTAACCTGTCAGTCAGGAAAGCACAGATGAGATTCTTGGCATCATTGGAGATGTCGCTGTCATCAGGGAAGGTCAGGGCATTCTTGTGATTCATAATTTTGCTGTAGGTTCCAACCAGTGAGTCTGCGTAGAAAGGCGTGTCCCCTAAGAAAGATAAGAGCCAGAATTGAACGACGAGTCCGGAGTAACGTGGAATCTTGTATTACACTGCACAGAAAACAGCATACAGATGAGATGATCAAAATATTTGGAAAAAAATGACATGAGAAGGATTTTTTTTTTTTTAGAGATCAAAACATTATTTTATGAAGAAGCTTCATGACTGCTAAGGTCAAATTCACATCTTAGCCAAATCAGCAAACACTCACCAACTAGCATTTCGTACAGGAAGACCCCCACTGACCACCAGTCACACTCTCTGCCATAATAGCCATCTCCTCCTTGGGATTTCAGTACCTCAGGCGAAATGTAGTCTGGAGTTCCCACTGCTGTGTCGCATCGTACCATACCATCCTAAAGGGTGAAACCTTTGTTTTAATCCTCGCATTAACAACACTTTCATGATGTCTAAACCAGGGACGTGTCGGGTGTTCCTCATTTTGCTTCACTATGTGTGGTGTGTGAAGTTATTTTTGTGAGAAACTAAACAGATACCTTGTTCATCTTCATGCAGGTCCCAAAATCTGCCAGTTTTAAGTGGCCGGCTTTGTCTAGCAACATGTTATCAGGCTTCACGTCCCTGAGAAGGTGAATATTAAATGATGTGAAACAATTGCACAACACACCAAATTCATTTAACTCGCGTAAATCACAAGGCAACTTGATTTATTTCTTAAACATGAAACTTAGAAATGCTGCATGGTGACAAATTTGCCTCCAGTAGCATCGCTTGATACATGTGATCAAATCTGAATGATGATGCATGCAGAGCCCCGGAAGGCTTTATGCAACTTTTTTATCACATCATACTTCAAAAAGAACTGGATGTTGTAAGAGTTGTTTTTTGTTTGTTTGTTTGTTTGTTTTTAACAAAAGCACTACATGTTTGAAATCTTGTATGTTCATTTTGGATGACATCTCATAATCACTCCTAATTTTCCATAACAATAAACAAGATTTGTGGTTGTCGTATCAACAGCCCAGCTAACCTATCAGGATAGGGAAACTTTTAGTGAGCGGACCTGTGAATGAAGCCCATGGCGTGGATACCATCCAGGGCCAGCACCACTTCGGCTGTGTAAAATCGAGCCCACTTCTCTGGGACGTCATAGTTGCTCATCAAGTTCACCAAGTCACCACCAGGCATGTATTCCATCACCATGTAGAGGTAGCGATCATCTTGGAATGCAAAAAAGAGCTGCGGAGAAGAAGCGAGACAAGAAAATAACACCAGGATGATGGATTTTGCACGTGTGTTGAACACATGGTGGTATAAATCAACATGGTTCCTGTCCAGTTGTACCTGCACCACCCATGAGCTGTTGGCAAAAGCCATGATATCCCTCTCCTCCCAGAAGAAAGCAGAGTCCGACCGTTTGATCATCTCAAACTTGCTCAGCAGCTTCATGGCGTATACTTTACTCGTGGCTTTATGCCTAACCTGGAAACAATGGAGGAAGCTCACTGAAGTCCATTTTAGTATTAAAATATGCAACTACATTCCTAACACGCTAGCAATTAGATTTTTTTTTTATAGTGGTATTCAAAAATGATACTAACCAATTGGACCTCTCCAAATGCACCTCTCCCAATGACTTTAACCACCTCATAGTCCTCCGCTTTCATGCGCAGGTCACGAATTTTACTAATGGTATCCTTATCTGGGAAGAACAGCAAAGACAGACATCAGTAGTAAATGACATCTGTATAGGAAGTTGTAGTCAGCCTATTGCACTGATCTTATGTGAGCGTTCCTCAGCCTTGTGCTCTAAGCCATCACGGCCCCAGATATAGGTCACATAATGAGTGACTAGGTTACTACCACATAAGGTGCCAGGGGATTGGTGTCGTTCAGATTGTCTTAAAGTTTTTGATCCAGCACCTCAACTGAGCTTGTGTTTTGTTTTGTATTTCTCTAGAGAAAAAAAAACGTGGTATCATCACAATAAACGATGGCTTACTTCTTCATGTTGACTGTACCAAAATTAAAAGCATTTTGAACAAACCAATAATACTACGCCACAACTGAAATGTAAAATTCAAATGCACAATGTTTACATGTTCTCAGTTTGACCAGTGTCAATATTGTATAAATTAGCTTTTACGCAGATAATTTTGACATGAGTACATCACAACTATTGGCCAAATCAGATGTGAAATATTGCATATCAGTGGAAAAAAAAAGAAAATCCAATATCACACATCCACGGTCAGAGCCAATCAGTAATATGGTCTTATACTTCAGTCCCACGATGCTTTGATTACCAGCTTTCACAGAAGTCCTCAACAGTGCCTGAGAAATTTTTAGACAATATCATTTTGAGTCCAATCAGTGCACCGCTACATGTAGCAGAGAATAATCAGCCTCTTGGCGAGCACAGGACAGCTCAGAGATCCCATTTAGGGAAAGTTGTTTACTAAGAGCCGGCTTCTGTTTGGGCTACCAATGCTAGAAGCTAGCTCCCCTAGGGGAGATAGTATGTACTGTTCAGCCAAATTTGGTCATAGTTGTACTAGAGGGATAGCTTTCAAATCTCATGGGTTATAACTGGCACAGGAATGCATGGAAAATGGCGATACAGGGGCATCCAAGTTCAATTGATCTAAAAATATAATCCACAGCCTGGGCTTTTCGAATAAGAGTATCAGAGTGAGTCATTTCCACTTTGAGGTTCCCGAGATCATGATCCCTTCTTGACAAATCCCACTGGTGAAAAATAACATCGGAACCATGCTCTGAAATGATGCAAATAGGATTCCTGTCTCTCTACCAGTGCATGTGCGTGTGCATGTGTGTTCAAGTCAAGCTATTTCCAGCAGAACCAAGCAATCAGCTAATGTGATCAGCTTGCAAAGCACAATGCAAGAGGGAGAAAATTCAGAGTAAAGATCCCTTCAGGCAGAGCATACCATTGAGGACCAGTGCCTCACAAGACAGCCAGTCCATTAGTCCATATCCATCAATGCTGTCCCAACACTTGGCTGCTGCACACAAAAGTGCTGTACCAAGAGTAATTGAAGAGACGAATAATGGCAGTTTTTGCCCAAGGGTTTATAGACGCTTGGGTTGATATTCAAATATAAAAAATAAGACATTTGATAAAACCCATAAAATCCAAGTTAAGACTGTGAAAAAAGCAATTACATGAAAAAAATGTAAACCCTCAACTCTGACAGGAGGTCAAGAACCTGTGACGAAATCAAGCCATGCTCATTTAGTAAGTGCTTAAAAACAAACAAAAAAAATGCACATTTTATGCATGATTAGTGAAAAAGATACAAATTATTTTACCACATAATGTAGTGGTGCCACTGTGGACACAGTGAGTGAACTGTACACGCAACACAGCACATGTAAAGTACCAATCGTTCCCCAATGAAAATCATCACAGTGGTTAACTAGGGCCAATCCTAAAGATGGAGACCCAAAGAAGAAGGAATAAACATATAATTCATAACAAAACTATGTTTATGAAAATTACAAAAAATTTCATGAGAAATAATATTGACAACCATTGCCAGTTATTGCTGGATCTAAAAACAAACAAACAAAAAAATCCACGTTCGCAATAAATCACAATATGCCATTTCCTACAAAAATACCAAGAATCAAACAATATTTCAGATGCATGTGAGTTCTGCTGAAAGCTCACATCAAGTCGTAGTTTAGTTTAGAGTTACTGAGGCTTTCCCAGCGAATGGCAGTGCAAAACAGAGAAGCCGGCGATCACGATAGTAATCATGTGGGTCACCAGCAATTTATGAAAGCCCCATTGTTGGGGACACTAGCAGACACCTATTGTGTTCATGCCTACATAGAGGCGGTGACCCCAAAACAGCCTTCTTTTCTGAGCTCAGGCTTATGCCCATGTTACAGGGGTCTAGTGAAAGGCATGCAGACTTCAACATTAAAGGAGGGCATAAAGGGAAAGGCACGACGAGGAGTACTTACATCTATTCAAGAAGTTGTCAATGCTCTTGTTTTTCCTCAGGGCAGGGAAGTCAAGGTCGTAAACTAGTGCATCCAGGCCATCCTGAGGGGAGAGGAGATGGGTTAACAAGCAGGCAAACATGGCTGCAGAGTCTCCACTACTACAACATCCCAAGCAACATGTAAAAAGGAAAACACAGAGTCGGGCCAGGCTTTTTGTCTCTGTGGAGCAGCTTTGAGCAAGACTGCTGCACAAAGCTAGTAACGGGCTCCAAGCCTGGAATACATTAATAATGTCATTACAGATTTCACAGCTACTGTTACCATTCCCAGTAGATTCAGTGATTAATAACAGATCAACTGAAGGATGTCAGTGAGCAATTCAGTTTTATTCTGAAAGAGGACGCTATGTCCAGAATAGAGTTACAACAATTTATCCCTTAGTCAAACAAAACAATGTTTATCCCTATTTTGATCATCTAGTCGTCATTTCAGTGTAATTCTGAGCTGAAAAAGGTCAAACATTTGCTGGTCCTGGACACCTGAAATAAGGACTTCTTGCTGTTTTTTTTGTCATTTACGACAGAATATTTTTTGACTGTTGGATGGACAACAGAAGCATTTTGAACCCATCAGTTTAGGCTTAGGGATACTGATAACGTGAACAGAATTTTCCAGAATTTCTTGACATTATACAGACTTAAAATTTAATAATGAAAATAACTGCTATATTAATCGATGATGAAAAAAACTTGTTAATTGCACCCCTGGCTAATGAGCCGAACTGGATTCATCGTCAATATAAGTGGAAATTCAGTCTTTATAAAGCCAATGTGTATATACTGACAAGAGAGACTTTGAAATGTAGACTTTTCAAAATTCTACATTTGCCAAAGAACATGTCTAATGTAAAAGGTGAACACCTGGTGGATTTGTGATACCCATCAGTCTCTCTGAATGGATGAGCAAAGGCTTTTATTTCCCACACGGGTCACAAAGTTTCTAAATAAAGCAACTGAATATACAGTACTGAGTTCCTTTTGATGGCAACAGGGTGGTGCCTCACAATACCCATAAAGTGAGGTCAACTGTGCGACTTTACAATACACGGGTGCAACACCCACTGGAATCCTGACCATTGTCTGGACTCTTTTATGATCATTTCTATAGTATCATAGTCATCCCCATTAGTTTTTTTTGTTGTTTTTTTTTTTTTAAAGGGGGGTAAACATGACAGTGCTGGAAAATGTAAGAGCTCAATCCTTTCAAATTTAGTGACAGCTACAAAATTGGAATTCTAAGAGCTGCATAAGTGCGGGCTATCTTGTCTCATTCTAGGCATGAGCATAAGTGCCACTGGCGGGATTTAATCTAATCTTCTGTAATCCAGAATGGCTGAAACTAGACAGGCACACAAACACTTGAACAGTACATACTGGTGTGCATTCCCTCTTGCAAGTGTGAGCCAGATGTTGAGATGGTTTCTTCTGCCTGTTTTTACAGGTCAGTAAGCCTACATTTGCTTTCTCCTCAAAAGGTGGGAGGTAAATGCTATAGCTAATGTGCTTTTAAATACATATTTCAATAATTTTACTTCACTTGTAGACATAAACTTGATCACATCCAAACACACTTTTAACGATGACATTTCTTTTTGCATCTCTGAGCAAACCACTGATGACAAATGGTGAATCAGCAGCTCAGAAGAAGAAAAGAATCCTCTTAAGTAACACTGCTGCTCATGCTCAACAGTGGCGGTCAGGGCTGCACCACCTCTATAAAACATAAAACAAGCAAATGCCCTCCAGGATGGGTGGAAGCAGGGGAAAAAGCAGGTGGGAGGGAAAAGGAAAAAATGGGATGTAAAGACTGTCTAGCAGGGAAGACACCAAGGAACATAAACAGTGTGGGAAATTAATGAGAGGGACGGTTGTGATCAACACACATGGCAACACAGCTCAACTATAAAAACTCTAAACCAAGCAAGGAGAATTTACTCAAGAAAAACCATTGGCTGGGAGAAAAAAGGGGGCCTTGTTGGTCGTACAGTATCCTGCCAGCCTGCACTGGGGAAAAAGCTGGAGAACCAAGTCCTTCAGGACCCTAATCACAAGGCTCTGTGCTCAGCAAAGAACGTTTGCATAACTTCCTGCCGCAGAGAACTCTGGACAGCCACAGTAACATTCCTTAACAGGACTGTACACGTCAGAGAGCTATTTTAGGTATGTGGCCAAACAAGTTCTCAACAAAAAGTGAAGGAAGGGAGAAAAAAAAACTATCCCAAGTACAGAGTCACATAGTGGGCCAGATTTTCACTCAGCACTAGTGCTTAACACTATGACGAAAGGGAGGAGGGAGTGGAGGGTTATGCATGTGGGGCTGGCCAGTCCAATGGGAGAACAAATGAAGGAAAAAACAAAGACAATTTAGAAGAGAGGCAAGGCTAAGAATCCTCCGCCTATTTAAACACCAAAATAACAAAAGAAGCCGCTAGAGAGAGCTTCATGTGAATGCTATTGTCCATTAAATCACCAATCTGAAGTAGTAAGGCTGAGTCAGTAGCTCTGGGTGTGTGAGCTTCAAATGTCCTTAGATTGGAAGCCTTTACATCTCTGGCATATCCTAGTGGAAAGAGGCCTGTGTCAAGTTACTGAAAGGATACAAATTCAAAAGGTACATGGATGGTAGGAGTGGCTGCTGGGGTTGAAGGACGAACAGAACTACGATGGCAAGGTTGATCGCAGGATGTGCACACAATACTTAATGGCCAGCGGTCCCACAATGTATGTTCTGAGCGCATTTAGAAGTTGTGCAGTTGATGTCATGAGCCGAGCAGCCGCAAATGCATCTGAGCTGCTACCTGAGCTACCACACAGCACAGTAGGGGTTCAACTGAATCTATCACAACATTAAAAAAAACATCAAGAGCACTAATATGGAGACTGATTAATGGGAAGTTGCGGCACCCTCCTCACACCCAAACATGATATGAGGCAATTACCACCACCGCCACGTCCCACTCACATCCAAACTACATTTGGTGACTGCTGAGTGACACACACCTAACACAACATCGTACCTTGCTCTTACAAATGTAATTATATTACAGTTGGTATATAAGGAACTTTGGTTTAAGGATAACTACTTTGGGATCCGCTGTTAATTGCACAAGAAAGCCGGTTATTTCTTTTCTCAAGATGTAGTAAATATAAATTAGCTCATTGCTTGTTATTTCCTGTGTTTGCAGGTGTGACAATTTATTTAAAGGAGGGATTCAATACACAAGGCCTTTGACTGTGACTACTAATTGTTAGGTTAGCATCAGTCACGTGTTGTGTTCAGTTGTACTGTAGTATATCACATGCAGATTATTACATGACAGCTCATTAGTCTTATGTTGTTTTGTTACCTTCTAATATGAAGTCACTCCCCGAGGGACATTGGTGTTACTTTGGAAATACATATCATTCTTTGGCATGGCCTCCACTGTGTGTAAATGCATGGACGGTTTGCATCAAGTTATTATGGTGGTGGTTATAGGCTTGTTCTGGAGTGTGTGTGCGTGTGTGTCTGTTGCTGGGGTGGTCACGTCAGTATCATCACCAACATGTTTTGAAAAAACTGCACTAGTAAACATGAAATATACTGCCTGTAACCTCTGATGGTTGATTTACTGCCAAATACCGTCTCTTTCTATCTGGCTTTAGTTGTCACACCGTTCTGCCATGCATTGGTTGGCCCAAACGTAGCCCCAAGCTACTGTTACAAAATAGGCTGAGAGTTATTTAAATTGTACTTTTTATCATTAAAATATCCACAAGCAAAAAATACATAGATATGACTGTCTGAAACGTGACTATGCATAAGAAAATCAATCAGCAGGGAAACGTCCACAATTTGGCCTGACACTTGAAGCCCGAAGTAGCTGTCAGCTACCATACAGATGAATAAACACTAATAAATACAGACTAAACATGATGGCTGTAGGAGAGAAGGCAAAGCAAAATGTGGCCTACCCTACAGGGTACAAAACAGGACTTCTACAGTCGGATTAGTACACAAGATGACACGATGTGCAAGTGTTGCTCAAACAAAACAACACTTGCTTTATTTAGTGTGTTTGAGTGTTTCACTGCCCTGGTCCTCAGACTTCACTGTCCTGCATGCTTTCGATTTCTCCTTGCTCCAACACACCTGTTTCAAATGAAAGGGTCCACATCAAGCTCTGCAGAAGCCTGATAATGAAGCATTCATCTGAATCAGGTTTGCTGGGGCAGAGACACATCACATATGACAGTGGGTCTCCAAGAACTGGGGTGTTTCGCGATGTCATGGAAGTCAACAATCACAATTTCAGGAAGCTGCATCACTGATGTCCAGTATCCTTTAGAATGGACCGGACTAGGTCTTCATTTCAGATCATATTTAAGAATGTGTATCCTCAGTGGTTCTGATGTGAAAACAACACCTACTTGGTGGAGGTGACAATGTTATCACACACTGCAGACCTCTTTGTTTTGTGAAGGCCTCCTGATGGTTAAAGCTCCCTGACAAAGCTCATTCTTGGCTATTAAGTCACAGTCACCTCCAAGAGGTGAAACAGGTTCCAGATAAGCACATGCACTGCACTTCTGCTATGTGAGTATCAGGAGGTTGGACATTTCTCTATGGTTGCCAGGCAAACAGAAGGAAAACAAAGTGTCCATGATGCAACTACCATACAAAATAGGTCAAATAAATAGTAATACACCAGGGGCACACAGCCACATTTTGAATGTATATCTAGCCAACAAGCACTGTAGGGACAGCCCAGATCAAACCAGAGACCATGATATTCAATGCTTCATATGAACATATTATTCCATGTATATTCCAAAATGAAAAAGCAACCATAACCGGTCACAAGTGTCTCCCCGAGCTAGGCTTGAGCTATTGTTTGTTTTTTCACATTGTCCAATTATGGCTACTTAAGATCGGCAAATCCCAAGGAGGTGGTGGGAGGAGGAGGAAGAGGAGGTGGAGTCTGGCTGCATCACAGCTACCCAGTGACATCCCAGCACAGACGACTTAAATTGAGAGGATGAACATTTCCTTTTAAAAATGTACACACACGCACAAGAAAGTATTTAACTAAATGTCTCCTGCATACAACCAACTCCATACTGAAGTCTTCATCTGTGCTTGTTGCAACACTGTCATAACAACAGTGCATTTAACACAACATAATTATCCTAAATATCCCAAATCAAATCACAATCATTACATATCCAGTCTTATGGAATGCAGACCAAGGTTTTGGTGAACAGCAGACATGTGGAGAACAGAGATGTGGGTTTTTAGATGCCTGGAAAAAGAGACAGGAAGCAGGTTTGTAAATAAGGATTTAAGTCACTCGTCAGTGATGCTGACAATCAAGGCTCAGCGTGATGACATCTCTTTATACATCAGCTCTATATACAGTCGGGTGCAGATTCCAGGGATTATTTTTATAACATAGCGGGTCAGGTAGGAATAGGAAAAACAATCGTTGATTATCCCTTCAATCATCACCTGATGGTTTGATCGTCAATTGCCAACTCTGCACAACCAGCACTCAACAGTGGCAGGCCACTTCTCAGTATCATTATGTGGCAGTACGGGAAAGAAGTCACTGGGAAAACTTAACAGAGTTTGCAGGGCTCTATGTTCCATCCAATTACTTTGGGCGACATCTCTGGGGTTACTAAATAATAACGTAAAAAACCCTCTCATCACACCATTAATGGAATGTGGTAATAATGCAAGTTTAAAAATGTGTATAGCAATGCAGAATACGCAGTCCAGTGGTTGACATTACATACGGCAATTATTTCCTTAAGCTTTAGGGGAGAGAAATCCACACAACACACAAGCTCTTTTCCAGACATTTAAGTCTGAGTTGAAATTTCCATGGGAGATGCAGCCACATCATCCCATTCTGCATGCCAGCAAAAGGCATGTGGACTGGCCCAAGTCGAGCCCGACTTCTTACTTCCTTTTTCTGCCACCTCTTCAAGACAATATGCTTTCCACATGTGAGCAATTGTGCAGACAACCATTCAGTTACACTGAAGGTTCTGTCTGCGTAAACGTAATCACACAAACCAATCAATCCATTCAAAGCCTGAAGAATCATCTTGCTTCCTCACTCTAAACATTAAGGTTCAGACCTTAAGGTATTAAAGAAAAAAGGAACTTAGTATTTCATGTTTTGTTTTTAACAATATACACAGTGTGAACTCCTTTTGTACAGTCCTGCTGTACATAATATTAACTGACAGGAAATCCCACTTACCTAGAAAGACTGCATATCTAACAACTCTACTGGATAAATGGTAGTGACAGTGAACCCAGAGGTGGCAAAACAGGGGCATTCCATTTCCTTATGAAGTCCCACTGAGCGGGAATCACTGTCACAAATGCTTTCATGTCAAAATATAATTGCGTTATTCCAACAGTGAAGGGCACTCACGTGTTTCTACCGACTAAGCTCTGGATTCTCAAGCTCCAACTCTGCTGTCTTTCCTGCGCTGCTCTGGATTTCTGACCTTACCCCAACAAACAACCATCTTATTAAACACTGACACAGTTCACTTTAACCAAGTTCACAGGAAAGGGGTCAGAGAGTCTGCTGGAAGTGGGTCTTTTTTCTTCTAAAGGAAAAGGCTGAAAAAAGCAGGAGACTGCCCAATGAGTAAATCAAAGGAAAAAATGTTCCATTATTAAAAGACTGGATCATTTAAGTATGCATTCCTGCACATAATCAGTCAGTTGAGGGAATGCAGAGCTACAAATAGCTCAGCCAATTGTTTTTCCCATAACTGAATAGCTGAGGAGAGCAGTTTACAACTGACAGCACTGAACTTCTCTGACAATAGGATGGATTGAATGCTGACCATACCATTACAACGAATACTTGTTTTTCAACTTGAGGAGATGCAATTCATCATGAAAAGGAAAGGAGCACTGGTTAGGTATGAGCCAATCCCCAGCAGAAACAACCACGATACATCATTTCTATCAATTCCAAAATATAGCAGTTGGTACGACTGATGTTGCTGCTTCCAGCGTCCACAGTGTTAGAGGCGATTTACAGACTTGACGTAACCCATGTGAAAATGCTTTTTATTCACATATTAACAAATACTCTTCAACAAGCCTTCCAGGGTGTAATATTACATCCCAGCATGCCCCTGAGTCCAATGTCAAAATTCCAGTAGTAGTTTCAAAATCAAGTCTCTCCTGGCAGCCACATTACCATGTGACAATATATAGGCCAGGCAACAATATTACACACTTGCCCCAATTATCATCATCAAGCTGCTTCATGGTTTATACAAATGTGTCAAACAAAGTTTAGCAGAAGCAGGTGACTGGACTGGCAGACTAAAATCATGGTAATATCATTCTTTTTTGTAAACACTGCTTTTGCAATTATCTACCACAATAAGTCATTCACTCTGGAAACATCATGCATCTGTTTAATGTTACTTTTCAATGTATGTGGCTTAAGACATCTCAAAATTCTTAAAAATTAAAGCTTAATAAATAATATTATTTTGATTTTGATTAGCCTTCGTGGTGGAGACAACCGTGGCCTTTGTAAAAGGGCTGGAAGGGTGCCAAGTGGACAGTTGGAGATCAACATTTACATTAAAAATAGCCCTGAAAGCAGCAGCACAGGCTTGAATGCGGAAAACCACCAGTGCGATAATTTACAGAGTGTTAATGGGTCATGATGTACTTTGCTCTTAATAAACAAAAAACTTGAGCCATCATAGCCACAATCTCAGTTCCATTACTCACAGGTCTACGTGCTACATGAGAAGAAAGGCCGACATTCATCTTCGCCTGTCGAGACTTTGTAGCTCTGTTACTAAACCAATACGGACCGCAGCTGCTTTATCAGTGCAGCAGACAACACCTTTCAAGTAGGATTTGGCCAATAAAGACAAAGGTCACCAAAACAAGGAAAGGCAATCTACGTAGTCGCAGCACAAACTGACTGTATCACAATGGCCTCTGCAGATTTACTGTGTACGGCAACTCAAAGCAAATCTAGGTGAACAACAACTACAAAACAAAAGTTAAAACTAGCAAATAAATGCTCACATTGGCAGCTCCATAGGTATTCCACAGCTATATTATTAAGAAACAAATGGTAAACAACATTGATATTGTAGTGGAAAGATAAATAATATGATAACAAGCTCATAATACCAGTCACTGAAAAAAGGAGGCATTATATAACTAGGTTACAGTTCCAAAGCGCTTGTGCACTTAACAGCATGTATGTTTATTTGGATAAATGGTAAACTGCCGCCAAATGTAATGGATCTCACTTCAATAGATATTCTACATCCCCTCAAAATAAGAGCATCCAAACAATCATGTACATGTGGCACGCAGTCAATCGCTGTCTACAAATCTGCTTTACTAGGCCTTGCTGTTTCCTGTAATTACTCTTATTACAGATTCAGAGTCCAAATAACAGATGAAAGCATGATCAAAAGACAGAGAAGCTAATGCAGCCCAAGTGTAAATGTAAGAACAAAGACTCAGTCAGGAAGCCTTTATATATCGCTAAAATAGAGGCCACGCAAAACAAGTTCCGGAATGTTGAGTCAATCATTCTAATTTGACGAATGATAAACACAAATGAAGACCAAACCACATGCAAGCAAACTGCTACTTCCCATTCAAAATATGTGCTAATGTTCCAGGTACACAGTAATGTGAGTTCATCCTTAGAAATAAAGATATGAAGCAAGCTCAGTTGTTACCACAAGTAAGCTGAAACACCACAATGTCAGGAATTCTGTCTCTTCCGATTGGTTTTCAGGAGCCTGCCTAGAGCATGATTGAGGAGCGAGCAGCCCAGTCAGATAAGGTGCTCTTCTCTTCAAGCAGGGTTTATTTAGGGGGTAAAGATAAGGGGTGACAAGGTTGGAATAGGGGGCTTGACAGGCCAACCCAAAGCTGAGGGGTAAGGTGTAGGACAAATGTCACCGTCACACAACACAAACCGGGCTTCTGTGGGAAAGAAACGCACAATCACAACAGACAAAGCAGAGCCAGCTCGAGACTCAGGTAGAGAAACATGGCAACTAAAAGCCCTGCATTGAGCATTCTGATGGAACCTATTACTCATAGCCAAGCACGTTGGCTGCTTTATGAGTTAAATGTCCTGTTTCACTGCCTTCAGAAACATGAGTCTTCAGTCCACATAATTTTGGTTTATGGGTAGAGAGCAGAGCCCACACCCAGCTACCTCAGAGCAGCCTGCCTTGTCTCAACTCTCTCCAGACGTGCAGAATGGCTTTGGGACACACAGGGAACTCTAGGCCAGTCAAAGACAAGAGGTTATTTGATTAGGATGGAATTTTATTAAACTGTGGGTGGAGTTGCATGGTGGCAGAGAGAGCCACAGCAAAAGGCCTCCATTCATTGATCAAGGGAGATTGCGGAGAGGGTGAAAAGGGGGAACAACACCCTTGTGTGAGCGGCTGCCAGCAAGAACAGTCCCCACAGCTTTTTGCCATTAAAAATGCAGAGCGTTTGCACTTTTTAGGTGAGTTTAATTGGCTTTTTCTGCAACAGGATGGGAGGTCACAGAGAATAAGCAAGTTTTCTTTTCAAAAGATGGCTATCAGCAGCCTTTACACAAATATTCCAAAATAGGAGGGTGGGTGGGTGAGGACTGGCACAAGACCCCTACCCCAAAAACGGACCCTTTCCCTTGATGTTCCCATACTTGGTTTGGTTATGCGCCAGTCAATATTGACATGACACAGTAAGATACAGGGGTCACTCGTGATCATGACCTTGAGTGCACACCTCTTGGTTGTGATTTTCAGATTAATAGTAAGTACTGCGTGTTTTAATCTGGTTTATCATCCGGTTATATTGTATTTGTGACAACGCACCATTTGCATGGTCAACTGAGGATGATGTAATTGATTGTTTTTGCATGCATTTCTGTTTGCAATGTTGACACAAGGAAAACAGGCTGGTTGCTATGGCAGCGGCTGAAGGGGACCCCTAAAAAAACAAATTCAAAACACTGCACCTGAATGAGTAACAAATTTGTACCGATATCTACAAGTTTTGTTATGTTGATAGTTTAAAATCAAATAAAAGTGAAAATCAACTCATAACTGCAAGTATAGAAAATATGTGCCAAGGTCTATGAATTCAAATTTTCCACCTTCCATTTTCCAATTACTCACATTTATTTTGGGCTTAGTCACACTATGACTTTTTTTTTTTTTTAAATCAGAGTGGAACACTTCTTATGAATCATATCCCTAAGATTCAAATCACCTAATGCCACTGGTTCTGAAACACTTCCACTATCAACAAACACTTGACAGAACTACATCCTCTTTGCATCAATTCCAGAGTGAGTCGGTCAAGTCCTGGGATTAAGACTTGTAATAAAAACCAAAGAAGGTGTTGCTTTAGCACATGGCAGCAGAGTCGCTTCACAAATAGTGTGACTGGCAGACAGGAAGCAGTCAGAGTTAACGCCAACCAACAGGTGTACTGATGCAAGGGGGGGTGCGCACCTCATAGTAGACTTGCAAACAATTCAGATGTAGCAGAGATAAACAAAAAGATTTCAAAAACCACCCCCACCTCCTGGATTTGACAGGTACTCTTTTGACATGACTAACCATTATCGTATTATAATGGGTGAAAACATCATATATACCAATTAACCTGAGCCAAAACTCATCAGACAAATTGTTAGCGTGTGAGACAACACGGTTGCCATCTGTCAGTCTAATGGAGTTGCCGCTGCTATTTAATCAAATGTTCTCCAATGAAGACAGGTTATCAAGTTTGTTTGTTTCGCTGCGTGCTGTATATATATATATATATATATATATATATAGTTAACATTAACAGAGGACCCACAGTAGTGATTGTTTTACTGTCATAAAATCTTGTACTTACAGATCCAGATACGCAAAAGTGAACTTGAAAATGCACGTTGGGCAAAATTAGCCACTCGGCGTGAATTTCAACTCATTTCTTCAGTGACAACTGAGACGACTTGTTGGTCTCGGAAAGAATTTCTGCTCCAAGGAGTAGACTGACCCCGAATGGCTGACTAGCTAGTTAACCTAGCCAGCTATCAGGCTAACGTTACAAACTTACCAGAAGACAATCCGTGTTTACTTCTGACTTTGGATCCTTCAACATGGCATCGATTTTTTCAAATCGAGCCTCCATAGATTCCCCAGCAGACATCTTTGCTGTTTAACTCAGTCCCGATGTTGGGTTATGAACAAAAAAAAAAAGCTCACTGGCGAGACAGAAGGCTGGCTAGCTAGCTTTAGCAGCCAGCGGTAGCTAGCTAGCCAAACGTTCCTTTCTTCGCGTGAACTTCAACGTTCAACAATACTTTAAAGAAAACACATCCTTCTCCTCGAGCTTTCGCAGACAATGAAACGTTTGAGGTTGCGTTGAATATACAAAAGCCACATTTTTGTATCGAAAGAGGTTTTCCCAGTTTGAGTTGCAAATAACTTCAGTGGCAACAGATAAATGCGGCGACAGATTAGTCAGCCTCCGCAGGATGCCACAGCTTAAAATGTTGGTGCATCCAAACAAAAGGCAATTAAAACTTGAAGGTAATGTCTAATTGATGAGCACAGTTTGTAGGGTCGTTAATCCAGACCAGTTCCCATATCTGTGCCAGGCCCTTGCAGACAGCGACGAACGGATCTGACAGCTCAAAAGAAGAAGTGGTGGGAGAAAAAAAAACTTCTGCTTCTTCCAAATTTCGATCGGTTTAAACACGGAGTCGGTACAGCGTTTAACGGCAGTCCTTCAGCTGCCGCCCATGCAATGTCATTGACTGTCGACTGTCTCACGTCCAAACGCCTGGATCCCTCAGACCGAAGTCATACAACTTGGATTTTGATGTATTTCAGTTATGGGGGGGAGGTGGGGGGGAGATAGCAGACGATGCCCGATTTTCTCACACGGCCTGGCTAACATGTCCGCCTTCCTGTTCAAACACCCCGGAGAAACAACTTCAAAATGTCAAGTAGTGCGCATGCGCTATGCCCGAGCGCATTCAACGTTCCCAGCCTGATGAAAGCAACATGTTGGTGGATCTCCGTGTTACAATGTTTACCTCTCAGTCTCGCTGAAAGCAATCCAAGCTGTTAAGCAAACTCGGGCAGATCATTTTTTTTATTACATTTTCTCAAACAATTTAAACATGATCGAGGAATAAATTGCTCTTTTTGCACAGCTAAATTAGACGTTGCCCCTTTTTTTCTTGCATTGAGTCTAATATATATATTTTTAAAAGCCTCAAAATGTATTGCTGACACTTTGTACAAAGAATCTGCACTATTTTATGAACTTGTTATGTTTGGATTACTAATGTGGGACAGTCTGGCATAAATTCTCAATAAATGTGAGTTTACAATTCAAAGTTTTCTTTATGAAGAATCTGAATAACACATTAAAACTATGAAGCTGTACATTGTTTTGTGCTGATTGTATATTTGTCATAATTCTTACATTTTTTAGTTTGTTCGTCATGTGATTACTTTTTAATTTCTGATTTTAGTTGAATTTC
Organism: Aulostomus chinensis; assembly: GCF_037954235.1. Taxonomy (NCBI): domain Eukaryota; kingdom Metazoa; phylum Chordata; class Actinopteri; order Syngnathiformes; family Aulostomidae; genus Aulostomus; species Aulostomus chinensis. Next base: position 23,480,064 of record NC_141324.1, read on the forward strand.
TTTAATCTATCAATCAATCATCTATCTACTGATCATTCTATCTATCCATCTATCTATCTACCTATCTATCATTTAATTTATCCATCTGTATTTATATCTATCATCAATCTATCTATCCATCTATCTATCTATCATTTAATTTATCCCTCTGTATTTATATCTATCATCAATCTATCTATCTATCTGTCTGTCTATCTATCGAACTATCTACCTATCTATCATTCTATCTATCCATCTATCTACCTGTCTATCATTTAATTTATCCATCTGTATTTATATCTATCATCAATCTACTGTATCTATCTAACTGTCTGTCTGTCTATCTATCTATCATTCTATCTATCCATCTTTCTATCTATCATTCTATCTATCCATCTATCTTTATATCTATCTACCTATCTGTCTAGCTAGCTAGCTAGCTTTTTGTCTGAGACAAATAGAGGGGAAGAGAAAAGGGGAATAATGAAAACAAAACACTGATAAACACTGTTTGTTTTAGCGAGATCATTAAAAAAATATCATTTGACATTTTCTTGGCCTCCTCTTCCCCCGATGGGATTCTGTCTGGCTTATCGGTTTATTTACTACCTTTGTTGTCCAACAGGGGGCAGTGTCCAACTATCTATGTATCTATGTCACCCCGTAAGATGATATTGAACTTTTCAGGGTTTATTAAACCTGGTGTCCCTATTTAATGAGATGAATATATACCTTTTAATGAAAAGGTTTCATGAAGACAGATGCTTTTTTTTTCAATCTACACATATGATCCATTACAGAGGATAGAAAAGGTAACCACTGGCAGGGAAATTGCAAGCTCACTGAAAAATGGAGAATATGAAAACAGTAGACAGTTAACCACTTGATTTGATCAATTTAAAGCCTCTTGGCTTTGCAAGTAGGTCCCACACAATTCTGTGAGGTCAGTTAAAAGCTGGTCGAATCGTTGAAAGCGCAAAATGATGATGAGCTGAATGAGAAGATGAGCCCAATATCACCCTCGTCCTAATCCAGCATTAAATCATAAAACCTGGCTCTAAGGTTAATCATCACACATCTGCTTTTACTGCTGCGTTTTTCAAATTCACTTGTAGTTTGACCTGCATTTCGATTTTTTTTTTTAATCAAAAATGTTGCAACCTCCACTTTATTACAAGGGGCCTGTTAGGATGAATCTGCTCTGTGCTTCTGCCAATAGAGGGGGACATTTCTATCTTTTAAAAAAAAGGCAGTTGGAATAACATGAAGTCCACTTGAACCAGTATATGCCTCTGTATAAATCCAGAATAAAACACAATAACTTGTGTGTGTGTGTGTGTGTGTGTGTGTGTGTGTGTGTGTGTTGTAGCAATATGTATTTTTTTACGTTTGAGTAAGCAACGTAAGAAAGTGCATGTATGCATGTACGTGACTCTCATTTCATTTCAGTTTGCTTATTCGTCCCGTTTTATTTTGTTTGTAGACTTCTTTATGTGTGTTCATAAGGAGATTTAAATCAAGGTTTATTTTTTCTTACATTACTGCTTTACATTTCTCTACATATCTATTACCTCATGAGCATACGTAGCCCTTTTTTCTTTCTTTTTAAATCCCAGAACATCGAGGCACTGCTTAGAAAATAAAATATGCGAGACTCTCCCGGTTTGAACTTTAAGTCATCCAACATCGCGTTAACTGGATCAGTTTGTGCCTTTTGTCTCCATTTGTGTTTTGTTCTCATCCCGTACGAGAAACAAACTAACCTGAATTTTTCTTTTCGTACTCCTCAACCAAACGGTACGTACAGTAATTTCCTGACGTCACTCACATGGCAGCTGTGGGTGAGCGAGCTCGGATCAGCTGGAGCAGAGAGAGGGAGAGAGAGAGCGAGAGAGAGAGAACGTCGCTCCTCCGACCCTCCGAGGCTCAAAAACTCACCCGCAGACCCACAGACTTTGCATGGACGGCGATGCAGCCCAGCATGGAGAAAGGTAGGCACGCTTTGTTTCACTATTCTGATGTTTACACACCCGGTAAACAACACCGTCATGAACGGGTTTAGGCGATAAACGCTCCCGGGGTCGTTGCAGCTCGATGTCGGTCAACTGAGCTCCAACAGATGCTCAAAGTTTGTTTCACACATTTGCAATCAAATTCGTATCGATGGTGATGTTTATTTGAAGATATACAAGCAGCATGTGATACACTGAATGAATCCCTCGGTTTTAATAGAGATCTACATCATTGCTTTTGCACACATAATTAACCTTATCTAATGTCCTGCCCGGCTGCAAATGTGAAACCTGTTTGTGTCCGTATTCCGTTTGATGCCTTACAAACCTAAAAAAGAAAAAAATAAATATGCACACAAAGTTGATCGTGGCCGAATTAGTCCTTCCTGCAAACGAGTCATTGATAACGAAGTATATACAGTATGTGGAACCAATTTACATGTTTGTCTGTTGAAGACTGTTTGAGTTGCCTGAGGCTCTGGTGTACAAACAGGCTTCAGCGGCTTAGATAAACTCATATCAGATAAGAACAACCAGGAGATGGTTTGTCAGTGTAATTACAGGCAAACCAGTCTGTCTTGACTACACCTAATCTGTCATTCTTTATGCTTCATGTCCCAAAGGTTGCATTCCTTACCCCCCCACCCCCCAACCTCCTTTTAGAATGTCAGTGGAGCTAATGACAAATACATGCACATAACAAGATCAAATACTCTGGAGTATTCCGCACCGATTTCTGTCATGCTCCATCATAGTCTCAACAGAATAATCCCCTTTTAGCAGAGCAGAATTTCAGTATCGAATAATTCCTGGTTCCGGTATCGATCAATTCACAGCTTGCAGCTTAAAAATGTTGTAGTTTTTGATATTGTATCCAGGAATCGTGCTTCAAAGTTGATTTTTCGTACCTGCTGAAGATGATCATCTTCTCCACCTATAGAAAGGCACTCAAAGAACACCAGGGATGGGTATCGTTCAATACCAGCTCTTGAGGGATGTGGGGTTTTTTTTTCAAATTCAGATTAAGATAAATGTGAACCAGATGAAAATAATTTACAAATCTTTGGTTTTCACTGAAAAACAGTTCAACAACAACAACATGAAAATATGAACCAATTTACCAAATTGTGGTTTCATTTAATTTGTCTTTTTATTTTTCTTTACTTTTTCAACTCAGATCTGTTTTATAACTTAAAAGAAATAAAAGCCCACCCTGGAGATGCTGCTATTGAATGACAAGGCATCTTTTGATACTCAATAGTATTGAGGCAACATGGTGGCTGCCATAAAACGATTGAAGCTTGATAGTACTTGAGAGCACAGACCTGTGCTTGAGCCTGATCTGCAAATAAAGCCGGCATTAATGTTTGGACGTGCTTCTGTAACCATTGAAAAATATGTTTGCCTACCACAGAAACCTTGTAATTGCAGGACCACATCAGTGGCAGAGGCAGGTTTCTATCCTCTCGAAATTGCACAAATTAATTGTATCATCACTGGAAATCTAATTATTTCCCTGTGATGAAAGAAACCTCCCCGAGTTACTACAGAGAAACATCCCTGCACTGATGTCCAATATATCATGTGATTGCATGCTCTGTAACATCAGTGTGTGTATTGTGACTTCATTGGGTGGCCTGTCTCACCCAGAGCACGCGTAGCCCTGACGCAGAGGGCAAAGGCTGGAGGGGTCAGGGGGCTGTGAACGCTGACCATCTGGCCCTTGGGGGGCTGGTTTCCTCACTAGCTGCCTTTGTTCCCTGCAAACAATTGGGACTTAATCTGGAAAGAGATAAGTAGGGCCACCGTGACACCACTCGCCATGACAGGTTTCTCTCTTTAGCCTTGAAGCAGACATCTCTTTCCCCATTTTGCTTTGTAAAAGTCTGGAGGTGGTCAGGTCTGATGTTGTCTCCGTGTCATTGCAGCAGCTTCGTTTTTAAACACGAGCTTGTTCAAAGTGCTGCAAAACCCGTAGTATTTCCAAACACATTTATATTTTGACCTGTAATGTAGGCGCTGCATCCATCCTCATGAAGCAGTGGGTGCACATTTATCACAGAGAAGCTAAAACGGGATGCGCCTCAAAAAAAACAAACAGTAGAACTCGTTTCCATCTAAAATAATAACCCAATTTTAACGTGATTGAAAATGTTTTCAAACCTTTTATCTTGTTATGATAATGGATTCTCTATATTTTTTTGCCCTAGATTCGAATTTGTTTGATTCTACAAAGAGACTTACCGTGAGGTCTTCCATAACTACGACCTGACTTTTCTCACATTAATAGCTCTACCTAGCAGTGGAAAGATGACTATCTCACATCCATTTATACATGAGGCCGTGGTCACCACGGTAACAGATTGATTTATTTTCTCTCATTATTCTCCGGCCATCATTTTGAGCCCATCAGGACTCTTGCCGTTAATGCCTTTGCGTTCACTCAGTTTGCTGCTGATGTAGCGGTTGATCTTACAGAGGAAAACAGAAGTTCGTTTGACTCGCAGCATTTTATCCACGCGTTCTCAAATTATTGTTGTGACTAACTGGTGTGAGATAGATCACTTCGGATGTGTATTTGGTGTCATAACAGAAAGGCAAAGGGATTGATTACCTTTCCCGTCAGTAACACAGAGGGTTTGGTTTCTTCTTTAGCCTTGTTATGTCAGAAACGCATCATTTTAAATATTGATCTATGAGGGGGGGAAAAAATCTTTTACATGAAACACTCACAGATCGTTTCCCTTTGACAGCAAAAAAAAAAAACATCACGAGTCAGCCAGGCAGATGCCTCTCCTGATCCTTTAAGAGGTACTTAGTTGGGCTTTTTTGACCCCGGGTAGTCATAGTACAGATGGTACAAGGAGCGCAGATCCAACCAGAGGGATCAGCACTATTGTTTTGCACTTTGTTGACTGTGTTCTGACAGGAGGGAAAAAAAACAGGTGGTCCTGAAAAGAATCGGCATTGGTCAAACTGCCGAGCCAACATTGCACGACACATTCTTTTAACTCCCTGTTTATGTTGACACAAAGAGAATATTGCGCTATTAATAAAGATCATACTGTCGTGGCAGAAAGAGGTGGGTAAGTTGAATCAGTTGATGGAGACACAGGTGTCAGATGGGGGGTCTCTTTATTCACAGTGGCCCTACTGACAACGTACCGTAGTCGGAGATATCTTCCAACGTTACAGAACGTGAGTCGCCTTTTTTTTTACTGTAGACAGGCTTTGTGTGTGTGTGTGTGTGTGTGTGTGTGTTTGTGTGTGTGTGTGTTTGTGTGTGTGTGTGTGTTCGTGTGGTGTGATGGGCTTCATCCTGTTTACCAGACTCTTAGTCTATCTCAAATTCCAAAGACAAATGGGACATTTCTCAATTGACTCATCTTGGAATTTGACTAAATGTGGGTGAGCATCTCTGCGCTCTGTGTGTGTGTGTGTGTGTGTGTGTGTGTGTGTGTGGGGAAGGGGGGGTGCATGGGCCCTTTCCCAATATTCCCAATGTCTCCTGTTTGTTTGGTGAGCTGACATGTTCGGCATCGGTACAGGGCATCATGATCCGGCTCTCACTCTGGGTCATTGTGACCTAGCTCTCATTCTCCTACAATACACACTGTGACCTGATTGAAGCTCAAAAGTTCCAATGTAGAGACTCAAGCTTGACTGACTTATCGGTTTGGCCTATAATATTAGTGTGTCAGTATCAGCTCGTATGTTGTCCAGGATGTGCAAATAGGAAAGCATAATATCAGGGCTGTTTTTTTTGTGTTTTTTTTTTTTTTCCAATCCCCTGTATATATAAATGCCAATATTTTTTTTTTATTTTTTTTGGCTAAGTTTAATTATTTTTAATTGAATTCTTTTTTTTTAAACAGAACATAATCAAGAAAACATATTTCCGAATATTAAAGTCCCAGTTAATTTTACTATCTCACAGCCCCGATGGCGTTTTGGATTCTGGTAATTCCAGTAAGCGATTTCATATTTCAGTGCACCAATGACCGTCACTCTGGATGGTACAGATTAGTCGTAAACTGCAACTTATCCCATCTCCGTTATTTATCTTTGACACAGGTGGAAGTGATTACAATGAGCAAACAAATGGATAAATAATCAACTACACAGCTCAATGATTTATCAGTTTATTGCTCCTTAATATCACTATCGGCCCCAAAATACCTGTATCACTGGGGTCGACTGGTTACTGAGCGAGATTGACTCTTTTTTTAAACGTAGTAACTTTATTGCCTCCGCATCGATTGTCTCCTCGCCTTTATACGTCTAACGTGTTCACAATTTATATAACAGGTAACATCAGTTGAACTACTCAGTGGCTTTTTTTGTCAGACAGTATCAGTCTCCCCGCTGATCTGCAGAGCCAGATGTGTTCTGTATGGATGCTTGTAAACTTTTAACCAGTCCTTTTTTCTTTTTTTTTAATTGAGGGTCAAGAATGGCAAGAACACAATGTTCCTCATGTTTGGAGAGAGTTCTATTCACTCACTGATAATGACAGTCTACATCTTCCCTTTTTTTCCCATCCCAGGCAGTCATTTGTATGTGCTTATTTTAGGTTCTTTCAATCATTTCCGCCGAACTGTTTACAGTGCAGTTCGTCTGTCGGCAAGATTACATAAAGACTAGGGTGATCTTAATGAATTATGGTGGAGGGGTGAGCTCAAGAAGGAGTCATGCAGTCTTTGTGCCGATCTGTTCAACATCGGGAAAAACAATCATTTGAGGTAGAACTTGTTGAAGGTTTTTGCTCAGTTCATTTAGTCCATGATAAGAAGGTAGTTAAATTGTTAGTGGGTGTTATTTTGGCATGGGTTTTGACACTACGTTCATATTTGTATCCCTGTAATCATCTTTGGTTATGCCCCTCGAGTGCTGTCGTTTATCTGGAAGAATTATGTGCACCTTTGTGAAAAAAAGCAATCTATTTTTGGAATCCATTTCTTATGGTTTTTGAAATATTTCCAGGCATTGATATTTAAGCTGTCAGCATGCAATCAAAGAATGGGAGGTTTTTCTTTTCTTTTCTAGTTGAGGTCTTAATTGCTTTCCACCCTCATTACAGAGATATATTTAGTGTCTTGCTGCTTGCTATTTTGTCCAAACGTGTCACGGTATCGAAGGTAGCCATCTTCTCCTGTCTTTGCCTTTTGAAGTGGCTGAGTGTCTCTTCAGACATATGGCATGAAAGAAGAAAGAGAGAAGGCGCTGATAAAGGGTCTGGTAGAGGAGCAGGGGAGGCAGAGGAGATGGAAGAAGAGGTTAAAACAGATGTGGGAGTGATGAAGAATGAAGCAAGACAGCTGGATGCAGGCTGCAAGCCAGGAGCAGGGTGATACTCCATATCCAGACTCAAGGCTGGGCACTGCAGTGAATATATGTACAGTAAAAGAGATGTGGACCTGAATGTGAGTCAAACGGTATACTATATGAAGGTGTATGACACAGTTGACAATTGGATCATTAAAGCCAATCCCACAAAGGCCTGTGCCCCTCCCCCGGCTGAAAGGAGATGTCAAAGGTCTGTGACCTTTTCCATTTATGTGCATTGATCCCCCTAGGGAGGGGGCTCCTCCTAAAAGTCCTCTATACCATCAGCTGGTATATCTTAGTTTCACCTGCAGCATTTTATTCAAAATGCATTGGTTTGGAGCAGAAAGGATAACTCAATTATTCAATTAGTCTTTGAAAAAAATTGTAAAAACTCGCTAAATTGCAGCTGTGGATGATGCGAATGAGACAGCGGGAAACATTGCGTGAAGTATTTTTCAGTCTCGCGATTCTATCAGCAACAAGATTTTGTATAATTTTCCATTATATAATTGAATTAAAATCTTGTCAGTTAAAAGCTTTGACATTACACTCAATCAAGGGATTCAGCTTTTGCCCTCACAGGTGAAAATGCATGGAGGGATACAGGCTACCATGAAGCTTTCCCACGCACATTAAAATTTTGTTCGTCTCGTCTCGGATTCATTTGAAGATGTTCCGTGTTTTGCAGCATTACATCGGCTGAGTCGTCCAGATGCATGTAGCGCTGCTGGGATGCATGAACACACCATCTAAAGACCCCTCAGCACTTAACCAATATTTGCCTTCATTCTAACAACTGTGTTTCCATGAAGGTGTGCTGTTGCGTGTCTGCCACTGCTTATGTTTGTGGCTCAGCAGTGAAGCTAAAAGATGAATCCACTAAAGCTAAGCTAAAGATACCTTTCTCTCTCTTGCGCACACACACGCGCACACACACACACACACACACACACACACACACACACACACACACACACACACCCAGAATGTGGCTTGTATTGATGGATGAAAGGAATTTACCATCAGGAAGGTACGACATGCAATTTGTGGGATTGCAGCCAAGAAGACTGGCCTGAACATCCTGCTCTCTGTTTAAAGCGAGACTTTGGGTACTAATTGTGTGTTGTTGTTTTTTGTTGTTGTTGTTGTTGTTGTTGCTATGTGTGTGTAGTTTAATGTATGAGGGAAATGTGACCCTTATAGATGGCACTTCCTGTTTACCTCTGTTAGTTATCTCAGATTCCAGCAAGCAGGACAGGTTCCTCTCAACTTTAAAGTCTGGTTCTCTTTAGCTGACCAGCTGACTGACTCAGCAAGCTCGTGGCACCGGGAAACACTGTTTTATTGGGCTTCTCATTTACAAAAACGATAATAACAGTTATGTTATGATCATTTATTCTTTGACTTCAGAAACACCCTACTTATCCTTGTCGTTTCAACTACATCTTTGTTGTCGATCACATGTTCATTTTGAGGGATTTGCACAAAAACAACATTTTAAAATGTTTTCAAAATCACTGGAAGCTAATATTGTAATTAAAGATAGATCACAATTTGTTAAGGGCATCTAAATAAACCCACCAAATTTAATCCTATAAATTCCTTAAGATCAGTTCTTCCACTGCCCTCATATTCTCTCTGTACTTTGACCCACAGATCAAAGTTGAAATAGCGCCTTGACAGAAATGAATGGAAGTTTACGGGACATGCCCTCAGAGCATCGTTCGTCAGGCGGCGTGTCCGAAACCAAGTCAAAGGATCGCCATTAAGCGTGTGTGTTCAAAGGGGAGTGATGGCATGTTCAGGGTGAAAGAGGAATTTCAGTTCTTCAATTTGCAGAGACGAACTTGTAAATCAGCAGCAGTCATAAGCAAATAAGTTTAATAACTCAGAACACTTTAAACTCGCATCGCACCACAGAAGGATTGTGGCATGAAATGCTTATCTCATGTCTGCAATGATCCTCCTTTTTTAGATCAATCTTTTGGATTTTTGTGGGCTACATTACACCCCAATGTGAGTTCATGAAGAGCACTTAGTAATAATATCCTCATTCTTGCCATTGAAACCTGGAAAGCATCCAGCTGAGAATCCCTTCTCACACAGTACTGTTATGGAACAGCGTGTTCTCACACGGTGTTCTGGTGTGTTTCCCCCCCCTGTGTACAGATGCCAACCACAGTGGAGCAGGAGCTGAGGCCAGACATGACTGCTTCCAGCTTGCTTGTTCTTTTTAAAGAGTACAGTGTGTGCTCTGCCACCGCCTGGATCCGCGTACAATAGCCTGAAGGAAAGTTAATGTTTTGTAGGTCCGATTTCATTGTTTTGGCCATAGCTGCACATGTCATTTTATTCGAAGATGGATCACATTTGAGTTATTTCATTTCAACATCAGGCTCTGCGGTGAGATGAACCACTCATCATTATCTAAATATATTGCTGTATTTTCACCATAGATTTAATCTACCCTAGCAGCTGCTGTCCAATGTAGCATGTTCATGCTTTGTTGTTCAAATATTCAGCTGGAGTGACACTTTAGGTCTGAAAAGCTTCATAGTATCAAGAGATAATCAAAGCTATGGTTGCACCAATCAGTAGTTAGGGCCGACCCACGCTGGGTGATCCATACTCTGAAGTTAAGTTTGTTTTTCTGACTACCCAGATACAGTATTCTTCCCTGGCCCTGGCACGGTTGGAAGAGGTGGTCCTCAGCACAGTACAGTTGCACAGAATGCGGACTTCGCGACCAGCTGTGTTTCATCTGCAAATACAACGAGCAAAGTTGATTTTCACTCCCATCCACCGCAGGATTTACTCCCTTTAGGTCCTACTGCTGTGATGAAATATAGAATCACATATCAAGCTCGTACAGCATCACAAGCAAGTTATAATTGATTCATTAAAACAGCAAAACTAATTTTCACAATAGGAAATATGTTTTGGGGTTTTTTTCGCACCTGGTTCAAGTGAGGTTGTACTGTATGTACAGTTCTTCCAATCATCTGCCAAGTATTTTTTGAAGGTGTCTGCCCTTTTCCAAACAGTTTTCAAGGTTGATTTCCCAAATAGTTTTGTGATGCAAACCATCTGGCACTTCAGGTTGACAGTTTATCATTTACCCTGTACATCTCTCTAATGTGTCTCTCACTTTGATTCTTCTTTTTTTTGTCCTTAATGGAGGGAATATAGCAGAAAATCACTTAATTTATGATCAAAATCCCAACTGTTCAAATCTGTCATATAGTGGAAGATAAATGACCCCTTTTGTGACTCATGGTGATAAATGTATGCTTCTGCCTCCATCAATTTTTTACAAAAGTATGAAACATCCTGCATCATTGTGTAATGAAGAGGCAGGACGTGCAGTAACAACAGCTGGAAACACTCAGGCTGGTAGCCAGATCTCCCTCATCACCACAGCAACATCACTGGCCTTGTCCACATACATTGTCCTAAAATCTCCGTGCCCAGACACACACACACGCACGCACGCACACGCACACAAACACACTCAGTCATAGATACACAAACACCAACACAAATAGGACCATCACTCTCTCACCCTCCCTCCCTCTTCATATTGAAACACAAGGACAGTGTGTGTTGATGCTGCCAGGGTTTGCGGGGGAGCAGGTTGTCTCTAGCAGAAGGTTTTTCCATGGGCTGTCACAGATTGTCCAAGGCTACGGTGACCAAGACCCAGCCCTCTGCTGCAAGGACTCAACGTTCCTCTGTGGCAGGGAAGGTCATTATCTCTTTCTGTCTCCCTCTCCCTCTCTCCCTCTCTCTCTCCAGCTATTTTCATTCTCTGTGTGAATGTGTGCATCTGCAATTTGAACAAAATTTGAATACTTTTTGAGTTTCTTTTTGATTAAGTAGATCTGACTCATTGGCATGTTTTCATCTAACTTGATGAAACCATATCTACCAGCTGGGAGACTAGCTGTACATGTGTTATCTGACTGTTTCAACCATGGTCAGAGTGCCTTGATGTCTCCAAGAAAAATAAAACAGCCATTTTCATTTTGTTTCTGTACTTTCCCCACTGAGGTTAAATGGTGTAGATGAGTGCAGTTAAATGCTTTCTTAGGCCCCGTTCAGACCTGCATAAAACATGCATCTTGAGTGATCAAATTACAAACTGTAAGATCACACTCGGTGTTTGAACAAGCCTCTGTGTGTGTCGGGAGATCACTAGTGTTTTATTCAAGAACGCTTAAAGCAAGTCCTAGAAAAGACTTAAGACACAGGATGGGTGTGACAGAGTCAAGGCTGACAATGAGGGAGGCTGAGACTGACTCAAGACCAAGACCACAATTCCGGATTTTAGGGGACGCTGCAACACCCTCAGTGTCCATAGACTGGACAATACACGTGCATCACCAGTGTTTTATTCAAGTGCATCAGTGCGTCCTCCATATTCAGGACTGTCCCAGTGTTTTACTTGTGTATCCTACAGTTTTTGCTCAGAGGCAGCTGCCTACCTGAGCTGGGTAGATCAGAGTTAAAACTTTGACATTCTGATTCGTAGTGAATGGGTTGTGATTAGTAGGAATGAACACATGACAGTTGGGTCTCTCATCCTCTCATTTGCTGGTTTGATGTCATCTCCACGTAGGCTACAGCACTGTTGGAAATTAGGATTATTAATGCACATCTAGACCAGTAGACAAGACTGAGTAGAATTCCAGGCATTCAGACAAGACACAGACCATTAAACTGTGGTTTCAGAGTCTGAGAGCACAGTCTCAAATGCAACTCTAAAGACCATTTTTGATTGGACGTCAGTTCCCCGCTCTATAGTTAACGTGCAAATAGACATTTATGTGATTGCCATTCATTATTAGCGTATTTGATTGTTGTTGCATATAAAGTGCAGCGATGCTTTTACCATGCCTTGTCTGCTCAAAATTAAAATACAAAGAAGACATAAAAAATGCAGACCCCATTTATTTCTCTGCATTTTCTAGGCAAACCAACACTTGTAATATAGAAAACTGTTTTATAAGCAGTTGCAGTGTGACCTGTTCCTGTACCAACTGGTGAAAGAAATGTGCCGTATGTGTTCCGGGTCGCATTCCTGATCAGATCTGTATGCGTACTCATTGGTTAATTCACACCTGTAGTTAGGTTCCGACACACTCAATGAGGATGCGTCAAGATCGGATCCCCCAGATGCCTGTTGGTACCAGGATGGTTCCAGCTGCAGATGTGTATTCCTTTAACAATGAAAGATACAGCTCAGTTTCATTTTGTTTTAAAGGACCTCTATGAATAAACTCAAGTATGATTTTAGTACTTCTGGAAATATATTCAGAATAGAAGAGATAGACATGTGAGTTATATCAGCAGAAGTTAGAACATTAGTGTTGAGGCGTAACATCATCTCATTCCTGTTCCTTTCCCTCACTGTATTATAGTTCCTACCTGCTATTGATTTGCTGTTGTTGATGTAACAGTAACAGGTGTAGCAATTGAGTTGGAAGTCTGATATGCAGCTAGAGAAAGTGAAATTTGCTACTGTTCTTGGCGAAAGGTTATTAAGATCCAAGCTGTCTCCTCCGTGGAGTGAAGCTACCTGTCAGTCACAGTTACAAAAACAGCTCCTCTGTATCCTGTTTTCTACAAAAAAAAAAATTTTAATAATTCAATTACTTGTGTTTTTGTGCATTTTTTGCATCTTCCTCGTCACTTTTTAGCCTGCTGCACCCACCAGCGTTCCATCTGCCAGTTGGTAAAATATCCCATCTTTCAGGCAGATCAGAACGGAATGAAGTGACACGGGCCCTAAACAGGTTTACTGTCACTTTTTCTCATCTGCAAGGTTTGTGTGTGGGGTCAAGCCCACAAACAAAGGATGGGTCTGTGTCCATTGTCTCATGAAGACAAAAAAGTGTCCTGCTGATGCTGTGGCTCTTGCTGTAGTAAGGAGGACTGATGGGATTTAAGTGTGGGTCCTGTCACCGAGGGCAACCTGGTGCTTATTAATCGGGTGGGTGGGGGGTAATAGAGGATATGTGGAGAGGGAGTGAAAAGGGTAACGGGGGTGGGTTGCTGCTGATGCAGCAGTGCCGCCTGGGGTCAGGAAGAGGGACATGATGGATACAGCTGATCGCCCCGTAAGGAAGTTTTGAGGGAAGGGGAGGAGGCTCATTCGTTGGGATCTGAGAGGCCTCATTGTCATGGTGTCACTCAAATGGATTCAAGGTGGCTGAGACTTTTTTCAGGGAGGAAAAGAAAGGAGAGGTCCTATTGTGGATGATGGATTCCTCTCTGGATGCCTTATAAACACAACAGACTTCTTTCTTCTCTTCTCACCATGAGTACTCCCTAGTCCTGCGTGGCTAAATTGAGTTGGTTTGTCAGTGCTGTGAACTTTTCAGGGTAGAAGGGTGAGTGGCTTGCCTAACTTTTGGGTACATTTATTCCTTTAGTTGCAAAATAATGAAGGCCTTTGATGGCTTTATGTTTTACCAGTCTGCAACAAACAAAAATGAAATCCCTAGGTCATATTCACCATTTAATTTACAAGGCTGATCATTTGTTGATAAAGTTTTTGTTAGAAAAAATAAATTGAATCATCTCTTTTTTCTTTTTTTTTTACTCCATTGACTTCAAAATCTGACGAATTTTTCATAACTTACAAAAATCACCTTGCACTATTTGATTAACCAGAAAGGCCCCTCTAGATGCAGTGGAAAGCCATTGTCACATGGTGTTGATTGTGAAAGTTAAAGGTGCAATGTGCAAAAATTAGTTTTTCAAATTTTTTTTCGTGCTTATCTTCCTAAGCAAACATTTAATACACAGCTCGCTTAGCTCAGTTTTACAAATCCCTTAGCAGCGGGAAAAGAGCACCATCAAAACCATATAGCAATGCCATTTGGAATTTATGCCTGGTTTGTATGCTGCATTAAATTACCGCTGACAGCTCTACTTCCTTATCCTCTAATGTGGGACTGAGGGCAGGCTAAACCCTATAGCAGCTATGCTATCATCTGATACTGGTATCATCAGATGAGACTAACAGGGTCTGATTGCCTTGTAGCTGCTAGCTGCTAACTTTAATTGACAGCATTAAAATTATTAAATTCTTGTTCCTTCATATTTTTTTGGTATTTATTTTCTTGTTTTAGAATAAAATGCATGTATAAAACACCCTTACTGATTACATGAAACTGGCAGAAAATACTGGTATGGTATCCTGAGAACTTTAGCTCTGGTTATTGTTGGCTTCTCTGGAGGCTCTCTGCCTGTGAAAATCTCCCATTACTATAATTTCCTGACCAGCTCAGTGGGACTGGTCTGTATCTTCAGATACTGGGTGGGGGGGGGGGGGCTGAGTAGCTCCTGGAAACAGAACCTGACCCCTTTGCTGGTTCAGTCATCTGATAAGAGCCAATGTTTTGATAGTCTTGGCCCTCTCAATGTGATCCATGGCTCTCCGTTTACACCCCATAACAAATAGGGCTGTCTAAACAACAGTTTATGGCCAGGACAAGGCCTGGTCAACCATCATCAAAGATCTGCTCTGGTGTAAACCATTCGGCACGTTCCAGATGTCAGCAGAAGCTGTTGTGATGGTGAAGAAACTATGTTTCTGTCTAAAGAGAAAACAACTGAATCCAAAAAAGGGAAACTGGTGAAAAAGATTTTTTTGTTTTTTGTTTGTTTTTCTTAATTTGTTACTGTAGAAAGCTTAATTTCTTTTTTTTCAGAATGCTTGAATTGTATTTCCTCAAGGTAGTGGATACATTTAAATTTGAGATTATTAAGAAATGCATCTTGACTACTTCAAATCTTACAATCGCTCATTGTTAAATTCCTTGCTCCCCCCATCTTGCCCTTTACCATTGACCAGTGTTTGACCACTGCCAGTGACAGGTTTACTGTATGAAATAGAACTCATCGTTGTCTTATTCAATATGGCTTCTCTGAATAAGTCCATAAAGGCATTAGGGTCCTGTGTCTCTCTCTGTTGTTCCGGGTTTGGTGAACTGGCGTTCAACCCGGCAGCATTGTAAAATGCAGATTAGGTTCACTGACAGGGCTTCCATTTTATTGCACAGTCATGAACAGCATTGTAAACTGTCATTCGTCCCTCACTTTCATTCACCTAATCTATCTGGGATAATAGCCATGACAACACATCGCTACGCATGCTGGCCACATTATGAAAGGACTGACGTTTTTTTGGCAAGACTTGATGCTACTTGAACTTATAAAATGAAGTCGCAAGTGACAGTTCATTTATTTATCTATGGCAACGATGCCCAAACAAGCCGATGAGTAGAGAGTTGACATTTTAAAGAAGCTTTCTGCTTCACAAGGGATCATCTTCATCAATCTTAAGAAAAGGAGTAACTGATGTATAATGACACAAGCCATTTTAAACCTGTTTAATTTGGGAATGTGTGCTATTGCAGCAGCAGTCTCTGCCGATCGTAAGCTGAAGTCGTCAAAGTCTTTAATAGAAGAATTAGAAGAACACTAATATTATTTGAATTGGATTGATTTTGTCAACAAAACTAGGACAAAGAGGAACTGCTTCAATGTGAGATCGAGAGACTTTTGGTTCTTTTGTGACATCTGTCATGTTTATGGTTGATCTCATTATGTGACTGTGTGTCTGGACCCATGGCAGTTGTGTTAAAATGGAGATGCTAATGGCTAGCATTAGCCTGACATAGTGACTAGCGGCCAGCAAGGGTTAAGTTCTTCTCCTTTTGTTAGCTTCCTCAGTACATTCTTCTTCCTTTGACTTCTGTTATTGTTTTATACTAAAAGAAAATCTGACAATTAGTCTGTTGGATAAGAAAGACGTTATTCGGTCCATAAATTGTGACAAAAAAGTTCAAGTGAACATATTTAAATTGCTTGTTTTTAAGGATGTGGAAGAATTAAGTTTAAAAACAGAAAATGTTTACATTCAAGAAGCTGGACCATTGAATTTCCTGAAAACTTGTGAACACAGATTTCATTTATCAACTAGTTAATTAATGTGGCCTTTCAGGTGGTAAAGTCAAACATTATCTAATATTCTGAAATTGTTTATCAGAAAATTTGCTTAAATATGACTGTAAACACGTATCTGGATTCTAGAATGTTCTCCAGGACATGGCTGCTTTTAACTAAGTTTTGTGCTTCACCAGGAATCTTTTTCTTAGGCCTTGCCCATTAAATGATGCTCTTGTCTGTGGTTGAGATTTAGTTTAAGGTTAAATGCCTTGCCCTTAAACTCATCCACTGGGCCAGGGTGTGTGGCAAGGTCACCACTCCAATCAACCTAGCGCTAACACAAAGGCCGCTTGTCCCCTAATGAATTAGGTCTAAAGTTCCTCGGTGAGCCTCTTCACCTCCCTCCAGCCCCTCACAGGCCTTCCCAGGCCTGCTGCCCTTTCACACGCACCCCCTAACCTTTAATTTTGAAATGAGGTTTATAACTGGACAGTAAACTTCCAGTGGCTTAATGATGATGACTTCTTCATCTGTCCAAATGCTCCTTTTGTCCACCCCTCCGCAGGTCTCAGACCCTGCCCCCGTTCCTTCTGGTCACATCAGGCCTTAAACCCTGGTTCACCCCACTTTATAGTTCCACAGATAATCCCCCAGAACACACACACACATGCACGTGGATGCATGCACACACACCCTCGGGCTATTATCTCCACTGGGCTGCTCTGTCTCCTTCTCCCTCTCTTTCTCACTCTGTTGCTGCCGACTTCAGCAATGGCATTCAGCTGGAATGTTTGCCTTTGTTTGTGTGGCTCACTGGAAAGACACGAATGACCTTAGCTCATCTGCTATCCTCACTAGCACCGATTTGCACTTCAGGGCCCAGCAGGTAGTCCCGAGGAGCTGGAGGAGGGGGCTTCGAAGAAGATTCTGGGGCTTTTATAAGGAAATTAGAGCTCTGGACTGCCACCCAGATAGTAAACAGCAGTGTGAGTCCTCACACTCTCGGCGTCAGGTAGGCCACATGATGTGAGTAAAAAAGGGGAATTTTGTTACGGGAATTTTCACATGGTGGCAGTTGTGTTTTCTTGTTTTGTTTTTGACCGTTGAGCTGTAGGATTGTTTTCTGATGATAGGAGTCAGACGTGCTAATTAGCACCTTGGTTGCTGTACTTCCTCTGCACCTGATACTCATCTCTCATCTCTGGATTTGCCAGTTGAACCTCATCTGCAGAGGAACCTCCTTTCACAGTGTCAGAGCCTTGACCTGGCACCTTATGTAGTCCCAGCTGTTGGGCTGAGCTGTCCAGATGTGCCAGCTGTGGTATACTGGCAATTTAGGCAGGTGATTCTAATTTAGCTCTGTAACACAATAGTCTTGTGTTGGGCAGCTGCTGAGTCAGCCAAGACAAAGCCATGGTTCTCCCCTGGGAATTTCGAAGAGGAAGAACCCCCTTCCCCTACCCCCTTCAAATTTAAGAGCCTATGATCTCCCAGAACCCCCTAGTTGGTCATGTGACTCATCTTTCCTCAGGTGGTGGTAGTAAGGATACTTCCCCTTTGTCAGGGACTTTAGCTGAAGCTCAATGCAGTGGTGAAGGATGGGTTTGGGGGCGGGTCAGCATTCAATCGACACTCTTTTGTTTTTTTGCACAGTGTCTTTTGTGGCCAAAGAAAATGCTGAGTTTACTCATTATCTCCATTTTAAATGGGCTATTTAAGACTGACCATGTCAAAGTCAGGGGCTTGGACATAAATCACACTGACAGCTCCTTTTCCCTCAGTTGAACTTGTGGCTGCGTTGGCTTCGCTACCGATAGACCGTTGTAGAGGTTTCACTTTTGTTACACCTGATAACAGCAGCTAGTTAGTTAGTTAGCTAGTTAGTTAGCTCCGCGTCACATTCACTGACATCCACCATTTGTGGTCTAAATCTGCAATAGCCAGACAAATTTCACAGTCAAACTCAAGCCCAATGTTTAGACAAATGTGGCCGATGGAGAGAAATGAGGGGACGGAGGCTGCGATTGGCTCTGGTTGGGGTTTTACAGCTGTCCCTCACACTGACTTTGCCGTAATATAACCATTGGAGAGGAGGTGAGAAGAGCTGCACACAACCTGATTAAAACAACTGTTGACTGTGTCTGTGGTAATGAACTGGAACATCGGTCACACGGTTCAGCGAAGCAATAAACTTGGAACTGTAAAGCGAGGTGTTGATAATGAGCATTTATTAGCTCAAATGTAAAAATCAATGCCAAAGTTTAATTCTTTCACTTGAGTTTTTTTTTTTTCCTAATTTAATATCCAAGCAAAACCAGATTTGTACAATTAGAATTTGACTTTATTTTTGGGCTGCTCTCATTTTATGCAGTTAACTCTCTGAAAGTGAGTACTGATTTTAAGTGACAGCTACAAACGGTGCCGTGGGGAGGCCATTCCAGCCGTCAAATAGATGCGAGTCAGACCTGTTATTTGCATGAGAAATTCTTTACTTGGCAGTAATCAGTTGACAGGAAAACAGTGAGAGGCCTTGAGGTACGGTACAATAAATGTTGTAACATTCCAAAAGGTTACGGTGATGAAATGTTTCATCAAAACAAACAAGGTCCTAGTACATTGCAGTTGCAGACTTGGCACTCTGTCGGTGGATTCAATGGAGACAACAACATTTGAGCTCCAAAACAGAGCTGTGATTTCATTTTTAATCGGACAAGGAAGCTGGACAGAAAGTGATTTTAAACAGTAAAATGTAAATATTGCATCCTTCAAATGATACGGATGACGTTCCACAGCATCATCCTAACAGTCTGTTTTCTCTTGGTAATATCATAGTAAGCTAATAATCCCCCACACGTGCCCGCGCTGTTGATTTGCGGTACATTTCCGTTTATTTATTTTGACCAGATGAGTCCTTGGTATTTATAGCGGGAGTAAAAGCCCAGTGTGGGGTCAATCTCAGGCAAGGCTATGAGGACAAAATGCTCAAGCTGACCTTACATTCTTGCCCCCATTTTGCTGGTGACAGATTCTCCTCTCTCTCTAAATTGGCCCCAATAAAAGTTGGGTGTGGCAGCAAGGCTCAGAAATGAGCTTGAGAGGACCCCCACCCCCCCCGTCTTCTTCTTTTTAAAAATTAAAACTTGACTCTGTGCCCACACTGGATGCCGTGGCGTGCTGAGGGTCACACGTGGCAGGGCTCCGGCGCTGTCTGGCAGCAGTGAGGGGGATCTTTTTTTTTCCTCCCCTGCAAGCTCTGCAGGCCTCGAGAGCATCTGTCACCACAGGGGGTCAGCAGGGGCAAGATGAATGAGCCCCCAGTGGATTCCCTCCCTCCTTGGCAAATGGCACAGGACAGAGGAGGGCATAGAGGATAGGGGGAGGGGTCTGTGTGTGTGTGTGTGTGTGTGTGTGTGTGTGTATGTGTGTGTGCGTGTGCTTGTGTGTATGGATGTGTGTGTTTGCATGTGAGTGTGAGTGTGAGAGAGAGAGAGAGAGAGAGAGAGAGAGAGAGAGAGAGAGAGAGAGAGAGAGAGAGAGAGCTAGCAGGAGGGTCTCTGCCGTACTGAGGATTCCCAGTCCTACTATATGATGAGAAAGGTGACTACATACCAGAGAAGAGTGAAACTCCACATGCTGACTGGATATATCTGCACACTCTTTGCACAAGGATTTACTATCTAACATGGACTACCTTTGAAAGAAACTGCTTTGATGAGTTGGGATTTACTGCATTTGATTTGGATTTTAAGGGTTCACCCACTGGTCAAGGAGTCATGGAAGGTACAGTAGAAACTTCTTAAACCGGGTGTCACATGCTGGTTTGCAGCCTGATACAGAATTAATGAGATAGGCTTTTAGCACCTAATTTAGAGAGAGATGTTTGTCTGTTTTCTCATGTCTTACCCCCATCCCCCCTTTCACGCATCTAATGGGCAGTGTCTTTTCACCAATGCTTTTCTAATGTTAAGAGCTCTTTCCTGCAATTCAACCACTGGTATGGGCCTTCAAATGTGAAAGCATAACAATGCGGCGAAAACGAGTGAAATATTTATCAAATTTGAATCAACATTTTATTAACGGTTACTTTAAACGTCGCATTTCAAGTACGTCCTTGATTTGAGTTGGTAGGAGCCGTTGGCAGTTCTGGCTGTTGATAATATTAAGTTTAACTGTATCAAACATCCTCCCATCTCGTCTAATATTCATGTGGAAAAATAAGAGGATCCGTTCCCACATATTTGTTTTCTAAACCTGTCTACTTCACTTGAATGTTAAAAGTTGAATGAGATTAAAACAAGTAATTGCAAGTAATCCTGCCACTCACCATGTTTTTTAAAAGCTGTAAAGCGAACAGGCTGTTGACAAACAAAAATACATGGAGATGAGAAAAGGAAAAGCCAGTAAGGTTAACACAGCTGACTGAAGTTAAATATTTTCCTTTTTTTTTTAATCTGTCATTTTTTTGAACAAACGGTTACAAATAAAATGGACACCTCACTCCAGGCCTCCTAACCTTCTCATTTGTGCTGTTAAAAATACTTTAAAACTCTCATTTTAATTAAAAAAAAAGCAACAAAACAAACTGGTTAAAATCGGATCTCCCTGTATCTTCCACATTCATGTAAAAAAATCTGTATAATTTGTAAGTTTTGATACCTAAATGTTTTTCTACATAAAAGAAATATTCTGTTCCATAATGTATATTTATGTATATACAGTATATGTGTATATATTTTTTTCTATGTATATTTTTACACTCCATGTATCACCAGAATTTTGTGAGATTGATATATTGACACATGCATGTGTTTTCATTCATATGCAGTTGCACTTGCCGTGAGGTGTGCATGCTAGACGTAAGTATTTTTAACCATTCCTATAAGTGCTGTCCAGGTCTAGCAGGAACTAAAACTGCATGTCAGCCTAAACATTCCTTCAAGTGTCATTACTGGAAAAACTGGACATCATGAAGCACCTGGAGCTAGACTCGTGTTGCTGTTTAGATTTACGGCTCCTTCATCTTCATCTTGGGAGCCATCTGCATCTCCT
The DNA here is from genome assembly GCF_037954235.1 of Aulostomus chinensis. Classification (NCBI taxonomy): domain Eukaryota; kingdom Metazoa; phylum Chordata; class Actinopteri; order Syngnathiformes; family Aulostomidae; genus Aulostomus; species Aulostomus chinensis. The sequence goes on from NC_141324.1 coordinate 23,501,390, forward strand.
TCTAGGCTAGTGCGTCCTTCATGACTAGATAAGTATCAAAATATTTCAAGACTCTGCTCTCCGGCTAATTAGCACAGTTCATAGCCAAACACCCTGAGGAGAATTGACCTTGTGGTATATGACTTTATTTGCAACAATTTCTGATGTTTCTTTTACCTCAATCAAACTTTTCCTTGCTGAAGAGACAGGGGACCTTCCCCTCTGCCATTTTTAACTCTTAAGTTTGATTAGCTGTATCAAGCTGGCTAATCATTCACAAAATACCTTCTAGTTTGGCCAGTGAATGCAAGTTGAACTAGGTTGTGTACACTTGCTCTTTGCAGGACTTGGACCCCAGACCAGCCGTACAGAGTAGCAGTCAGAAGTGATGATGGGGTGGACTGTGATAGCCAGTGTTCTGAAGGGAACTTTGCTTCTGTTATATCAGAGACTGAGTGGTTAAGCAATACTTTGTCAAAGGGTCAATGTAGCTGGCAAATCCATTCAGAGAACTGCGACTGTGTGTCGTCATTGCAGCTACCAACTACAACACACAGTAGTGTTCTATGAAAATAGCCCCGGGCCACGGTATCACATAACGTCTTTTTAGCCTCTTAAGTACATACATCACGGTTTGAGCCCCTCTCCATGTTTGAGTGCTCCTAAGTGCTCCCATTCATTCTTTTGACCAATAGTACCTGTAGCATACTAAATATTGTTTTGGCTTTTGTGTGTGTGTGTGTGTGTGTGTGTGGGTGTGTGGGTGGGTGTCTGTGCGTGCGCGCGTGTGTGTGTGGGTGTGTGGGTGGGTGTCTGTGCGTGCGCGCGTGTGTTTTAATTTAATCATTTATCCACCAGAAAGTGGAGAAAGTGAAGTTTATCTTCAGAAAGAAAATTAATAAATGATGAGATGTTAATCCATGTGTATCCATGTTGCAGAATGCAACAACAAAAATATTTAACTTTAATTTTATGTTGTCGCTCAGAAATGAGCTAATCAGAGATCTTCCTGCCTCCCTCAGGTCTGGAGGTGCTGAGTGAGATATCTTTCCTGAACGTTTCTGCTGAGTGGTAGTGACCCAGCATGTAGCAGAGGTGAACAAGTCCCTTCACGCCTGGGAAGAATCTTGACAACGTAAGTTACCTCATTTATACAGTGATGAGCTGCTAATGTGTTTTTTTAATGTTGTTTTTTTATCAAAAAGCACAAGCTGATGCTGCAGTGCATCTGTTATGTGAGGAGCAGTGTTGTCCTATTTTCTCCTCCCAGGTCGTCTCTGATTGAACTAGTGTATTTTGACCTCGGGGTCACATTCATGCAATCTGTCGATGCCACCCAAGCACAGGAACTGTGTCTTGACTGCTGGCTGAGAGGCAGTTATGAACTGACATCAATGCCTCTTCTTAGCCGTTAGTCTTTGAATATTAAACTGCCTGTGAGTTATGAAGTATGCGCACTATATTTGACCGTCCACCAGGCAGTCCAGCCGCCGCTTCACCTGAAGTACCCCCTGCCTGCTACTACAACTGACCTTAGCAACCGTTCGAGTCACACCTCAGAAACATCCATTAAGTGACCTCTGCCAGTCACGCTTTGTTTTAAGTTGTGCAGGTGATAAAAGGTCATTTTCCGTGTTCACCTCCAGCCTTTCCGAGGTTAATGACAGATCTGTCCACTGAGGCTTGAGGGTCGGCCAAAAAGGCCTCCAGAGCCTTCTTTGGCTTCACAATCAAACAGGCAGCGGCTCCTTAAAATCGCCCTCAGGCACTCATTTTCTTTCTCTTCCCTCTCTTTTTTTTAACCCCATCTGTCTTTGTTTCTCTGTGCAGCCACCTTCCTCCATCAGTTAAGCAAGAAATACTGTAGCTTGGTTCTGTTAAGCTGCTTATCTCTTTGACAGCACAATCAGGCACTGTTAATCTTGTCTTTTGTCTGGGCTGGTCAGATTCCTCCCCAGGAAGGTTGTTAGGTAAACACAGGGTCTGGAACCTGTCCAGGCGTGGACAAAATGAGAACTGGGTGGAGAAGAAGCTGCTCTAGGATGACTCCCACCCAGCCTAGTATTTACTAAATAAAAAGAAAAGGTGTCTGTGTCATTTTTGTATTCCAGTCATGGATAGGAAGAGAAGTTAGTTGAAATATAATTTTCATATGTTAAGAAATTGCTTTCAGCTCAGATTTATCATTTGGATTGTAAATGATAGCACAGCACAGTTTTTTTTTTACTTCACGCTTAAAAAGTTCAGTAAGGATGAAAGGAGCATCAGCGGATAATATCATCTCACATTTTTACAATAAAACTTGAAGCCTTGATTTTACATGGTTGTGTTTCTGCTCAAGCAGCTTTTAAATACACTGCTCACATGGTGTGTAGGGAGGGTGGATGTGCTCAAACGGCTGCTTTAGATCAGTTATTGCCCATTACCAGCAAGAAAGTGTAGTTTTTTTTGCTCTGCTTCTATGACAGGTAAAATACGGAAGCGTGACATAAGAATCTGCAGAGTGCTGCATTATTCTAAGCTGATCTGGATTGAAGCAATAAGACTGGGCCGGAAAGGAATGAGAAAACCTAGTGCACACCATGACGATGTAATGCGAGGGTTCAGTAGCATGATGTGCATGACCTGAATGAGGAGTCTGAGATTTTCCAGCTGAAGTGGACAATCTGGACCTCCACTTGGCTGCTTAAGTGTTCATTTACCACCATATTTGTCCACAATTCAATAGAAAGGCATTTATGCAGTTGTACCTTGTTAGGAAAACAGCCAAAACCTTCCTGGTTTCTTTTTCTACAGTCCTTCATTTCCACACATAGATTAACGAATCTTGTTTAATGGTGTCTTGTTAAAAAAATGATTGAGCAACACTTAATAGGGGGAGTTTGATTTGATTATTTCCATACATTTGGCGTGCATCTCATCTTCCACCCCCAGTCTTTGTCTCTCTTTATTTCACCCCCATGACTCTTTCTCTGGCTCTCCTCTTTGAGACCACATGCCCTCTGTTGCACTGCCAGCAAAGAGCCAGCCAACCAGGCAGGCCCACACAGCCGACCCCGACAGATGTCCCAGAGCGGACGCTGGTGTGGAGGGAGCAAGGAGGGGGATGAGTGACACGAGCCACAGAAGGAGCCACAAAAAACAGAAGAAAAAAAAAGCCTTTGGCCTTGAGATAGTGCAAGTGTGCATATGTGAATGTGTGTGTGTTATTATTGGCAGTTACTTCAAGCACTTTCAACACAATAGAATACCGTCCTTTGAAATACAACTATATCATGGATTTAATCTCAGGAAATGAGATACAAGACTGCTCAGTGCTTTTACCCAACAAGGTTATGTTTGCACCTTTAACTGTTAGCAGAATTATGCTAAAACTATCAAACTTATCTCGCTTAACTTGGTGGGGGCTGAAATACGGGGCCAGACATGAACTCATGATATTTTTGGGTGCATCAGACTCTCAAAACAAGCATCCATCGTGTCGTCGTGGAGGTCTGAGGCTTCCTGTTTCTGAAATGTTTCTTGTGCTTGAGGTATTGGTTGATTTAGATGACAACACAGAGCAGCTCGGCTGGTTCAGTCATGCTGGAGAGTTTTGTTTTTTATTCCTATCAAAGTGACTTCCAGTCCAAATTGAAAACATGAAGACTTAAGGCTTGAAAGTAACACATTTAGGATTTTGCAGAAAAGGCATCAATCTAAATGAAATCCTTTTAACAGACATTTTTTGAGCGATCATTAATCCAACAATCAAAGAATGTGCATTTGTGTATCTGATTTGAACGAAAGAGGCGGTTACCCATCTACGCTGACCTTTCAGGAATCCAGCTGTTCTTCCTGAAAACTGAACATCTGTCACTGTTTTTCCATCTGCAGAGCCTGACATTTTATGTTTAGACCTGATCAATGAACCAGGGTGAAGAGCACTATGACATGCATGTTTGGTCATCACGCTGCCCCTTTCTCTTTGTCCCCGTAGATAATGGGGAACTCGTATGCTGGGCAGCTGAAGTCTGCCCGATTTGAAGAGGCTCTCCATAACTCTATTGAGGCATCTCTACGATCTAGCGGTGGAGATCCACAGCCCATCTTTACGCAGCTCTACCTAGAGCCCGAGATGTATCCTGGCAACATGGAAGGTAGGATCCTCCAGGGAATCAGCAGAGAGAGGTTGGATTTCATAATAAAGATCATGACGGTAGGATAATTGGTACGAGGTTGTCTGATCTTGTTCTGATGGCTGCAGGAAGACGAAGTGATTTTTTTTACTTGATAGATTGATAGAAAACATTTGTAGATATTGTAATGATAAGATAATAATGATAGTACATTTATTCATCATGCACTTTTCCTTACTAACAAATCTTAAAGTGCTACAGTGTGCAAGAGGTGCAAAAGAACAACTAAAACCATAAAGCAGAGTTAAGATTAGATTAAACAAGGAGGCAACAATATAATAATGCTCATGTGAAAGTCTATTTAAAGAAAGACACTCATATCCAGTATTCAGTGGGAGTGAAAATCTGTCTCAATGTGTCTGTAGATGTGAAGTCTAAAGCTGACCTCCATGGTGGGGAGTTGCCAGGCCAGGAGTCACTGAACGGCCACTCGTCCAACGATCTGGAGGAGCTGGAGGAGGACGATGACTCAGACAGCAGCAGCCCACCTCTTCCCTACCTACAGGCCCCTGCCCCAGATGGCTGCTGCACACAAGATGGTAATCCCCCAAAATCCACCCACAGCTCTGTTGGAACAAAACAAAAACAAAAAATCATGAAATAACTTTAGAAAATAACTGTGGGCTGGACTTGCACAGCTGTTTCCTCCTCTGACTGTAAGCAAACGATTCCCTCTTCAGGGTTCTGTCAGGCTGGCAAGGACCTCCGTTTGGTCTCCATGGCACCAGAGCCCATCGAAGTCCCTGCAGGCTTCGAGCTGGTTGGAGCCAAGTCCCCCAGCATCCCTGAACACATCCTGGTGTGTGCTGTGGACCGCCGCTTTTTACCCGACGAGAATGGGAAAAATGCACTTTTAGGTCAGTCTGTTGCCATGGAGCTCAGAGAGACAGATAACTGTCATGTTATTGTACTGGTCAAATTGCAATATTTGAAGAGATTCATTTACTACTGATTTCTCGAGATTGACTGATGCATTATGGTAAATTAATGTAGTAATTTCATTTTTCTTTACTTCCAGGTTTTTCAGGAAACTGTGTGGGCTGTGGGGAAAAGGGATTCAGATACTTCACAGAGTTTTCTAACCACATAAACCTGAAGTTATCTACCCAGCCAAAGAAGCAGAAGCACTTAAAATACTACCTGGTGAAGAATTCTCAGGGTGCTCTGTGTAAAGGACCCCTCATCTGCTGGAAAGGTAATGCCCTTCTTTTTCTCGCAGCTTTTCATCATCATCGTCATCATTGTTTCATCCAACAACAATTGCTCGACTCACGGTTGTCGTTCTCAGACTGTAAAACCCGTCAGTTCTCCAGCTCTGCATCAACATCCAAACCCAGCTCGTCCTCCTCACTCAGCAGTAAAGAAAATGGAGGAACCAGTGGGCACAGCTCGTCTCCTTTTTCCCTCTCAGGTGAGCCACGACACAGCGTAGATGTCCGCAGGATCGGGTTGACGCTGACACGGAAGAAACAGGATCAAGATCAAATCAAAATGGAACATAAAAAATAAACTTTTTTTTTTAACACATTCTCATTAAACCAATAATCAAAACAGAGTATTTTATGTCTGGTGGGTTATGTGGACAGTTTTCTATTGTATCTTCTATTAGCCAGAACTGAAACACACTCACCTGTTGGTTTCCTGACAAAGAGGAAGTGATTGTTTCATCCCGTTGTATTCTGATGATGACGATCTAACAGATTCTGGATCTGTGTATTATTTTCAGCTGAGAAAAAAAAATCTCCTCAGTTATTTTTGAGTTCAAAGACTTGAAATGCAGTGAACCAGTTCTGTTATTGAGGTAGCAACCTCACCAAATCCTCTTGTGTACTTCACCAAAAACTTGTATGAGAAATATGTGAGCAAAACTGGAAAACTGGTTTTGTCTTTACAGAAATTGGCATAGGCTTCTGGTATCTGCTGCAGTAGTCAAAGATGGCTGTGTTTGGTTTTTTTATTAGCTTGACATCTTCCTATAAGTGCAAATGTTAACTCATATAGCAAATCACTGTCACTATCAACCTTTTCTTTGGTTCAGCTAGCCTGTTAGTGTATGTAAACAGACATCCACCTCTGCACATTCCTTAGATATGAACATGAAGGGTTATAACATTTACAATCACGACATTTAGGGATTTTGCAAGTTGCATTCAGTCTTGGCACAAATCTTTTGAGCTGACCAGGCCCGACAACAGTTTGTGTCTGTAATATTTAGAGCAATACATTTTCGAAGCATTATTCAACATCTCTTGTTTCTTTAAGCCTTTGTTGGTTATTTAAAGTAAAAAAAAAAAAAAAAAATGAAACCATTGTAAATCCAACCAACTGCTAAAATGCCACATTAGACAGATTCTGCTCTTCCTCAAGGAGATGTTGTTCTTCACTGACCTGTCACAACAAGAGCAACTGTTCCCTCTTTGATTGAAAAAGCTCCAGGGGCTTAGCGTATTGATTTGTTCTGAACCTAGAAGCTGCCTGTCAGCTGCAATCTCACACTTTCATGTGTTAAGCATCTGAGCTGCAGGACTTGTAATGGGTAAAGCCTTATATCTTCTCACTGCAACCCTCAGGTACATTCTGACCCCTAAGAGGTTGGTGATACTTTGACGGGAAGAGGGGAGGGCAGACATTGAAACATTCATATCCCCGTCACACATGATACCTTCCTGGGGAAAATTCTAGAACGTTTTTGAAATAGTCTGCATGTGTGATTGAGGCTTTAGCATGAGCAAATCAATGGCAGGAAAACAGCTCAGATAGTACCATCTATATTCACGTGTACAGTGCAGTGAATCAGCTGATTGTCAGGTGAGGCTGTGCATTACTAAACAGATGTAAACTATGTCAGATGAAAACTGAGAGCAGCAGACTACTGCTGCCTCCCTGAACTAACCTCTGCACTCAATCATAATACCATACTGCACTGTACCGTATATACCATCCCAGAACACATTGTGCAAGACCATTCAATACGATGCGATACAATATAGTCCTGCTTCCACTGAAATTTACCTTTTCATCCCTGGGCAGGTTCCAGAAAATGCATCTGCTGCTTTATCACTTTACAGCCTTTTTATTTGTGGAAGAAACTGTACACCATCAGTGCATGATAATCTCATAAGTGAACTCCTTAATGACTTCGAATGTCTACCTTGCGTTTTATCAACAGATTCTCCGCCCACCAGAACAACACAAGCGTCCTCTGTCTTCTTCGGCAGTCAGGACCACAGCAAAGACTGCAGTTTCATTAAACCTCCGGCCTCCACACCCGGAAACAAGACCCTGCCAATAGGTGAAGCTCTCTTTCAGTACTCTGGTATCATATTGTTGTTGTTTTTTTTTAAATCAGCTAATTAGTTTCATGAGTCCCCTCTGCTTCATCCTATACATGGTGCAAGAGACAGATATTTTAGTCCCACTCTCTCAGTCGCAGTAGCATCCAGGTGTTGAAGCTGATCAGCTATTACTTTTACGTGAGGGTTACCTAAATGGCCTTGCCCTTATACTGCAAAAGGTTGCCTAGCTACAGCTATAGCCTTTTTTGTAACATACTTCAGCACAAGGTTGATGGAACTGTGGCTGACCATAGAACCAAGATTAACCTCTTGCTATGCCCTGCTTAGTCACACACACATACACACACACACACACAAACACAAACTCTTGTGTACTTGTATTTACACACTGATCAATACTGAGGGAAGGAATGCTGTAATGACTTTGTAAGGTCTTGCTATCCATTATCCCCTTTACAAGGTTGTGATATTGACAAGAAAATTCTACACACACCAATCAATGTTGTTGTGTATTGCATACACAGTGAATATGAGACTGGGAAATGTCCAGTCAGTTCATTGGCAAATAGACGTTCATGTATAGAAAATCAATATGGCAAACTACTGACTCACTGTATGTCTTGCTGAGCCTCTGCAGACAGTTCAAGTTGGGAAAATATCTTTATATTTTTGTATGCTTGGTCATAATCACTCATAGATGATATCATCTATGTGCGTTCATGTGTTTGCGTGTGTGTCCAGTACCCACAGCTCTTAGGGTGAACGGGCCAACTAATAGCCTGGGTGTGGATGGACGTCCTCCCTTACTGAGCCCCACCCAGGTCCCCTTAGGCCCTCAAGGTCAGAGCTATCGCACCGGTGACTTAGGAGACAGTCCAGGTGAAGTTCCCTCTTCTCTTGAACACATGATCAAGTATTTTAATTCAAGAGATTTTACTTTAATAGTTGTTTTTCTCTCTCTCTTATGTTCAGTGTCCTCTGCCATGAACTCTGGTCCTCCGAAGAAGCGACATCGCAGCTGGCATCCTAGTTCTCTGGTGCCTGTCCCACCGACAGCCGTCCCCGTGCCAGCTATCCGACCAATAGTTATTTCTCCAGGTAGGTACCTGAACATCATCAGAGTGGTTGGAATTCATTCTGCATGGATCTTGAATTCATCACCTTTATAGATCATTTTACTGTGCACAAATGTGAAGGACATAAAATAGGACATTAATAAACACCACCCAACCTGACATTCTCTGGTTATTAGGGATGATTCAGTTTGGGTTTCCATGGAGATAGACCTGGAGAGGTTGTTAAAGAAATGATTGAAAACAAATTGTATGACTGAAAAGGAGTTTCAGGGACTTTAATTTTTTTGTGGTAATAAAAGAGGAAAATCTATCAGACACTGACCTCATTTTCCACCACGCTGGATATACTTTCATGTTTCAGGACGAATGCAGATCCACTCTGGTTTGTTTTGTGATGGGAGAACAGGTCACATGTCTCAGGTTGTAGTGAGACCGGGCAGGGTGGACAGCATCAGGTGGCGTCTCGTAGACTCAACAATTGAGGTCTCTGTATCATGCGTCCTCAAGCTGCATCAGTGGAAAAAGCTCTCTTTCCTACATGTGTCTGGATTTTTGAGTCTCCATCTGCCTCTGCTTTCTCGTGAGAAGACTGCACCCATTAGAATTTACTTTTATTTAAAGGTTTCTCTCTGATGAGACTGAAAGTTAGTTGATGTGAAAAAGTTCATCAAAGCTAGATGTGTTCAAAACTCATTGCTGCTGGTTTTATATATGCACCCTCGTCCTGTTTCAGTTTATTTGCTTGGTAAATTAAACCGCAGTTGAGCTGTGTTAGCTGATCCCACTCTTGACATGTCATTCCTTCACGTATGACCAGGCTCTGTATTAGGAGTGTCCCCTCCTCAGCCACCGGTGGCGGGTGTCATTCAACCCCAACCTGTCACCGCTGGGGAGACGGTCATCGTCCCTGACAACCTGCTCAACTCCTCTGGAGTTCGCCCTGTCATCCTCATCGGTACTACATCCTCTCACTGACATGTTTTGAATCACTTTCAATATGATATTAATAACAACAAGAATTTATTCTTCTTGCTGGCCTCTGATTCTGTCTGTGCATAAAGTAGGAGAACGAAAATTCAAGTTTTTAGTAGAAAAACAAAAATGTCATTTCAGGGGATTGCTAATGTAAAAAGTAGAGTTGAGTTGGTTTATCATTTCTTTCTTGGAATATTGTAAAATCTACATTTTATTGATAATACAACTATTAGATATGATAAATAGCTTTAGTTATAAGGCACTTTTCTCAAAACTACACTGGACTTAAGACAACAACATATAAAAAGAAGCAGAATAGGATAAAAGATTAAAAAAGGAATGTATTTATAGCGTCAAATAATAAAAGCACACATACGCTTCCAAAAGCCTGCAAAACAGAATGTTTTTAAAAAGAGATGCACTCACAATAACATTCTTAGCTCTGCAAAACATTTGTTAAGTCAAACGTCAAGTTGCTGTAACTTGTTGTGTCATCGTCCGCGTGTTTCAGTAGTATCTCACCTCGGCCTGTCTTTTCAGGGCATGGCACTTTACCTTACTTCTATGGAAACGTCGGGGATGTTGTAGTGAGCCCCCTGCTGGTCAGTTGCTATAAGAACAGCCAGCTGACAGAGAAAACCTTAGAGACTTTGGGCCTCAACACCAGCCAGCTGCTCAGCGTGGAGACCATGATTCTGCTCACTTTGCAGTATCTTGCACGTTTAGGTAAGCAGCAGTGTTAACAAATATCTACCGTTTGTGACAATGTTCTTCAAATTCCTCGCTGAGAGGATAACTTTGAGTTTATATTCTAATTTGTTCTTGCAGGCTCAGAGCAGATTCCTCTGAGGGAGGAACTAGAACAGATTGTTTTGAAAGCCATGCTGTGCTGCCCCAGAGGTCCTGCCATCTCAGCAGCCCAACTGCCCTGGTTGGCTCGGCTGGAAGCCAGCGTCTCAGGGGGCAACGTGCAGGTGGTGGTTACTCATAACTCTTTAGGAGAAGGCATCTCTGAATCACTGCGTTCTCTCTGCGAGGGTCCTCACCAGCAGTCCCTTCCTACCTATTTGGTCATCATATGCGCCTCTAAAATTAGCGGCAACGAGTTCTGCGTGCTGGTATTAGGTGTGTCCATTAAACCTGATCATTTTAACCATGTTGTGTCATGAAAAAAATGCCTACACTATAGTGTAAATGTGCATTTTGCATGCAGGAAAGTACCAAGCCCGGGCATTAGCTGAGGGGATGCTCACAACCAATGAGTTCCTGAAGGAAATCAGCTACGAGCTCATCACAGGGAAAGTCAGTGTCCTGGCGTCTCACTTCAAAACCACATCGCTAGGTAAGCTCTGGGCCCTTTCAGTTCTTATTTTATGAAGAAAAAAATAATCAAGGATGTCTTAATTTGCAAAAAATTATATGTCAGCACTCTTTTTTAAAATTTGCCTTCATGTTAAGTGAGGATGTAGTTGTAGTTGCAAATACAAGTTGAACTTAAAAGACCAAATTCGAGCCAACTGACATTTGTGTTCATGATGTCAGTACACTGGCACACATCTGCTGTTGGTAGCTGTGTGTCTCTGTGTGATCATGATGACTTGGTTGGGTTTTAGGGGACAATCTGGACAAGCAGCTGGTGCGATATCAGCGCCGGCGGAAGGGCCAGGTCATCCAGCCCTTCCAAGGCGATGTCAATGACCACATCCACTCGCAGGAGCCTGCCAGCATGTCACCGCCCACAGACAGAGGTTAGACTACACCTCCGCCATGCTCGCTGTGCAAACAAAACTGTCTGACATCCATGTCACAGGGCTGGTTGTGTTTTGTTTTGTTTTTAAATAAATGACACATAAAAAAATGAAAAACATCTCAAATGTGTCAGGATTAGCATTGTACTGGTGATTTAACTAAACCCACACTTACAGAGCAATATTACTCGAGGCTAATTGTAATTAAATTTTATCTTTACACTGAAACTGACTTGTTTTTTGTTTTTTTTTGTTCCTTGGTTTCCTGTAGCAGAGCTGTTAAGTAAGGTTTTCCAGATCTATCCCACCCAGCTGACTGTGGCTCGCAGCCTCCTCTCGCAAGTCTGCTCGATCGCCGACTCAGGGACACACAACCTCGACTTGGGACGCTTTTGCAAAGTGGACTTTCTTGTTCTGGTCCCACCCTCCCACATCCTGGTACACCAGACGGCACAGCGCATACGACAATCAGGTGTGTGCACTGAAGTATAATATGTCTGCATAGTTTAAAATGTTTTTGTTGCTTTACTTAAAATTGTAAAAATCTTCATGTTTTATTTTTGGTTATGCTGAGTCTAAACTATTGAATGACATGACATCAACATTCCTCTGTTTTGACCAGGAGTCCTTGTGGATCTGGGTATAGAGGAAGCCACCTTGGCTCAGCAGAAACCAGACAAATATGTGGTGCGTTTGGACGGTGATGTTCATGCAAAGATGGAGGCCTTCATGAGGAAAGTCAAACAGAACCCTTACACACTGTTTGTCCTCATCCATGACAACTCACACGTTGACCTCACAAGGTGAGACACCGGCAACACACATTTGCTCTGTTAATAATCTGTAGTGGTGTTATGGCGTCAGATCTGGCCTTGGCCTTATTATATGCTGATTAAAAAATAGAGACAGGAAGGAAGGCTGCAAGTGAAAACATATACAATGGAACATCAGTAACCTTGAATTTTGGATGAATGTCGGCCAAATAATAGACCCTTGCTTTTTCTCTGATCAAATCAAGCATGGTCAAGTCCCTAAACCTACACCCTTTACTAACTTCAATTGTCATGCCTCCTCTGTAGTGCTCTGTCAGGCTCAGTGTGCCACGGGGAGCTGCAGGGTTTAGCTGACCGCGTGGTGAACTGCCAGGAAGTCTTAGATGCCATGAACCTGCTGGTCCTGCAGGTCAGCTGCTTCCCTTACACGCTGCAGACTCACCAGTCCCGCATCAGCATCCACAATGAGGTTCACTGGCCATCTGGTGAAAGTCTGGTGAGTGTTCTTTTAAGAAACACAGTAGATTTTGGAGGTTTACTAGTAATTATTTAACAGTAAACGTTGCAGTAAGTGTGTTGTATTTTGTTATTCAAGTCTCCTTGTGGTGCCTTTTGTGGTTGAGCTGCTCCACCTGGTGGACTTAAACTGTGCTTACAATAATGATTGGCAGATCATAGCCAACCATAATTATGAGCAGTGAAGCAAGACCCATATAGCTATCAAAATGATAAAGAAGCTCAGGGTCTCAACACTAATAACAATGCAGTAGCAGTGGTGTGAAATTCTGTTTTAAAGTGTAGATATTTGGGATAATGTGCTGTTGATGTTGCATAATTTTCTCCAGCAGGGGGAGAACTCTTCTAATGAGTTGGTCTACTTCGGCCTGGGGGACTACAGCAGCTCCCTTCAGTGGGGTGTGGCCAGTCCTATTCTGCGTTGTGACGATGCCTTTGAGAAGATGGTCCACACTCTGCTACAGAGGTGGATTCAAGACTTTTATAATCATTAAGAGATTTAGTAGTGTAGAACAAGCGCTTTAGATACTGCCATGAAGAGACGCCTCAGCTGAGAGTGATGTAACTGAAACTAACAAACTTTTATTTCTGATCCAGGCACCCCCACCTACACAGTATGGTGATCCGCAGCTACCTGCTGATTCAGCAGTACACTGAGGCCATGATGGCCCTGACCTCTTCCCCCTCCCTTAGAGACCACATAACCCCAGAGACCCTGGCCATGGTAGAGGACTTGATCAATGCTCCCAGCAGAGAGGGCTCTCAGGGCCGGGGCCACATGCTGCTGGTCCGTGTCCCCTCGCTGCAGCTGGCCATGCTGGCCCGTGAGAGACTGGAGGATGTGAGGGACAAGCTGGGGCTCCAGTTATGCTTTGCAGTGCTGCTGGGAAGCCCCGCCTCTGAACTCAACCTGCCTAGAAACTTCACCAGTCGCCTCAGGGTGAGGATGAAACCATACACTTGAAGAATTTCCTTTACCATCTTAAAGGCACAAATATTACAGCATATGTTAGAGAAATCAGAAGTCCATCATTTTAGCAATGTCATTGTTTACAGTATATTGTTCTACTGAAGAGAAATATTGGTGTGTTTGCTTTATTTTCAGTATTGACACATTTTTCTCAGAATTTCCTTTTCTGAGAATAGCTAGTTTATCTCTTGAAAATGTTTTCTCCATGAGAGAAACAGAAACACCCTCGCACAGAGCAAAATGATCCTTCAGGCTCTTTTTGGTATGACTCATTTTTTGACCCTTCAAAAAATGACAAATCAAATGAACTTACAAACTAATTTTAGACCTAATGCTGTTCTCATCATTTCCACAGTAAGTGGGAGATATTTTTACCATCCAAACATGCAGTGCTAAGTTAACTATAATATATCCGTGAAGCAGAGAGATGTGTGGTTGTGTTTCGTTTGCAGGCGTGGCGAGGCTGTGAGAACGAAGACTGGGTGCCGCACACTTACGAGGATTTGGAAGGACTCCCCTGCATCGTCATCCTTACAGGGAAAGACCCGCTGGGAGAGACCTTCCCAAGGTAATCTCTTGTAACCCTGCTGATTGTTTTCTTGGGGAATTATCCATGATTGAGTTTAGCACATCTATAATTCTCCTCAGTGTAGCTTTGCCTTCTGCATTCACACAGATTTCTCTTTTTACCTTTTCTAGGTCTCTGAAGTACAGCGATCTGCGTCTAATTGACTCAAGCTATTTAACACGTACGGCTTTGGAGCAGGAGGTCGGTCTGGCTTGCACCTACGTGTCCATGGGTGTGGTTCAGGAGCCCAAGAAGGTCACGCCCCCTCGGGAATCAGACGGTGAAAAGGCCACCACCAGCTTCAATGAAGGAGATGAACTAGAACGACCTCAGAGCAACGGCAGCGCAGCAACGAGAACCTCCGGTAGGTCCCTGTCCCTCACGGAGAAAATAAGTCTTCTTTGAGTCTGCAAATAGCGTTTTCATTACATGCAACTGTGAAATGTGCTAGTTTTACCACACAAAGAGCAAAAGACTCTGACATCATAGCTATTAAAAGTGATAAAGCATACAAAGCTATTGCATGTGTGTTGCTGTATTTGTTTTTAATTTTTCACATTTGTCCTCAGGGTCCTTGGGAGAGAACGGTGTCAGCTCATCTGATGTTGCAGACTTCTTCCAAAAGCCCTCCATCTCTACCAGCCCACCCGAAGGAGCCCTCACCTCAGATGTGGGCGTATCAACACAAGGATTTAAGCAGGAGTGTGATTCCCTAGGAAGCCAACTTCCTTCCAAATCCTCCCAGGCGCCTCCATCCCTTTACTCCAGTTCCTCCTCTTCCTCCCCTTCTCCGTCCTCCTCCTGTGCTCAGAAACCCAGCCAGTCCACGCAGTGCAGTCGATATGTAAAACCTGCCAGAGTGTCACCGCGGACGGTCATCATGTCACGAGCGGCATACAACCTGTTGGCAGGAGAATCGGGGAGTCAGCTGAGCTCCTTTTCCCTGCTACCTCATGCAGACGTGGCCTGGAGCAGCCCGCTGAGGCCGCTCATCACTCATAACCTGCTGAGTGAGGAGCAGAGCGTGTACTACCGCCAGTGGACCGTCACCAGGCAGCATCACGCCGATTATGAAGCTTCGCCTGTGCCACATCCACGGCGCCTCCTTCTGAGTGGACCCCCACAGGTAACAAAACACAAGTCTTGTGGATTATTGTTTTCTATTTTAACAGAGAAAGATCAAATCTACCCACCACAATTGATTTGAGAAAGAAAATCACATCATATCAAACTTACTGTAGAGCTCCGTTGAGAAAATGTATATTTTAATAGTTTTTTCTCATCATTTTGGGTAAAGACATGACAAACATCATGATGTATTTACTTTGGCATTATTCTGATGCCATCCATCCATCCATCCATCCATTTTCTTCCACTTATCCTGTTAAGGGTTGCGGGGGGGCTGGAGCCTATCCTAGCAGCTTTCAGGCGAGAGGCAGGGTTCACCCTGGACAGGTCACCAGTCCATCACAGGGCCAACACATAGAGACAGACAACCATTCACACTCACAGTCACACCTACGGTCAATTTAGAGTATCAATCAGCCTCGTCCCCTCTTGATGTCTTTGGACTGTGGGAGGAAGCCGGAGCACCAGAGAGAACCCACACAGGAACAGGGAGAACATGGAGACTCCACACAGAAAGATCCCTTGCCTGAGCTGGGACTCGAACCCGGAACCTTCTTGCTGTGAGGCGATAGTGCTGACCACTGCTCCACTGTGCCGCTTTACTCTGATGCATGTTCTGCAATTAAATCACTGTATGAATGAATTTATGTGCTGAAATTAGATTTATTTCTATAATAGACACAGTTAGCAGTGTATATATAGATGACATTTGTAGAATAACAGGATTTATTTATGACTTTTGCTAGGTGGGAAAAACAGGTGCTTACCTCCAGTTTCTACGTATCCTGTTTCGGATGCTCATCAGACTGTTGGAGGTGGACGTTTATGATGAGGACGAGGAGGAGGACGGAGAGGAAGGTATATTAAAGAATAATTTATTTGTAGTCAGTTAAATGGACAGGAACAGAATGTCAAGTGGCCTTTTTTAAAATTAATTCTCCACCCATAATCTGCAGAAACACGCGAGGTTATAACTCCTGTATATACCCAGTGGCCTGACATCGAAGAGATTCGCAAGCTGCCCTTTGACCCCTACCCCAGAGACTCTAAGTTCAGGAATGCCAGCCCTGTTTACTCTGACAAGATGCCAAAGGGTCTGAAGGGTAAAACACACGTGAATTGCACATCTGAATCTGCTATTGCACACACAATGGTCATGTAATATTGTTGTAACAATGTTTTGTGTCTTCAGATTTTAAACAAGCAGAAAGCCAAACAGCAGCCACACAAGAGACCAAGTCCATACGCCTCACTAGGTTCGCTGCTCACAACGCCTTTCACCACTGTGAGCAGTGTCACCACTATTGTGAAGCAAGCCCCGATGCAGAGGTTGGAGACCTCAAGACTTGTACTTGCTGATATATAGCCTAGCCTGTCAAAATGGAGGCGTAATGGTTAGTAATTTATGTGCATATGTGTGTTATAGCTGTCAGAGTGCACCTTCCACACGTTCACCTTCTGCTCTTCTATGCTGGGAGAGGAGGTCCAGCTCCAGTTTGTCATTCCCAAAGCTAAGGAGCAGCACTTTGTCTTCAGTCAGCAGGGCAGCCACCTGGAGAGCATGCGTCTGCCTCTGGTCTCCTCCAAGGTTCATTTACTGCTATAAATCTGTGTTCAGCTAGCTCCTCTCTTCCTGCAACACTTCGCAACTTAATCACAATTCTGTGATCACCTGTTTTGTTTTGTTTTGTTTTTTTATTCCACCCTCTGTCTCCAGGATCCAGATCTGTTGAAGAGTCCAATCTTCACCCCAACAACAGGACGCCAAGAGCACGGCCTGCTCAACATTTATCATGCCACGGAAGGCGCCACTCATCTGCACATACTGGTTGTCAAGCAATTTGAGATGCAGCACTACAGGAAGTACTGGCCCAACCACATTCTGCTTGTTCTACCAGCTATGTTCAACAATTCTGGAGTTGGTGAGTAATTAATATGAAGTACACACAAATTTGTTCTTACACACCGTTTTAAGCCTCAATTTAGTCCTACGGACAGGAAGCAAAGCCTGATGGCTATTTGTAATTGTCAATCACCCAGGCGTGCAAATGTTACCAGATGTCCGCATGTTTGAAGCAAGGAGTTACAAGTAGCCATCGGGCTTCCCTGTAAGACTAAATTTAGGCTCTATAACAGTGGGAAAGTGCACATTTCATGTACAAGGCCAATTATTTGTTCGATGAGTGGAATCATCCTCCAGCATATCTGACAGAAAAAGTCCAATACCATAGGATTTTAATGTATTTTTATTTATTTACTTTTAATGAAGCTTTTTTTAGCCAAGCAGTCCCTCGCAAAAGCGAGGAAGACCTTGCCAAGACAATACATCAGTTGAAACTTAAGATAAATTTAAAAACACAGACTTCAAGGGCAACTATTCAAACATACGAAAGTAATGACTGCAACCTATCGAGAGCAGCTACAGTTTTCATTTATAATGGTTTTAGCATGCTTGTAAACTTTACCAAGGATACTAGCTTTTTTTTTTTTTCCCCCAGATGCGTTGACTGATTTTAAATAATAAACTACAATAAGGTTTGGTAAGCTCATACTTATCACTTTGCTGATAATGAGGTATTTATACAAGTCGCCATCCACTTGTAACATTTGTGAACAGTAGGTCAAAGTTCGTCCATTGGGAAAGAGTCAACACAAGTGAAAACATCGACAGCACAATAGTCCAGTAAGATCTACAGCCCTAGAGTAAAGTGTGTAACTGATCGAAATCAGTCTCAGACGAGATCTTTGACCCGTTCTCACCTGCCAGATTCTGTCCAGTATGGAACCGTCTGCACTTTGTACCGTGCATGCAAATACTGAAGTACCTCATAGTGACTATGACTAATGGCCTTTTTTAGGAGCTCACTCCTAAAAGTGTAATGCATGCACACACACTATGCAAATTTAATGCTGGGGTTCTAAATGTGATTGACTGCTTATTACCTCCAGCAGCACTGAGGGGCATCGTTTTAGACAGAGAGAGAGAGTGAATATTAAGAATTGACACAAGTGCTCCCGTCTGTTTAAGGTGCCTCCCGCTTCATGATAAAAGAGCTGTCATACCATAATCTGGAGCTAGAGAGAAACCGTTGGGAGGAGCAAGGCATCAAGAGACAAGATGTATGGCCTTTCATCGTCATGATGGACGACTCCTGCGTGCTATGGAATGCCCAACAGCCCGTAGACAGCAGGTAGTAATTTTTGGTGTTAGGTAGCTTTTGTAGGGAGAGGATTATATTTATTCGCAATAAAGAATACAGATAAACTGAAAAATTGAAGATTTTTAGATTTAGTGGCAAGTGTTAAACTTTTATTAGTCAGGAAAATTAACAAAAGATGCGCTCATGCCTGTCCTGTATTTTCCTCAAATTGTATCACTTGTGTGACATCTCATGCTGTTCCACTCAGTGAGACATCGGATGGAGGCTCCACCCCCGCCAACGTGTCTCTAAAAATGGTGCTGCAGCATATGGAGACCACGCCGAAGATCCCCCTCTACTCTATATGTGGTATGCGCAAATGGAGCAGTAGCCTGGCCCGCAAGTCTCCCGGCCAACCTTTCAGCCGATGTCACCTCCATGACTTTGTGATGCTCAACGTGGATCTGACTCAGAACGTTCAATATGACCTTAACAGGTTAGTAAGAAGAGGATTACATCAGTGATTATAAACTGAATGTTATCTTGATGGCTCTGACACATCTACTGCAGGTATAGTTACGAGGAGGTGGACTTCAATCTCCGAGTGAACAGCAGTGGGTTGCTGCTGTGTCGCTTTAACTACTTCAGCTTGATGAAGAAACACATTCCAGTTGGGGGAAACAAAGACTTCGTGGTCAAACCTAAACTCATGGTGGGTGTCTTCCTCCCACAATCAGTGCCCACTAAAATTCCTTCTCTTCTTTTCATTTCTCTCTGTATAAAATGCTGCTTTGTTCTCCCACCAGGAAATAGAAAACCCTGCGCCAATCAGCCCCTCCCAGTATGTGTGTGCCCCAGACAGCGAGCAGACCCTCCTGAATGCCCCGGCCCAGTTCCTGCTGGAAAGGTTCCTGCAGAGCTGCAGCCACAGACTCTTTCCCAAGGCGATTCAAAACAGACACAACCCAGTTCTGTCCATCGATAGTTACCTCAACATCAGCCCGGAGGTAAGACTCCCGGGGGGAAGAAAGTAACAGCAACATCTCATCAACTTTTTCTTATATAACTTTACAATTATAGATTTAAGCCAAGTCAGAGGTGTCATTGTATTAACAGCCAATTATTTTTCTTAAAACAGAGTTTTTCAACATTTTCAAACACACAAACACACTCGGAACCATGTTATAAAAAAAAAATCTGCCCAAATTAAACTCCCATCGTGTATCTAATAAGTATTTATATGCCACTGGAATTAAATACATTTGGTTAAAACAGGTTCCTTAACATCCTGTCATTGTGCAGAACGAATGTGATGAGTTCAGGTTTGGTTTTTATACAATGTACCGTTAAACAATGTACTACCATCACATGATCGCTACACAATCCCACCATAATACAAACGTCCACAATAAATAGAAAAATGAATGACAATACTAGAAGAAAGTTCTGAAAGAAAATACAAGTAACAATAGTAAAGTGACTGTTTATGGTGTTGCTAACAACAAACACAGAAGCCGACAAAACACAGACAGAAAAAATTTGCGCCACGCCACAGCAAAAATGTTAGCTTGTCAAACTGAGTGTGTCAAATTGATGACGTTTGAAAATGATTTTTTATCAATTAACTATTTTTATTTTAATTATAAACTTTGAGCTGATATTTCATTAGCATATTTAGTATTCCGCTTCTTATTCTACTTTATTCTACTAACCCTAAGTAAAAAATAAGGATCCCTGCAAAAAGTGAGCTTCAACTTAAAAGCATTTTGCTGCCCATTAGAGGGCGCTTGTGGGCCAACCATAGGCCCCAGCCCAATGCTTTAGAAACACTGACTTTGAGAACAAAGCTTCATCCAAGCATACATGGGTGCTAACAGTACATGTTTTTAATCACACAACATATGACTTGATAAGTGCTTTCTGCCGTATTGTTATTCCTGGAATCCTAACATATTTGCACTCAACACCATCTTCATATTTGCTTATGCTGTTGTTATGGAACATGCAACCTGCAAATTGATCATTTGATTTACTTTTAGCTGAATACGTAAAGTTTTTATCCGGTGTTGCAGATATCTGTGTGCTACATCAACTCTCGTCCACACTCCACCAACCTGAGCCATCAGGGCCTGGTGTTCAGTGGCCTGCTCCTTTATCTTTGTGACTCCTTCGTCGTCTCTGGACTCCTCAAGAAATTCCGCTTCCTCAAAGGTGAAACATCATTGTAGTTTTGTGTGTGTAGTTGACATATCATTGGTGCTGCATGCATTATAAGTTGGTGTAGCTATGTCTTCTTATGTCTTTCTCGTGATTACTTATGAAACTACATACAAGAATGAATCCATGCACTTATCACCAATGAGCTTATTAGCTTTCAGCACCTTGACAACTTTTGGGAAAGGCACTTATTGGCCACTCTCTGTAGAGGCAGTGTGCATTAGGAGGCTAAGACCCACATAGACTAGTTAGCTTAGCACAGTGAATGGTAGTGGATGGGTAGGTTAGCATTCCTCCAGAACAGATGGTAAATAGGAGTATCACTCAAAAGCTGGCAGGTTCTTTTCAATTTTACATCATCATTATTTACTAGTTGTGGTTTGAAGAAGAGGCTAGCAAAGCTTTTAGACCGATATTATACTTTGATAGCTATTTACTTGCTAACTTTTGACCCTGATCTGGTCCACAGGCGCCACCCTCTGTGTGATCTGCCAGGACCGAAGTTCCCTGCGTCAGACCATCGTGAGACTAGAGCTGGAGGACGAGTGGCAGTTCCGTCTGCGGGACGAGTTCCAGACAGCTAACTGCAGTGTGGATCGGCCCCTCTTCTTTCTGACAGGCCGCCATGTTTGAATCTGTTGAGAACAGCCTTGTTTCCCTGAATCTACTGCAGTGACACAATCAGAAATGAAGGGTGACTTGATTCCAGACCAGCCAGCAATCATAATTCTTGCCATTCCAATGGACGGTCAGACGGTATGTGGCAGAGAACAAGAGGGCAGACGGTGACCTAATGTGGCCAACATCCTTACATTTGCACCACCGCAGTGCACTGTGCCTGGCTCTGATCAGGGGCAGGGCATGTTTTTAACTCTTGTGCTTGGAGCTGAACTTGTACTAACAAAGACTTTGCTGTCAAAATAAGGACAGTCATATTTGTTTTATTGTTGTATTTTGCAAAAGTGGACACTCTCCTATCGTTAATGTGACTTTTTGAAGATTGTATGTGAACAACATGTATCCTGGACGTACATGTTTATCTCAGGGTTTTTAAAGGGAAATCAAAGGGAGGTCACTTATGGGGGTAAAGTTGTCTCCCGTGTATTTTTTTGGCATTAACTTATCTTGGCACCAAAGACATCCTCAGCTGCACCTTGCCTTTTTCCTTCTTCTTGTTCCGTCATACCTGCTCTGCCTGAAATGAAATGAAGCTCATCCAAACACAGCTCGCTGCATATAAGAAATACAACCATAGGAACAGTGGGAGTGTGGTGTGACTTTCAAATTACATTTTACATCCAAACACTATATTTGAGTTATGTCTTTTCAAAAATGTTACTGAAAAGATGATCTTGTGAATATCCAACTATGAAGACTGAGATGACTTACCACAGGGTTTTATTTTGACAACTTATTGCTTTAAAATTTGGCTAATCAGTCAAAGCTATTTTACCAGTTGTTTTTTTTCCTTTCGCCATACAGTAACTTAAATGGCAGATATTACATCCATCATCATAAAAGGTCAGTGAACGCAATGTACTCAGAAAGCCCCCTCGTTGCCAAGTATCCTGCTACTAGCATACTGATGGTCTTTAAACTCACCGCCCGCCCCCCACCCCCCTTGCATGAAAGGGTAATCACATAAAGCAGGTAGCACACTGCCAAAAGCAGCTGACCAGGTCACTTCATATACTTGAACGGAGAATGTTTTTATATGTTTCTGCACAGGGTTGTCCAAAGAATATGCCTTAAGTGATGTTTGATACGGTCATTGCTCATTTTTTTTGGACCAATGAGAATGAAGAAACCATTTAACTGTGAGGCGAAGGAATGTTGTTTGAGTGAAGCAAGGGGAAATAATTGGATTTTGAACTACTGTACTGTTTAAAAGCTTTGTTTACATTATTAATATATTATATCATCCCGTTAACAACTGAGGGTTACTGATATTTTTCTTTAGTCTTGTGTAACTTTTGCCAGTATATTTTGGTCATAATGTCTTTCTGCATTGTTATGTTAAAGACGAGAAGAATCTACCTAGATGTGTCCTTAACCATATGTCTGTATCCCCTCCTGTTCTTGCATTGGATTTTTATTGAAAATGAAAAATCAAGCTCACGAGGGATCCTTATTTATTTGACTAGCATTTTGGACTGATAATCATGTTAAGTGTAATATTTGATTGCATGCTAAGCTCGCCTAAACTGAGGGAGTGTGTCCCCTTCAAAACGATTCATGAAGGCTTTGCACATGACCCAGATGAATGATTGTTAAATCTACTGAATGTCATTGAGGGGGAGAAGGAAACGTGAACTTGCACTATACAAGTTGCCAGCAGAAGAAAGTATTTCCCGCTATTGAATAAATGATAATTAGTCCAACTAAAAGACAGGTGATCAGTGCTATTAGGTAAACTCCAATGGCCAACAGAGTATGTCTTAACACTTAATATGCAACTTGCTCTCACAATCTTCACTGAAGTGTCAGCTGTTGAAGCGACCACTTGCAGCCCAGTGGTAGCCTCTGTTTTTGGGTGATCTACCTCGTGTACACCATCGTGGTTGCAGTCTATGAAGGCTACGTGACATTAGAGCCATGCTATTGTTGTTGAAAATTTATGAATGTAATAAAAAAAAAGACTTCTCAAATCATTTCTCGCTTTTATTTTTATTGATTTAAAAAAAAGAGGGAATAACCGCACTTGAGGATATTTAACGATACATGTTATTTTACTTGTAAAACTGTCAAAAAAATACTTTTGTTGAAAATATTTTCCTCTCATTCTCTGAAGAAAGAAAGATTTACCCAATAGGAAAGTACTTCAGCTTTAATTTTCAATGTGTCCAGGGTGTTTGTCTATTTATGGTGTAATTTATTCTGAGATAACAAATACTTCCATGTCATATAACCTTTTATTGCATTATATACTTTAAATGAGTATCTCAGTTAGGTATTTAATTACTTTTTCGCCAACCGCAAAATTCTGTACTTAACATTTTCCAATTTCTTCCATATCAAATGACTTAGGGACTCTGAATCAGTACCAGCAAAATTAATGAAAGACTGTTAACATATAAGCCAGAACTGTAGGACACATCTCTTCTTACTCCTCATTTTCATTTATATTTCACATTAATATTTTAGTGCAAGAAACATTGTTTGTTATATACTTCAAAATTCATTTTTTTTTTAAATAGTTGCCCATCCATCCATTTTCTACCCCTTATATTGTTAAGGATCAATTTAGAATAACCTCGTCCCCGTCCATGTCTTTGGAATATGGGAGGAAGCCGGAGTACCTTGAGAACCCACGCAGGCACTGAGAGAACATGCAGACTCCACACGGAAAGATCCCGTGCCCAAGCCTGGGCTCGAACCCTGAAACTTCTTGCTGTGAGGTGACAGCGCTGACCACTGCACCACCGTGCCGCCGTCAGTTGATCAAAGAACCCCAAATCAGTATCAGCCATTAGAACTAGACAAAGACATACAGGACACACGTCTTTTCATGGCAGTTGAATGGCTCCCATTTTTTATGTAAATATTTTATTGTATTACTTTTCTCTTTGAATTGTTGGTTAGATGACGATAGTTAGTAAGTGAGACGTTAGTTGAATGCCTCCCCACAAGGAATGGCCCCAATGATTGTGGGGTGGTGAAAGAGGTTAATCCAAACACTTGGTGCTCCATCACTAATTTGTCTTAATCTCGGCCTCCAAATTCTTTCTGATAATCTCTGTGTTATTTTGGTATTCTTCCAGTACAGTGAGAACTTGAGAGATTAATGCAAGCGCATTAATATAAAGCTCACAGACTATTGTTGAAACGCATGTGCATTTCTTCTGCCTGTGATTGATAATCCTCTCAAATGCATCTATTCAATCCATCATTGTATTTCTGCTGCAACGGTAAATCCCTGGCCTTTGCTCATTTCGCAAGGATTGCCTCTCTTCTCTTGATCCTTATCTCCACACCTCTATATTCACGCTGTGAGTAACCCTTTCATTATCAGGAGCAGAAATGGCTTCATAATGGATGCTGTTCTCTGGCTTCACTGTAAGGACACAGGGGCATTGTTGGTCTAAGGACAGCACTATTTCAAGGTAATATTAGCGCACTCTTTCCATCAACCTACAACCCCTGTGTGATATAACACAAGGCTATTTTCAGCCAGCTGCAGTCAAGCTAGGATAAGGAAGGAAGAAAGGGTGAGGGTGGCTGGTATGCTGATTCTTGCACCTGATAATTGCTCTTTTGGGAACAGAGGGAAGATACTGTTCCCGAAGCTCAAGAGAGGACTTCCTCTACAGATGTAGTTCTGAACTGAAAATTTGGAGGACACCAAAGCCTCAAATTAGGTGAAAGGGTAATTGACTGCAGCTATACAATATTCAAGGACAAACTATCTTCTTGTGTTTTCCTCTATTGACTTTGTTTCACTCTTTCATACCAAATCTTTCGAAGGAAAATGAGAAAACATCTCCTGACAGTTCCCTGACATATTTCTTGGGACTCCTCAGGCAGTGCAGTACTTAACATTAAACTACTTTCAAATGACATGATTAAACATATCACTGTGAAATGTTTTCATCCCGTTTTCATCCAAAAAATGCACACCGCTCAAATAATAGGATCCCTGTACTGTAATTATCTTCAGGCTTCAACGAACCATCAAGCTACAAACCAGAGCTCATGCTGCTGAGGGGCTGAGGCCGAGGTTGTGGGGGTGGGTCTGTAGTGAAGGTAAGTGCAGTACCAGAGGATTACAGTGTGCCTTTGGTGGATCACACCCACCACTGCAGCCATGCATATCCCATCCTAGTTGTGCTGCGAGTCAATTCTAGGAACCGATACTGTGACGTGTGAGAGGGGAAGTGCGACCCTGCGGTGACACTCCGTTCCAGCCGGCTGCAGTGGTCGTCTGTCAAATGTCTTTGAAGGATGAATCTGTGACCGGGGGTTGGAGTGTGTGAGCTTAACACCTCACGTGACGGATGAGCCTCTGACCATGCAGGCGGGTTATTACCAGCGTTTAGTCACAGTTGTACAAACACAGTGATACAGACAGAAAGCGAGAGTTGCTGACACGAGGCAACTGCAGTAAACTACCGAACCTGCAGTCCACAGTCAGTCAAGCATTCCAGTTTACTTTAGTGAGGAAATGCATTACAAGCAGAGGCAGCACAGAAAGCAGACAAATGGACCTACACTCAGTTTAATAATTTATTAAATACAGCATATTATACTCATATTGATTATATGCATATATTAGTACTATACCATAGAGCATCTTTTCATTTAAAATCTTATTGCTGCACAGGTTAAAACAGAATGTTTCTTCCATTTTCTTTTCATGTTGTGTACAAAATGAAATGCAGCATCCCATGAAAAAACACAAACATGTCCTTTGTGCTACAGATTGTGTGACGTTAGTCGTAAGGTTCATGATATGATGACGTGGATGAGACACATGCTACTCAATGGACACTTGGCAGAACAAACAAGACACCAAAATTCCACAGGAACAGGAAGTCAAAATCCCTCATGCAGTGCGTAACTGAAAGCCTGGCAGACAGTCAGATCTGCTTGTTTCATCGATGCCAACTCATACGTGGTGGCCAGCCCCTTGATCATTGTTGGCGAAACAAAACAAAAAAGACAGGTTCAATTGACGATACTGTGCGTCTTGTGAAGCGACACTTCAATCTGCCCATATGTACACTCTCTGTCCTCCCGTGAGCAAATCACATCAATGTATCTAGCAGCCTTTTACATACATACAGAAATAACAACCAACATTTTCACGTAAGAACACCTCATCAAATTCATTTACTGCTCTGTTCAGCCTTTGGAATATACTTTAATATTTCAAATGAAATGAAGTGCTCTGCATTAAGGAATTAGAGGCATGGTAGTATCAACTAAAATAGTGCAATTCCACATTCCTTGTCATTATGAATTATTTTCAATATTATACATTTCTACAACTATTTGGTGTGCATAAGGTAGAATGTGTTAAAAAATAATAATAATAATAATAATAATAATAAAAGTGCATGCAGAATACTGTAAGAACGAATCCAACTCTAAGTCAAGTGGCAAATAACATTCTCATGAACAGTTTGACATTTTGGGAGACACACTTTGTGCCTACTTGCTAAATGTGAAACTATGGCCAGGAGACATTTAGTTTAGCTTAGCGCAGGGTTCTTACAGCCTTTAGAGAGTCATCTTTCAAGGCATTTTTAAGGAGCCCAAACCAACATTTTCCAGACTATCAAAGCCTCTAATTGCTTCCTGAAGTATGAATGCAGAATGGAACTTAGATTCATTCATCAAGGCTACGTTGCACTTGCTAGATTTGAAGATGAGATCATTTAATTTCATATATTGAAGGATTTTCAGCTCACAGAAATGATATGTGATTTTCCAGATGAAACACATTACATTGAAATAAGCATTATTCAGTGAGTATATTTAATTCAAGTAAATTCTTGGCTAGGTTCAGATGATAAAAACCCCTGTAAACCTCACTTAACACAATTTATAAATGAATAAATAATTAAAGGAAGTAAAAACAACAAATTGCAGTCTAAAGTGGAGTTACACCCGATGAGAGACCACTCCATCTATCCATCCATTTTCTACCGCTTACCCTGTTAAGGGTTGCGGGGGTGGAGCCTATCCCAGAAGTCTTCGGGTGTGAGGCGGGGTTCACCTCGGACAGGTCGCCAATGTAGGCAACTCTTCACTGCTAAATTAAGCTAAGCTAAGCTAAGCTAAATAAACTAAGTTTGCAATTTCCTGACTAGAGCTTCAAATTTAACAAAAATGATTCTGTTGACAATCTCTTGGTAAGAAGGGAAAGGGTCCCAAAAAATGTCAAACTTTTCTTTTGTATGGTGAGAAAAAAAAAATACAAATAATTATTGAAATAACAAACTCCACAGGAAAACAAAGAAAATCCCTGAGGGCTAAAATCCTACTAATGTGAGTGATAAAGAAGAGCGATGAACAAAGATGATTGCATTTTTAGTGACAGTACTTGGTTGAACTTCAAAAGAAATATAACTGCACGAGGGAATTTTTTTTTTTTTGCTAGCTATATGCAACATGGGCACAGATTCAGAATTTATTTCTACATTGTCATGAACAGCTATGCTTGTTTTTCAAGAAGCATACCACAGAGTACAAACAATCACTTGATCATTTCATGGAGGAATAAATAAACTGACGTTGAATGCAACACAAACGATGCATTCAATAAAATGTCCCCTTTGAATGAGAAACTTTTTCTTTTTGCTTGTGGCAGGAGGGAGAATGGGACGGAAGGATGGAGGGAAAAGATAAAAGAAAGTCAATGAAAGGAAGGAAAAAGGCGGAGTAAGATTAGGTAGCGAGGGAGGGCATAAAGGATAGATGGAATGCAGTAAGAAGGGATGGACTGCAGGGAGGAAATTGGGGAAAAAAGCAGGAATGGAATAAATAGTGTGAGGAATGATGGATGGAATGCAGTCAGGAAAGATAATTGACAAAAATGACAGAAAAACAGAAAGGAAAGAAAGACAAAAGGACACAAGAAAGTAAAACCAGCAACCAACACTTTTCCTCTCAGGAGAGGTCTTGTAGTCGTCCGCCTTGCTCGATGACCGCCTTAGCGAACTGCTTGAAGACTCGGTCCATGTAAGTACTCTGTCTAGGCCACAGGCCCTCCAGAAAACCAATATGGCCGCCATGACAGGTAATGAGCAGCGCCAGGTTGGGATTCTGCTTCACAGCCTCCACTGGAATGGCTGCAAAAACAAACAGAAAAAAACATTCACGTCCTCATATTTTAGACATTTTCCTCAGACTGTTCTTAAAGAGTGCATACTTGAAGCTCAAGGATGGATGAGTCCATTGCTATGGTGTTTTAAGGGTTTGTTTTGTGGGTTAACATGTTGTGGCTGGTGTTAGCGTATTTTACAACTTGTGTAGCTACCCAGAGAGGAAATAACTCTCCATACCAGTAGGGGGCAGTAGTCTATGACGTGTACACGCCATTTGCTTAAATCCGAACCATTTTTAAAAGGGTATATTTATAATTATCATTATAGAAGTCATTGTAGTTGTGTCGCTGGTTGCTCTTGCTCTTGTTCAGGCTTGTGTGGGCTGATCACGAGCGCAGACTGGGTTTTAATGACGATGGGAGGCTTCAGGAGACAAGAGCAAAAACGGAGCATTTCAGAAAGCGGTTGAATTAGAGTGCTGCAACAGTGGGCAGTAGGAGCAGCATGTAAACCCAGCAGGTGTCCAATAGATACTGTAAATAACAGCAAGAACTTGAAATTGAGCCTAGACCGGCTATTCAAATATCCTCTCAGAGAGGAACTATAGGAACTTTAACAGCATTTTTGTGTTTTGAAAGTTTAAAAAATGAGGTAAGTTTGTACAGGAAATTGTGTTTGGCAGCCTTACCATGAGACGGGGAAAAGACGTCATCAGCAGCATTCAGACACAGCATTGGCACCTGCACAGATTTCAGCCTGTGGACAGGACTGGCATCACGGTAATAGTCGTCATTGGTGGGATAACCAAACATTATGGAGGTAAACCTCTCGTCAAACTCCCGAATGGTCCTCGCCTGTGGGGGGGTGGAGAGATGGATTGGCTGCTGCGTTTAATTAGATTAGCATTTACGACTAAGTGTCACTGACATAGTCCCTACCTTCATGACATGATCGATGTCGTAACACTTTTCAAGCACTGGTCTGTGCCTGCAGAGGGAGAAGAAAAATAAAACCCACTGCTGTTAGATGGCATGACCTGAATCCAAGGGGGTCGCAATGACATAATCAAAATTAAGTTTTAAAGTAGGACTACAAAATATGTAGTGTGGCCTCACTTGGATACCTAACAATCATGAATATCAAGAAAGCAAACCACCCTCAGCACGTAAAATATAATAAGTACATTAAACTCAGTTATCCAACCTTCCAAAATGCTAAGCCGCTAGCAGTAGCAGTGAGTGTGTGGCTGTGTTAATCCCACTGTGGCCCCAGCTGACCTGTGCACAGAGGCTTGTAGGCAGCTGGTGAGGTAGGAGTTGAAAAGGAAACGGTCCAGGGGTTTTTCCAGTGAAGCAGTGCATTCAAATACATCCCAGCCTGCTGAGAAGACCACAACCCCTCTCAGACAGGTTTCCCGACCTTTGCGTCCCAAATAATTGGCCAGCATCATCCTGCACATGGATGAAAAGAGAGGATGTTTCATTTCTGACAGCTTATTTTTTTTAGACAGCTTTTCCCTTTATTTAAAAAAGAAAAGCCTCATATAAGTTATTTGCATTTTCTTATTGAAACTATGGGAAATGGGAAATTGCATGCGACACAGTGAGAATGTTCAGATGGCTGGAAGATTTTATGCCTGGTCCATCTGACAACTTTTGGCAAAAGCCTGATGTCACAAACCAGCTAGATTATCTAACACAAGCGACCTCTGTGCTGTTTCCTAACGTAGGATTTTGTTATGTCAGGTGATTTCCGGGTATCGGGTTTTTTTTTGTGTGTTTTTTTTTTTACAGCTTTGCCACATTCTGGGATGTGCTTATGTGCTCATTACCCGCCCATGGATACTCCTGCAGCCATGATAGGGGCAGCGTCATTGGTCCTCTGGATGTGCTCGATAACAGTCTCCAGGTCCTCCGTGTTGGCAGCACAGTAAGTCCGTGGTGTCTAGATGGGACAGGATGACATGTATTTGTTCTTTTATCTCTCCAACAATTGTAAATACTAAAGGTGAATACATATTTGCATTTTTTTCATATAAACTATACACAAAAAAACACTTTTATGTAGGGCCCGACCGATTAATCGGCCAGCCAATGTAATCAGCCAGTGATAGCCATTACAGCATGATCAGTAATCGGCCAAAAGTTGGCATTACTGCCACACAGTCAAAAGCCTCTGCAAACCAGTCAGATTGCAGTTTACCTCCATGTCCAGGCTGAATAATATAAGGAACAACACCTTGGATGAAAAATCTGTCCAGAAATACCAAACTCGTGAATTTGCGAGCTTTTCACGTGTCTTAGTCACTTTTTCATTCAAAACAAACAAACATCAAGAAGAAACTCAGGCAAAATGTATTTTTTCTCCTTTTCTTGTGGTTCCAATGAGCCTGCAGAAATGATGGACTTGATAATCAAATGAAATAGCTTATCATTTTCAAATGTATGAAGATTAACAGTTGTAGTAAACTCAGGCTGCTCAACAGTTCAGTGTAATGAAGCAGGCTCTGTACAGGCTGTAAATTAGGCCAGTGGCACTGAGGACAGTGAGGGGCATCCTTCACACAGTGGGTCATTCCAAAGCGCTGGCCTATTTAAACAATGCACAATGTTCACACTAACTGACCATAGAGAAAACACTCACAGGAGTGTACAAATCATTTGCATAGAATATAACACAATCCCCAACTGAAATGAGGCAGGAAACTGATGGGGCGCCAAGGTTACAGGGCTCAACGTCCTTTAAACTGAGTTCATCTGAGCCAACTATCTTGGAAGCGACCTAGAAAAAAAATGTTTAAACTGAACTTCAGTTAATTTTTATACTGGCACCCGAGATAAGGGTACAGAGTACAAGAAAGACAACAGCAGGACACAGATTTAGCCCTTCATCGGGGAACATTAGAATGATTGTGGCCAATCCTTCCCTGTAATGAAACACCATTTGTGCTTTGTGATGGTATGACTGGATCTGGGTGATACAGTTGTCCATAAAGAATGTGCCTCTGTTCCAAAGCACAAACATACAGACAGAGAGGTCAGACATTAGACATAGAGGGCATGTTATGTGCTATCGGAGCCATTTTGTTGGCTAAATATACCCAAGTGTAAGAGGGCAGATTAAGCCAGGTGTCAGAACAGCACGTGCTCAGCCAGATCATATTTCTGTGCACCGCCATTAAATGCAGTATCTGCCTACAACTTAATCCTGGCTGGGCAACAGCATTTTCTGTTGAACCCTGTGACACGTGTGCGACAGACATAACCAGGACAACTCTAACTGAGAGCAGTCATACTATTGTTAACACCATTGGTCTGCATTTTTGAACACGGACACGACGAATGATGGACTGATGCGCTGAAAAGTGTGACACTCTTACCAGTAGTGTTTCACCAGAAACTCCTCGGTTGTTGAACACCACACATCTGAAATACATGAGAAACATAATGTACACTTGTATCAAAGCTGATAAGCTGATTCTATTACAATGCAAGTTTAACTGAAACAGTAATTTGAACAATTGAAAATTTACTATTTTTGCAAAAACACCTCCATTTCCCGGTGCAAGCTTCAGAAATGTGATTTTTCTCTGGTTTGCATACAAATGTAATAGGCTTGGGCCAAAACAGGAATGTTTTTTTGGATAGCATGGATTATTGAAATTACGATATCTACATATTGGCAGGAATATATATTTGACTTTTTTTCCCACAATGATCCCTGAATTGTAGTCATACCATAGTCTGGGTGAATACTCAAACTTGACAGCTAAATAAAGGCAGTTTGCAATTAAGTTTATTGAGCAGTGATGCGAATAATTTCTTCCCTTTGAATTAAAAAATTACTTGCGAGAAGTGGCGGCACGGTGGTGCAGTGGCTGCGTGGGTTTTTCCAGGTACTCCAGCTTCCTCCCACAGTCCAAAGATATTCAAATGACGACGAGGCTGATTGATACTCTAAACTGACCGTAGGTGTGGCTGTGAGTGTGAATGGTTGTCTGTCTGTATGTGTTGGCCCTGTGATGGACTGGCGACCTGTCCAGGTTGAACCCCGCCCCTTGACCGCAAACTGCTGGGATAGGTTCCCGCCCCCCGCAACCTTTTAACAGGATAAGCGGCAAAAAGTGGATGGACGGATGTTTTTTTCGAAGCAAACGTTGACTTCAACTCACTAAACTGTTAGCGGGAAGAGATGCTCATAGGTGAGTGCTCAAGGGTACATTATTGAAATGTTGTTCTCTCCTGCAATGTTTGTTAACAGAGTTCGGTTAAAAGATTGAAAGTGATTAAATTAATTCATTTAATCGCTAGCAAGCTAGCAATCAAGTTGCCATCGAATGCTGCATGGCGTTAGTTGTTTTCTTTTTTGGTAATGATTTGGAAGAAAAGTAGGGGAGGTTTAGGGGCTTAGCTTCTTTTCATTTGTTTTATCTTTCTTTTTAATGTGAAGCACTTTGTGTTACATGAAAAGTGCTACACAAATGAATAAATGCTAAGTTTAATGTCGTGAATGGTGTACTGAGGCTACGTGAACGGCCATTTTCGACGGCGAAATAGCTGTGTTTAGTGGTGGCCACTTACTGACGTAAATACAATCTTTTAGAAAGTTTATGACTCCATACGTAGGGTTGCCATCTAATGGCAAACCTATTTTTAGACCAGTGGTAGACCGATTTTAGCTGACGACGTCCATGCTGTCGTTTGTTTACGTCGCAGTGCTCCGGCGCACTTTTTTGCGTAATGATGACGTTTTCAGCGCGATGACGTACGAGAGAAAAACACATGCACGCAGCTCTCAGAGTGGGAGCTCAGACCCACGTTTGCTGGAAGCTTGAATGCGCCCTAATGCCAAGCAAACGCGGGTACAAAAACCCGCTTTGACACTCTTTTTTTCAGTGTGAAAGGGGTATATTAAACGTCTTTTTGACCGAAAAAATATTCGATGGGAAGTGCTTGTCTCACATGCCATTGTGGTGGTAAGTACACATGGACTGTGACTTAAAAAACAAAACAAAAAAACAACAACAACAACACTGGTATTGATTTGGGGTCATTGGCATCCCTGGTACGCTAGATAATTGTGTGGTTAATCACACTGTCTAGTATACCGCTCTATGTTCCTCAACTGTACACATTTTTTTTTATCCATTTTTAATCTTGCCAGCATAACCTTAGCTTTCCTGCTAGAAGCTAAGCCAGATGGCTCTAAGGGGTGAGTGTACTAGAGTTATCATCCGTTGCCAAGTTTTCCATCATTGCTTAAGAACCTTGAGAGAGATGGTGATGAAGCTTAGTGGGGTATTAACAATTGAGACAGAGTTATGACTTGTGAGAAACTCTAAATTTGAATTCCAAATTTATGAAAATATAAATTAATGGTCCTCTTATTTTCATCTTTGGCAAGTGACCATGGTACAAGCAGGATAATGCCCTTTAAGGTGTCCATCATGATCAATTAATGGACTCCACAGAGTAGGTAATCAGCCCCCCTCCTCTCTCGTCCATTAAGCACAACTCAGAAGGCACTATCCTTCACTTATCAAACACTTGTGGCGAAAATATATAATGGAGTGAGGAGTGTTCGCAGTTTGAAAAAGATGTAAATCATTGCAATAACCAGTCATGTCTCTTCACATTTTGTATCAACCAGAATTTAACTGGTACTGGATTTTTGGTGCTTGTTCTGGTACCAATATTAGGGAGTGAAAAATAGTAAAATTGATACATTGGCTAATATTCCTTTTGCAGTAATCCTCCAAAGTTATGACTAATATATGAAACTGAGTTAAATTAAACTTTATTGTCCAGGAATTTGTGTGCTGCAAAGACAAAAAAATTCTTTTCAAAAACGTCATACTGTATATGCCAGTACTAATATATATGATAGGCAATGTTGGTCTGGCTCTAAAATTTATATTCTTTAGGTTTAGGACTACCTTTGGGAAAGCTGTGATGAGCATGTTTCACAAGTTTATGATGTACAGACAAAACATTGAATTGAGAGAATAACTGAATAATCAACAGCTGTGGCGCTAAATTCAAGGTTACATCAACATGGTACAACGTATTTTATGTCATTACAGCGTACTGCGGCCCAAATTCCTTCATCCAAATAATCCTTGCTTTAAAAAACAAAACAGAGCTGGGATGAGATGAGATGTGCAGAGAGGCTTGGCTGTGTGAAGAGCATTCTGTTTGCACTGTGGCGCAAAGGCATCTTCACTGCACATCTCTCACCAGTTGTCCGTTATCTGTCGGTGTCCTACGGTACCTGCTATGTCTGTCGGTGCAGCTCAGCAGCAGGGTGGGGTGTGGGGCAAGAAGACGGGGAGAGGGAGGATCCGGGGGGTTGCCTCGACACATACTGCAGCATTAGACCCAGAAGCTGGTCTGGGTTGAGCTGCAAAGCTTGCATCGGGATAAGCTGTAATTCATTAAGCTACACAGACAGGGGTGAGGGGTGGAAGATGCTGAGTTTGCCGGCTCTCTTCCCATGCCTTCCTGAATCTGGGTGAAAGGATGAGTGCAGCGAACACAAAAAAAGGGTCTATTGGAGAGGGAGAAAGGGGGTAAAAATGCCTCTCTCTGCAACTCTTCAAGCTTGTGCGAGGTTTGGCTATTTACAAAAACAGCTCTTGACACAGAGCTTAGCTGGCCAATTCATTTGTGCACTTCACCTGAAATAACCTCAAGTTCCCATCATTCAAGGACATAAATAAAAGTGGTTGCTGGGTTTTATTTCTCAAACACTGGTATGTGAGTTCTCCGACTGTCGTTAGACAAAATATCTGGGCCCAAATAACAAATCTGAACATGAAGCATCGAGTTTTGTGATTCACACCACCAGACCTCAGCCAGGGTATCCAGCCAGGACCACCCACCTATAGCCCAGATCCCGGCTCTGTTGGACCATGTGCAGGATGTAGGATTCTCGGCTGGTGCCGGTCAGACCGGGGAGAAGAAGGACTGTGGGTCTGGTGGCAGGGTCGGGATGAGCGAGGCTGTCGTCATTATCAAACCAATCCAAAGAGATCTGTCCTCCATCTGCTGCCTTAATAAGCTCGCTGCAGAGAGAGGAGGGGCATGCAACTCAGCAATGAGGATCTTTATGACCATCATCTTTTGCCTGACTCTTTCTGTTGATCCCGTTAAACACATGCAAGCATTAACACTAAGACTCAGATCAGCTCTTAAAATACCTGGAAATAACATACTTGGATATATATGTGCACATCCGCTTTGAAATCCTTCCAAGAAATGGTAATAAAACATTGTTAACTATACTTTTGGTTAAAATGCATAATTTACAATTTGTGGTAATTTCCAGGTGAAGTGATTACTTCACTCTATCCATCCCTCGCTCTGTCGCCAGGGGAATTGGATATGCGAACACTCACTGACAGCGGCCTCATTTCCCCTGTGATCATCTTGTCAGAGTGCTTTGCAACACGCAGCAAGTTAAGAAAACGAGGACGGCATTGCACCAGTGGATTCTAATGGTCTATCAATTTCAGTGCTATACAACCCTCGCCTGGCAGAAGAGGTCATTCAGTCGCAGTGCTAGTGCCTTTTAAAACCTGCACTGCCCACACACAGACACGCACACATCAGTTAGCCAGGCAGAGGTAAAGACTCCAGCATGAAATTACAGAACCGCCATGAAATATGCACCTGAGGCCTTTAAAAAAAAAACAACAACAAAAAAAACCCATCAGGAACAGCCAATCCAGAGTGACCAGAATACAAAGTAGGAGGAGTCCTGGTGGTAATCCTCTGGTTGAGTGGAATTTCACTCGGACAGCTTACGACAAATAGGATGGTTTTCTCTGTGTTCGTCCTTGGATCAAACCTTGGTAACTTCATTAGGGGGTGGGGCAAATGTCACTGTTTGATAGCTGCTACTAAGATGGATAAAGTCCCTGTGGGAATTACACAAATATATCTTTGGAAAAATAAATAAATAAACTGATAGCAGACTGTCAAAACTGGAGGCAGTGCAAATGTCATCCCAATAATGGATCTAAAAAAAAAAACAGTTCAGTGATTCAGATCAAAACCTTCTGATCAAATATCTATATTTAAATTGAAAATCCTCAAATGACCCAATACAGAACAAACTAATTACTAATATTAATGATGCACAATGCCTTTCTGCTACTGTCCTACTAGTACAGGTGTGGATCGCAAATTGTGTCGTGATACAATAAATATTACTTCTTTGAACAAAGATATAATGCTGGTTAAAGGGAAAAGAATCAAAAATACATCAAATGAAATCCATATTTTCACTACAACAATCCAATACAGAATGCACATCACCAAATAGAATACACATGAAGCTGGAATAAAATAAAGTGAAGGAGACAGTGAAATTAATAAATATGTAATGAATGATTAATCATGAAAATTAAGCCCGTTTTAATGAATTTTAATCTGCTTTATCTATGCAGGGGGCAAGGAATGCGCCGCCAATTAATCTTCCGCAGAATGTACTTTATCTGAGATTAGGTAAGTCAGCATCCTGGCACAAACGATCTCTTTCTCCTCTGAGCTTTTCAGTCAGTAAAGAACAAGACACGGGTTTGTTTCCAGTTGTGAAAGCGTGAGGTAAGAAGAAGCGTGAAATGAGCAAAGGCAGTTTCTCAGTCACCAAGCTTATTCTGGTGCAAGGTTCTTGCTTAAGCTTTGCAAAGTTGGCATGGAAAAAAAAATCTTCTTGTGCATTTAACAGCTTTAAAATGGCATATTTTATATCTGTGTTATATAACCCAAAACTCTTGGACCACTTATGTCAGTCATGGCGCGTACTTACTTCCTGTAGACGACTCCAGGTTTGGCTGTAACGAAGGGTCTCAGCAGAGTCTGGATGCGGCTCTCCCAGCACCAAAAGGTGGGGTAGTAGGTCTCTGACACCACCGGGCATTGCTCCCTCAGAAACTGGTAGAACTTCTTACCCCCTGAGATGAGCTGCGGCTTCTGCAAAACAGGCAAAAATGAGGTTTAAAAAGATTCATGTGATATCATATCAGAGCCATTACTGAAACATTTCAGCCCAATGCATGTCGCTGTGTCATGGTGCTGATGTACAGCAACATACATTATCCCATGAATTCTCTAACGCCACCTAATGGACGCAGGAAATGATATTTGCATCAGAATGCTCAAATTTGTCTGCTTGTTCATGCATAACCTGAATGTCATCAGTTTTCGCCTCCCTGTCTGTCTACAAAACAGCCACACACACTCCAACGTGCAGGGACCCACTCATAGGCGCTTGTGGCTTTAATTTGGACCACAGCATAAAAGTGCCAGGAGCCAAAATGGCTCCCGGGGCAACATGTGAGGAACGGATTGGTTTTGTACTGT
Source organism: Aulostomus chinensis (assembly GCF_037954235.1). Classification (NCBI taxonomy): domain Eukaryota; kingdom Metazoa; phylum Chordata; class Actinopteri; order Syngnathiformes; family Aulostomidae; genus Aulostomus; species Aulostomus chinensis. The sequence goes on from NC_141324.1 coordinate 23,539,088, forward strand.
TTATTACCTCCACAGAGGAGCTGCCTGTCTGTCAACAGGATTTGGCCAAAACTAGGAGACGGCTTTACACCAAACATGGTGGAGGTGTGTAATACAGACAAAGGAGGAAACTATCAAATCTGAAGTAGATCTGTTTTAAAATAGCAAAAAAAAAAAAAAATATTTTAACATTTGGTTTTGCTGAGCTTGACTTGGCAAAGAGGCGCTTTTTCAGGGGCCTCCAGCTTTTCTTGAGTTACTGACCTTTCAACGTAAGGGTAATGTATATTCAATGATTTTTAGACCTCAAGATTTCTTTTTAAACTTAAATAAATTCAATATAATGTGAAGGACAGGGCGAAGGCGAAATTGGAGGAATGAAATTTATACTGCAACTGCTTTAGATGAGGAAAAAACGAATTTTTCATTCATTATGATAAGAGGCCTAATTTGCATGTTAATAAATTAAAATGTCAAACAAAAAAAACAGGTATAGTAAATTAAATCTGTTTTTAATGTGCTCTTAATGTGTAATACCTTTACAAAAAAATGTGTTTTGGCCACTTTGCACAAAACATATGCTTTGCCTCCTTTATTATATCCCATTATCACTTAACAAAAATGTATCATGTGGTTCTTTTTATTTTATGGAAGGAATGCTTACTTTTAAAAATACTTAAATGAAATTAACTATTTGCAGAAGGTCGAAATACAGCACGTTTGGGGCTAGTTTTTTTTAATAAAGAAAAAAATAAACGAATTTAGGAATCAGAATACTAAACTGATGAATTCAACAATCCACATGTTGCTGTTTTGCATAACTTTCGAAGCGTAGTGACGCATCTCCACCAGCAGGGGCGCACTGTGGAGTGTCTATCAACGTTAGCCTGACTTAATGCAGACATCTGTATTAACTGGAAGTTAACTGTCTGGATACGGACTGAATGAATGTACATTAAACAGTACCGCATGTGGGTACAGACAGTATTCATGTCAGGTATATATGACGATTCTAACATGTGTCGGGATGCCTGAGCTCCATCACACACATGTGCAGGCGTGTCATGTTAGCCCACCGGTCGACAGATGGCACCTAATCAGAACGTCCATCTGCAAACGTGCCGGCCGGTTATCATCACCCGCATGTAGGTGATGATGCTCAACAGTGAGAAGCTGCACAATGAAGATATAACACGAGCAAATATCCTCAAATCCCCCCGTCGGATGTGGTGTTACCTTCGCTACTGAGATCAAATAGTAGCAGGTGTACGCTGCGCTGAAGCCCAGCACCAGAGACAATCCTACTCCCGAACCGAACAGCCCAACTTTCACTTGATTCTCCAGATAATGTGACAGATCCCTTGTCAAAATGTTGAAATTCAAGTCCAGCGAGATCATTGCAATGTCCCGGTTTCACCCCGTGCAGCAGCAGCGGCAGCAGCAGCAGCAAGGACAGCGGCCAGCTCCGGTGAGGATCAGCTGTGTCTGCCTGCGATCCAACTGTGAAGGAGACAGTCAAGGGGACCTGATGTAGGAGGGAGATATAAATGAGCGAGCGAGAGGTGGCGCTCTTTGACCAGCTATCCATAGAGAAGGGTGCATCTGGCGCCCCCTGCTGTCTGTACCTACATCGTGCATTATTGCCGCACTCTTAACGCTGATTTTATACACCGATTAACTAAAAACATGAAACCCACTGCCAGTGTTGGGTATCATACAGCAGCCCTGTAATAAATCCTCCCTTCATGAGGGATTGTAACTTTCAGGTCCCAAGTTGTAAAACCAAGCAACATAAAAACGGCTTTGTTCCAGCTTCCATCGCACTGCTGAACGAGCGGTTGATAAAGTGCGAAAAGTTTACACATTCTTTGTGCCTTAATATATGATCTTTTCATTCAATACCTTCTGGATCACTTTTATTTGAAGGGTTTGGTTGTATAGTTTATTGTTATTATTGGTTTGTACTGTTGTAATTTTTTTTTCTCTGATCAGTAAGAAACAGCAAAATGGTACTACGTGTGTATTGCGCTCTTTAAAAACAACAACAACAACAAAAGTTGAAGCCGGATAGACCAACCCCGCTCGACTCGTCTTAGTGACAGACATTGGATTCACTTCCTGTGTAAAGCGTACAAATAAATTAGTGTTTGTAATGAAAATGAAGTATAATTATGGCACATGACGTGAAAAAAACTGCTGTGACTGCAGCACTTTGTCCTCATCCTGGGGTGAGAAGCTCACACCTCCATCTGGCAACTTCTGATAAATATAGTTTTCATTAACACCATTGATGATGTCTGACCCCCCACTAACTTTATGTCAGGGGTATATGGGGACAGCGAGAAATTCTTAGTACAAATTGATTTGAATTAAGTTTTTGTTATTGTTAACATTTTGATCAACACTGAAGCACTTTAACATTTTATCTTCCTCCTCTTGTCAGATTTTTTTTTTTTTATTTGTGTCTTCCGTGATGTCTTTCCATAGATGAGCCAACCTCAAACTAAATCTACCTCGAGGAGCAAAAACATTTACCTCAAACAGGCTCTAGTTTGTAGTGCTGCTGCTCTTTATTAGGTTGTCGGCGTATGTAATATTTTATCTATCCTGTCTATTTAAATTACGGTAGGAAAATATTGGGAGCAGCTCCAAGTAGATGGCAGTGCAGTTCAACAGCACCACAAACTACGGCTTCTGAATTGACTGTTGAAATACTCCACACGTGTCTCAACCGGTTTCAGTCAAATCTGAGCATTATGATCCTTGTAAAGGGCTTTTTTTTTTTGCAGGCTGCAACTCCGGACAAACCCTGTGAGTGATTTTAAGTATTTGGCATGCGTATGCATGTTGTTCTTTTTTCTTGTTTTTTTTTTCAGTTTTATAGTCCTACATGCTTATTACCGCAATGTATTTGATAATTGCCATTTTACTCTTAATACTTCTACAGTCTGTTGTTTTAAGGTTGACTTTGTAACATCAGTCCAGATGAAAAATAGCCTCTTGACTAACTCTGCCACATTTACAGTAATGATAATGTGTAATGTCCTTGTTAAATGAACCTCGAAATAAATGCAGAACCTAATAATTTCAGGCAGGCGGTGAATGAAAAGAAAAATGGGTGAAATAGGCTACTAAATTACTTGCAAACACACACTAAATGCTGCTGAAAATGTGGATTTACTGTTTGGCATGTCAACAACTTGATTTCCAAGCAGGCAAAGGCCCTTTGAATCCCTGAAGGATTCCAACCCACAGGGCTCCAAAAGGTTCTCCACATGGCAATTAGTTTGAGTTAATTTAATTAGCTGAAAATGCATTGTTTATACTGTGTGCGCCAAGGCAACACCTGCATTATTACCTCGTCTTGGAGCCCTGACTTGTAGTAACAGCCTGAGTTGCATCATGATTGGTCTTGATTTTTTTTTTCAGTCAGTTTCACATTGTGCATTTTATGTGGTTGTGCCTATCGCTCACAGAGCCATGCAAGCCTAGTTTGACCTGAAGAAACATTCATATGTAGCTAACTTTGATTGTGAAATTTTGCAGTACACAATCGCTGTCAATGCTGGTTGCAAAAATAAATTAAAAGGACAAGAAAGTAAATAAAAAGAAGATGAGCCTACATGATCCTCATGCTATAATATCGCCGTCCATCACATTCTTATTTATGAATGCTTTGTTACAACATTAATGAGGAATACTTTTGTTGTCTTATTGAAGCTGTCTGTAAATATATGCGGGTCTGGATGTGCCACTGGAACTGAAAACATTTCAGAATCAGCTTATGAGTGACAACAAAACTTCTCACAACAATTGCGTAATATGATGATTACATATTCCATGGAAAAAAATTATAAATGCATTATCATGAATCAATATTGAATTAATAAATGCTGGGGGATTGGCACATGCTGCAATACTGTAAATGCAATTGGCCTATTCATAAATGCATAATATATGTAGGGAGTATACAGTAAGCCTTTTTTAAAATCTCTATCATATACTTGTCTGTTTGACAGTCAAAATTTTAATTTCTCATGGACATAGTTTCAAAAGCGTGTGTTGTGAGTAAAATTGTTGCTCTGCATTATTTGTATATGTTGAAGGCCATTTTATTGGAAATGTCTATAATGTACAGGCAATTTTGAGCAGGCAGAGGTCAGCACCATGCAGATGCGCAGGCGCACCGCTGGCAGACTTGTTTTCCAAGCCTCGCGTCTTCGGGCTTTGTCGTTCACCTCCGTAGCTAGTTGTTGCTCGTCTGAGGTCTGAACGATGATTGACAATAATGGCGACGGGTTTGTTCTGAGTTGACTCCAGGGAATCATCTCAGGCTTACAAAGAGAACACCACGGATGGATCTTACGCGCGTTTTATAATAAGGAACACCACCATCCCAAAGGTGGAACTTGCATTTGCCTCTTGCTAGCAAGGAGAGGTTTATCTTGCTAGCGTTGCGTTAGCTAGCGGCTAAGTTTAAGAGGTAGCATTCTTGTGTGTGGAGTGGAGGAGAGGGAGCCTGCTGAGTACTGACTAAGCTAGTAATGCGACTACTTAATGAGCTTTTAGGATAGTTAATAACTCTCATAGACAAAGCTGATGAGGTAGCTTTATTTGCGTGCAGTTCGTTTATTAATTTTTTTCTTTTTTAAAACAGGGTCAAGCCTCCTTTGCTAGCAGGCTAGCTTTTGGACTGTTGTGGAGCCTCTTTCCTGCCAGGACTTGCTTGGAAACTGTCCACTAGCTAGCTAGCTAGCATAGACTCGTAGCTTGCCAACTTGCAAGGTTTGCTGTGGCTTTGCGAAATCCTTTTCGCAAATGACCACCGGCAGGAATAATCGTGCAATGATGGAAGGAGTCGGAGCGAGAGTTGTCCGTGGACCCGACTGGAAGTGGGGGAAGCAGGATGGTGGTGAGGGACATGTCGGCACCGTCAGGAGTTTTGAAAGTCCGGAGGAGGTGGTTGTGGTCTGGGATAATGGGACGGCTGCTAACTACCGTTGCTCTGGAGCTTACGACGTGAGGATATTGGACAGTGCTCCCACAGGTAAAGTTCATTTCAACATGTTTTGATTTGTTTGTGGTGCCTAACAGTGTCTTGCAGGGCTTTCGGGTGGGTTCTTTCTTTCTTTCACGGGGCTTCTGTAGTTGGAGTGAAGTTAACGCACTACAAATTAATTAAAGATCCGTGTCATGGTAGTTGGCGTTACCTCTTTAAATCTGACAAGTAGAGGTTGTTACCGAAGCTTGGTCGTTGTTAATTATTCTTGTTAATTCGATTTGTGCAGACGTGATCTTGTCTTGTCTATCTCGGGATGAGAAATAAATTGCCAGAAACCCCCGTTCCAACTTAAATGCTCCAGACTGTGAGCAAGACGTGCAAATAAGTTGCATCATTTACAAGGTCTTTCTGCCTATTTAGCTTCAATCATATAGTGGTGTATCTCTCTTCTCCAGAGATTGTGTGCGTATTGTACCGTTGGAAACATCTGTCCCCTAAAGGCATTAGATCTGATGTGTAAACAGTTATTTAAAAGGACTGCTACTGTCACAAAATACGGGAATATTAAAGAACTGCTTTGCTATTGGCAACTTCAACTCAAGTATCACAACATTTGTCATCCCATGTACTCACCTGATGAGGAATTTATCAGACGCTTTGTTTTCTTGTATTTTCATAGTTTAATATCATGAATGACTTAAAAAGTATGAGAGTTTTTCAGGTTGTTGATGAAGCGGTAGCTGAGATGTTTACTATAAAATCCTTAGACCTGAGTCTGTTGATTTGCATAGATCTTCACATGCTACTAATGGTAATGTGTGTTGTTTTGATGCTATCAATATCAACTCCCCCTTGTCAAAACTTTGAAAACACACTCTCCTCTCAGGCATCAAGCATGACGGAACCATGTGTGACACCTGCCGTCAACAGCCCATCATTGGTATTCGCTGGAAATGTGCTGAGTGCACCAATTATGACCTCTGTACAACGTGTTACCATGGAGACAAGCATCACCTGAGACATCGCTTCTACAGGATCACCACCCCTGGCAGTGAGAGGTTAGTTAACCTATCAGCATTTACCAGAACTGTGGTTGACCTTAGACCCACATATGATGAAGAGAAACAAGGCAGTCAGGTAATCTCCTTGTGTGACATTTGAGAAGTCTTTGGTGCACCCTGCCTCTAAGGCAGACAGATTCTATGTCTGTGTTCCCTGCTCTCAGTTGCCAGGCAACAACTCAGGCTTGTTTTAAGACTCAATCGGACCATTTAAAAAAAATCATGTCACACCAGTGTTCCCCATATATCTGTTTGACAGGTTTTTAAAATTATTTTCTGTGTGTGTGCTGTCAGCAGCCTGCAGGATAATCACATACGAGGTATCAGGTATCAGAGAGCCTGTTTTTCAGCTGACTTTGAAATGTTATTAGAATAAGAAGATATCATTTGGAAATGTTTCACTTATATTACTGTGTAATGTAGTGTCCCGACAAGAAGAAAAGGCTCATCAAAGTGTGGAATAACCACCTGAGGATCATTTGAAAGCACAACATTAGTACGGTCAAATACTGATACTGTTTTACTCTTTTTAATCACAGGTGTGCGCTAATGTTGATGTTTAACCCCACTTTTCTATCAAATCAGTGCTTACCTAAATGTCCTCTTATTAAACGTAATTTAAAGAGGACATTTCCCATCAGTAGTACCGAGAACATGGATTTTGTGCACAATGGAATCCAACCCACATGACAAACTGTGAAACATGCATGAATAATTACATCCATCGTTCTAGTACCCTCCATTCAGGGCATGTTTGTACTTAAACTCAATAGATGTTTCTCTGCTAGTACTTAACATGTGGCAACTCATTTTGTTTTTCAGTTATTCCTTAACTTTTAAGGTCAAAAAAAACAAAAAAAAAACAACCCTACCTCTCACTGCTTTGTCCCAACAAATTTCCAATGGAAAATCCTCTCAGGTGTGGTGAGTGTGCGTGAAGTGGAATCATTGTTGGGTATTAATTCTTGTGCAGACAAGTTTAAGTCAAATTGCCTAGGTATTACCTTTTTCATCCATCCGCAAACACACACACACACACACACACACACATAAAGATAAAAGAAGTTCATGTGTTGTTGGAATAACAAGAAAACTGACATAATTTGAAGTTTCAATTGTGTGCACCCCTGTAAAATTCCTCAGCTTACATGATTGATGGTGTTGCACAAGTCAGTACGGTGCTGATACTTTGTCTAGTTCAAGTCCATTTGAACCAAACAGCCGTAGTTCAGTTGAGGAACACATGGCCCAACAGCTGCCAGCCTTTTCAATGGAGTATGGCTTCATTCCCCAAAGACGGCCCTTGCATAATACACAATGGGTGCTGAAGGTCTCCCCAGCTCACGCCACTCCACCAGCACCGTGGGGTGTTTTGTTACACCACATTAGGTTCTTTGACTAACTGCTGAAGAGGGCGTGGTTAGAGACCACGTTTGCATTGGTTAGACCCACAATGTCCATATGCTGTGCCTACCATCGGCGTGCTGTTTGAGGATTAGCTTGATACGTTACCTGCCTTTTTCATTTTTGCTAGACTTGTTGGACTGCAGTTCACGGCATCATTGTTGATTCTGAATGTCAAGAATGTGCATTTGACTACTTAACCACTAGCTGTGCATTTGCAGGGCCATGATTGTTGGGTGTAGATGAAAGGGGAAGGAATTTGACAGTGAGATGGAAGTGCAGGGCGATTACAGTAATTACTGTCATTCGTAATGTTACGACTTAACACCTGACACAGACTTACACTGCAAAAGAACAGCTAAGATGGGGTTGTTAAAGGCAGTAGGGAAAGGGAAAATGTTGACCATTAGATGTAGAAAAAGCTTGGTCACAATTCATACGTGTGTTCCTTGTCTTATATATTCTGGTGCTGTGCTTCAACACACATAATAAGGATTGCCAGGGAGTACATGGCTGATACATGGCAGCAAATTAGATGCCGCTGTTCTGGGCAAACGATTTTCCAGTTTGCCGAATGTAATTTACACAAGTGATTCCACAGCATCTGGAATCTATTTAAATCTTATTAATCTTAAAAAGGTTTGTGTCTTGGGGCAGAGCTGAAGCTATATTAGATTTGCTCCATGTAAAGAGCGCCCCTGTAAACGTCTGACTGTGTCACTTGAGTGATTAAAGCTGAGCTGTAAATGAAAAAAACGCTTGTGTTCTTCCGCCTGAGCAGAGTGCTTCTGGAGTCACGCCGCAAGTCGAAGAAGATCACAGCCAGAGGGATCTTCACTGGTGGCCGGGTGGTGAGAGGAGTGGACTGGCAGTGGGAGGACCAGGATGGAGGCAATGGGAGGAGAGGGAAGGTACGTTACCACGGTGCTCCAGGCTGTCAGCCTCATAGCACTGGCACACAAAACTAATCCGCACCATTTTTTTTATATCCTCTTCCACTTTAACTATATGTCTGATGAATGCTTTGGGATTACTTTTCATATATTTATATTAATGTAAACTTTATACATTTTAGGACAATGTATTGAATTTGGTAAAACCCAGCATTTTATTCCATTGTCCCTGATTTGTATCTGCCACTCTACTATTGACCTATCACTCACGTTTTGAAGGAACAGAGAGCTGATATGTGAAAAACAATATTTCAGAAGGTCAAAAATTTTATTGTACCAAATTGTAATTAATTGCACTATCAAAATGATTATAGGAACATATTAAATTTGTCATGGTAAAAAAAAAAAAATTTCCCAGTTTCCTTCGGCTAATTACTCCTATGTGAGGCTGTGAGCAGATTTCCTTGCTGCAGGTTCTACCGGGGTTAAATATGTCATTAAAAAGTAATACAGTCTCAGGTAAGGTTTCATTTTTTTAGTCATATTTAAATGTGTACTGTAACTGTGCCGTGAAGTGCTTGTATTTTGACTCTAGTCCAAACCTCCGAGTATTCAATTTAAGAGTCCCCCTGGGCAAGTTAAGACTTCATTTTGCTGTATTATTTAATGGCACATCTCATTACAGTTTTATGATGCTGTAAGCAATATTCTCTGCTGAAAACTGTTGTTACATCTCCCGCAGCTCAGATGTTCTGTTAGTTTAGCCAGAATATTAACTAGGCCCATTAATCAGTTACCTCTGGAAGGGGCCTGAAAATAATTAAATGTCTGTATTGACTTAAGGAACAGCTTTTAATTAAAGACTTAATTTTCTACTCTGTAGTTCTTCGCTTTGACACATTCTCAATCTCACAAAAGTATTGGGCCGCTTATGATGTCGAGAACTTTTGTTTTAATTTCTTTTCTTTTTTTTTTTGTGAACATCCTGACCTTATCTTCACATTTGAATAGATTTTTTTCTGTCCCTCCATTCATAGCTCATTGCTTATTTATGCTTGTCGTAATTTAACGACGGTGAGCTGGTACTCACCTCAGGCAGTCGGGCACAGCATGGCTCGTAGTGTATTACAGTAAATAGCACCCAAAGAAAGGCCTCAGTGGAAATGTTGTGGCAGGAAAGTTTGACTTGTCGGTCAGAGATCGACTCCCTCTGACATGTGTTTTGTGAGTTTGCATGCCAGAGTTGAGTGGTGAAGGGCAGCAGAGGCCAGGATGACAGACTTAATAATACGCTAATGGTGCTCTCCATTTCTGACTACTGATTCTGGGGGAAAAATTCCACATTTAATTCCCTTTCTATATTTAAGAAGAGTCTGAAACCATTTTTGTAATGAAAGTCATGTGTCATAAGTTTACAGTCGTGATGTATTTTCCACTTTCTGTGCCTCTGCAGTGTGGATCAACTACAGCATTTCCTGAAATAAGAGTGGTCTCATATACTGGCTGGGGGCTTGGTTGACTTAAACAAATAAAAGCTAGCCCCTGCTTACAGGCTTGGGGGAAAAACCAAGACTGTGGGAAACATAAGTCGACAGAGTTCTAATGGAATTCTACCTCCAACTAACAAAAACCTTGACATTTGAGGCCCCAGCAATGACTATACGTTGGTTAGTTACTGGTTAATGGCACTCACCTACTATCAACTATTGGGGGGAAGAAAAAAAAGGAATTCCAACTTTCTTTGGAAGTGAGCTCACAGTAGACAGAACGTCCTGTAGGACATCCAACTGAAACTCTGAACATGAAGGAGCAGGTTGTGCCACACCCGAGACCCTCAACCAGAGGAACCCTGGCTGAAATTTCTGTTTGCGTCTGTTGACATCTTCCTCCACATGACCTTCCACTGGAGGGTAACGAGTGAAAAAGGGGGAGAAATAACAATTCCAATCTCTTCAAATCATTGACGTCTTACATGGTGGTGGAAACATCTAGTGTTAAACATAAAACTGTGTGTTTTGAACGCGTCGCTTCTGTTTTCCACATCTTGTCCCTCCTCTTCCTCCACAGGTGACAGAGATTCAGGATTGGAGCGCAGCCAGCCCACACAGCGCTGCCTATGTACTGTGGGATAATGGGGCCAAGAACCTGTACCGAGTTGGTTTTGAGGGAATGGTGAGAAAACATCCAGTCTGAGACCCTCACACACACGCACACACACGCTCACACACAAGTCCCTCAAAAGATCAGCTGTCAGGTGGCTTTTGTGTTTGACTGCGGGGCAGAGGCTCTCTCTGTGGCTGCCAGGCCTTTGTTTGTGCCACGCAGCTGGAAGGGGAAAAGATCTGCATGATAAAGACAATCTGCTTTTCCTGCTTTATAGCGGGGAGAGAGTGAACATGGAGGTCAACTTCGGAGGAGAAGGGGGGCACTCTCTCGGGTGGCTGCGGGTGCAGCTCCACACGCGTCTCAAATGAAAAGCATCTGTCTCATTTGTGGAGACTGCCATTGCCTTTTTATGAAGGAGGCCAATCGGGCTTCTTGGTTGCGTAACAGATTTGTCTTTTGTTATTCAAATGAAATAGATTGGGAAGAAGGTGAATGACATCTGTTTCTGCATTAGATCAATTTTGGTAGACCGCCCACGTATACATTTTAATCAGCCTTTTTATTAAGATAGCAGGCTAATGCTGCAAACAAATACAGAGCGGAGGAATGCTGCTAAGGGTATGTGAGGCCAACATCGCTTCCTGTTTTGCAGTGCCTGATCCACTGCACACATCTTAATATCAAGCATTCAGACTGGATACACTACGACAGACTCGAGTTCATAATTTGAAACTCAAGGAGTATTCCTTCACATGCATATGAACCACTTAAGCAGCAAGAGTTAAAATGAAAACCAATAGCTAGTGAGGTCCTGGGTCCATGAAAACAAGCATTAGATGCTGCAGCAGCAGCACAAACTGTCCTGATGGCATTGGGAAAATACCAAAAAACAGGTTTTATTATAACTTTTAGGTAGCTAAGAATATTTGAGGCATTCATCACACTTGCAGTTCCCATATAAACAGGTGGAACATTTTTATGCACATCTGAAAAGTGCAAAATTACCGCAGCCTACTGTGTGCTGCAGAAATTTGCAATTAAACTAACCACAGATGTACTATTGAAAGCCGAGAGTGACTCATTTAACATTTTTTTTTAACATTGTGGCTCACTTTTTTCCAAGTAATGCAGTAACCGCAGGAAGCAGTTTTTTGTTGCCCTTAGGTGGTGGTTTTCTTTCCTTTTCTCTTAGGTAACCTGTTAAACGGTACGTTTGTTTGTGGTTTTCACGCGGTGCCCAGTTCATTGTTCTTCATACGGGTATAGTCGGGCGTCTCCTCACAGCAATCAGTGCCTGGCATGAGCTTCCAAATTAAGGTCAAATGTGATTCATCAACAATGCATGTGGGGAACAACGGATTCAGTTGCCATTGTGAATCCCATGAGCAAAGCTCTCTCTATGATCCTTTAATCACACTGTGTAAGAACAAATCCAATAGTAAAATAAGAAAACACTCATGCTTGAGGACCGAGGATCTCTGCCCTTTTAACGCCGCCTCAGCGGTTGCGCATCTGAGTCATCACAAATGATGTGACACTTTTTTTCTCTGTAGCAACGTTTCATTGTCCTGCCCCATCCCCAGGGCGCTGATATTGTTAGTATTCCAGGGAAATACACAGCCACTGCAGCTAGAAGTGTGTAAATTCTCAGTTTCATTATTGGCAATGGTGCCCCCCCCCCCCCCCCGACGACTCTAAATGAAATATCTGAGACCATCACTCTTTTTTTTTTTTCCCCCCCTCACAGTCGGATCTGAAATGTGTTCAGGATGCCAAAGGAGGTTCATTTTACAGAGACCACTGTCCTGTGTTAGGTAAGTAAGCCAGTGGTCTGTGTCCACCCTCATTATTGCACCAATTCTCTCACCTATGGTTGTGGTGCAGTGAATTCAAGGACATTCAGGGAGCTTCAGTTCTAGTTAATTATACATGACCACTAGATGGCAGCACCACATCATCAGTTGGCTATCAAAAGCAGGTAACAGGCTCTGTGTCACTCAGAATGAATTAGCCTGAGTTTTAAGTCCCTTTTTAATTAATTTTGATGGTATAATCATTCATGAGAAGGATCGCTCTTGATGGTATTACTCACAGAGAGCTTAAACTTTGTTTTTTGTAACCATGAATTTAGTCAAATCAATGTTTTATCACATCTTACTCCTTATGTTGGTTTTTTTTTATTTCAAAAACTGCTCCCCCGTTGATATCTGCATATGTCTGTCACGCTCTAAATCATGTTACACACAATAAATATAATTCTTGATACATTATTCTGAATATTTTATGACCTACCTCTTTCCTCCTAGGTGAACAAAATGGCAACAGAAACCCTGGCGGTCTTCAGATTGGGGACCTGGTCAACATTGACTTAGACCTAGAAATTGTCCAGTCCCTTCAACACGGCCATGGCGGGTGGACAGACGGCATGTTTGAGACTCTCACCACCACCGGCACAGTATGTGGCATTGATGAAGATCACGACATTGTGGTCCAGTATCCTAGTGGGAACAGGTAAGTCCTTATGTGGGTGCAGTTTTTTTTTTCTTTTTCGTAGGATACGCAATATATTTAAAAGGGGAGTTCAGGCGATCTGAGTTGTATTTACAGGACTGAAACACACTCCCAGATCACATAATGAGGTTTTCATCGCAGTATATTGCAAATTTCAACAAATTCTCAGATAACCCTTGAAAATACAACTTTGTGCGTTGAAGCGAATCATTTTTTATGTGACTTTTGGGAGGCTGTCTCGCCGCCATCTTGCAGAGCTCCGGGCGCTCATTCCTTATTCATCCAGTCATATCACAGCTTGTATGGAAGTGTAATAATTAAGAAAGCTTTGCTCTCAGAATGGAATGATTGGATATCAGCACGTTTCAGATGTTCTGCCTCCACGTCATCAACCACAGCATCACATACAGCTTTGAATAAAATCACTAAATGGCATTTTTGCAAGTGAAATGCTCTTTTTAATTTCATAATAATGTGACTGAAATGACCCGTCCAAAACATGATTGCAAAAGCTGTTTACATCTCTGGAAAAATGTTAAAAACCACCACAGGAAGGCGGAAGAAATCTGATGAGAAATTGAGGGTAATAATCTGAATCATAATTCATTTCCGCTCCCATGTCTAAAGTAATACTTCAAACTACACATAAACGGCCTCATTTTTTTTAGTAGGTTATACGCAAATGTGATCTGGACCACATTGAAGGACCGCCTACTCATTTGCATTCATCTTCTTGGGCAAAAGTGTGTACTAATTCAGGCAGCAGCTGCGTCATATTATTTCACAACCTCTGAAATTTTTGAAGAACCCACAGAGGTATATTATGAGTGCGTCAACCATCTGGGATGATTTGGTTTGCCCGGAACACACCAAACAATAGATCCAGTCTTTATGGTTTTGATTTCCCTCTTTTATTTTATCACAGATGTAAACACAGGAAGTGTATCACTCCTGCTGGTTAAAAACAACAATTCATTTGGACATTGCAAGTGCAAATCATGTTGAGTGGGAAATTGAGCTCTGATCACGAGCAGTCACTCGAGACGCATGAGGAGATGCAGTCTAACATTCAGCGTGATGTAATTAGAGCTGGACACTTATTGATATATTTACTCAGCGTGAACTCTCAGAATCAATAGTTACTCAAACGTCGTGTATGAATTTATGAATAAGTCACTATTTTTAGCATGCATCAATTATTGTATCCGCAGGTGGACATTCAACCCAGCAGTGCTGACCAAAGCCAATGTGGTACGCAGTGGTGAAGTGGCAGCCGGGGCAGAGGGAGGCAGTTCCCAGTTCCTAGTGGGAGATCTGGTCCAGATTTGTTATGACATCGACCGCATCAAGCTGCTACAAAGAGGCCATGGAGAGTGGGCTGAGGCCATGCTGCCTGTAAGAGTTCAGAACTGCTAACACTGTTCAGACAGGGCAATAAATGCCTGAATATAAGCTGAAATGATTCAGATATAAGCTGATTTTACTCAGATAAATCAGATTGAAAGTGAGACGTGTGTCTGTTTGGGTTCATCTCATTTAAGTATGAAATGAAACCATCCACTGGACTGTAACTGTGAAGGTGAAGACCACTTATGTTGTTAAAGCCTCTCAGATGAGAAGCAAACATCTTATCTAAATTGCACTCCCGTTTTATTTCAACTTGACTAGACAAGTTGACTTTGGACACTGATCTACTGATATTGCCACAAGTCAGTGGGTTGTATTTTTTCTTTCAATGACTTTAGTAAGAAACATAACATCCGTATGCAAAAGCTGTTACAAATTAGTCTCAGTGCATCTAATGGCCTGCGTAATTTCCCCCTCATACTTGGCAGTGCCACTCCTTTATTTCCTCTTATAGAAATGTTGCAGTATTATTGATATGCAGATACACTCTCTGGCTGTTTTTACTGCAGATTTTAAACATGTATTAATCTAGTTTTCTGTTGCAACAAGAATTTATTCTTCCCTTATTATGAAATGTATTCATTGCTGCCCTGCACCCCTGAGGTTATGTAATGCCAGTCTACTTCAATATGCCACTTGTCCCTGCCAAACTGGCCCCCCTCGCCGACTAATGAGCCTTTTAAAACCCTGAGAGGGGGTTGTAGCTTTGATCACTAACCACTGCTGTTTGCTGCCTGCTGCTGCTTCTACTGCAGCAGTCCCAGTTATTGATGGCATCCTCCAGGACAGCCCCAGACGGGACTCTGTCTCAAATAGCCTGAACTGAAATGATATTATTGGCTTTGTCCTCTCTTCGTAAGATACATGGATGATGGATAGTTAAGCAAGTGGAAGGTTTTCTCTCCTTTATATCAATTTTCTATGCCATGCGAGTGAATGTTGTCTGAATAATAAGAATTATGCCGTACTGCCTGTGCTTTCTCTCTTTTTTGTTGTTGCAATGAGCCTTCTGTCTGTTCAGTGTAGGACAGTTGCTTAGTTGAAGTGGTATTGTCTCCCCTATATCCTTCCTCTCACCTTTGTTTTTATGTTCTTTCCCACAATCTCTCTCTCTATATCATTCTTTATGGTCTGCCTTTACCACTTACAGACTCTGTTATATAGCACATAGCCCAAAGACGACTACCACTGACCATATTAAAATGAGTTTGTTGCAATACTCATCAACAGACTCTGGGTAAGGTGGGCCGTGTGCAGCAGATCTACTCTGACAGTGACCTGAAGGTTGAGGTTTGTGGAACGTCTTGGACGTACAATCCTGCTGCCGTCACCAAGATCGCCCCCTCTGGGTCTGCCGTCAGCAATGCATCTGGAGGTATATATGAACGCACACTAGCGACGTTGGGCTGTTAGCATGGTCCTGTCTGTTTCTGATTCACTTTTTTTCCACCCGTTTGTCCAGAGCGTCTTTCTCAGTTGCTGAAGAAGCTATTTGAGACACAAGAATCTGGGGACATCAATGAGGAGCTGGTCAAGGCAGCAGCCAATGGAGACCTGGCCAAGGTGGAGGACATTCTAAAGAGACCTGATGTGGATGTAAGTGCTCCAAAATGATTTAGAAGTAAAAGCTGGCTACACACACAGTACGGGGAAGGTCTCTTCGGAAAGGCCTGAGATCCCTCCAGCCCCGCATCCCTCTCAATCCGTAAAGCCTTACCGCAGGGCCCAGAGGAAGCACCAAGGAGCATTGATGTGCAATGCAGCACAGACCTAATTCACTCCCAGGAACAAGTTGAGATCTATAAGCTCCACGCGGTTGAAGCCTGACATAGGCTACAGGCCAGGGGAAACACTCGTTTGCTAGAGGACAGAAGCTGTGAATAGATTATGAGTACTGGTTATGTTTGCTATAGTGCCTTCACAATTGGAGAGCAGGAGAGAGAGAAAGGGAGTCTGTGTGTCAGTGTCAGTGTTGGCCACATGCCCTACTGCCTTTCAGTGGAATTGTTTGCTTAAAGCTGAGCACACTGAGGCTGGCCGAGTGATCTGCCTGCCAGGACAAGAGACGTCTCGAAACTCCCAAAGGAGCCCACATGAATATTTATGCGTTGAGTTTTTGCTGTGCTGCAGTTGGTGATGAAACATGTACGTGTGGCTGTGCATGCAGAAACACATATGAATGCCTCAACACACTCAAAAATCTATTTGTGCGTATAGAGAGCAGTGTATTCACTTGATGTATATCTAAATATGACATTGACATCTGGCTCTTGATGTTTCTTTCAGGTGAATGGGCAGTGCGCTGGACACACTGCTATGCAGGCGGCCAGTCAGAATGGTCACGTGGACGTTCTAAAGCTACTGCTGAAACACAACGTGGACCTCGAGGCTGAGGTTGGTTTGATTTAATAAATAAATAAGTAATAATAATAATAACAATTTTTTGCTCTCAGCAGCTAACATGTTACTTTTCAGCAATTCCTAACTGTCCATTTTAGAATGTTCATGAAAAAAATATGAATCTTCATGCTGGTGTTTTATTGTACTCAGGACAAAGATGGAGACCGAGCAGTGCACCATGCAGCGTTTGGTGATGAGGGCTCTGTCATTGAGGTGCTGCAAAGGGGCGGTGCAGACTTGAATGCCAGGAACAAGAGAAGGCAGACTCCATTACATATAGCTGTCAACAAGGGCCATCTGCAAGTGGTCAAAACCCTGCTGGACTTTGGTTGCCACCCCAGCCTCCAGGTAGCTGTCACTGTGACATTTAGCAGTTGAGAAATGCAACCCAGGAAAACAATGTAGAAAAAGAAGATAAATCACATGTAAAGGCCTGGTTCAGTCAGGTATACAATTATGGTCATACACTTTATTGTTTGACTCAGACAAGCATGTATTAACAGAAGGTTAACTTTTAGGATTCTGAGGGGGACACACCCCTGCACGATGCCATCAGCAAGAAAAGAGATGACATGCTGTCGGTGCTGCTGGAGGCCGGTGCTGACGTCACCATCACCAACAATAACGGGTTCAATGCCTTGCACCATGCAGCTTTGCGAGGAAACCCCAGGTATGAAACACTTTTCTGCTTCCATTAGCCATCGCACCTGTTTGGCACTAGATGCCACCTGCTCAGTGTTTACCTAGCAGATCTGTGAAAGCTCACCCCCCGGGTCTCCATAAATGCCTGCTTTAAACTTTCACTGAAGTCTTGATTAGATCCAGACGGCTTGAATCCTAAAACCCTCATGCCTGATACATTTCACAAACAAAACAATCCTGAGTTAGGTGAAGTAATAGTTTCTTTGATGCATTCTGATCTTTTTGATTCAATATTGAACTAGAATTTGTTTTACGTTCTTGATAATCACACTAATATCTTTGCATTTTAAGAAGGGTACTCTATCAGTTGAACTTGCAGAAGCATTTCCTGAAAATCTCCCTTCGAACAAAAGTTTAAAACAGTTACCAATATAAAGTGAACTGACCACCTTCATGACACAACTTTCCTAATCATATTTAATCCCACAATAAAATTTACCTTGGGAACTTGATTTGGTTTGACATTGATTGAGTTTAAAGGAAGCCTCTATGCTTCATCCATATAGTCTCAAAATTGGCATTAGACTTCCTTTGAAGCCTTGAAAGCATTCGTCTCACGTTGATTTTCTTTCATTAATGTAGCTAATAACCCTTGAAATGCATTTGTTGTTTCTTTTTACCGATGGTCCTTCATTGTATTACGTTGTGACGAGGCTGGCCTGAACCTGCTGGCCCGTGTTCGCCTCGTCCTTGACCGTAGCTATTTCTGTCTTTAGCAGGTTGCTGTGCCTCACATGGGCTTTCTTTCTATTTTGTCTCCCAACCATGAGCATATTGAAGATGAGACAGCTGTCTGGATCAGGTTTATCATCCAGGATCTCTTAAAATTGATGAGCATCGACAGTGTAGGGTTGTAGACGAGAGCCATTTCTTCAAAAGTTGCTTTCCTGGCTGAACACTTGAGGTGTGTTTGAGTGTGTTTGTGGATGAGCTCAGTTGTCCCTGGCTGAATGTCATTCCCCTTCACAGGCATTCATTTCTTTGGCATGAGGACAAATGGAATTGAGGTCAGAAGGCTGTGGAACACCTGCCACCAGCCGGGCCTAGCCCTCCACCTCTGAACACACCAGATTGTCTAATACCAACCTGGTTTCCTGTGTGTTCCACTGATCCATTGATCAACAGATTGACTTAGACGTAAAGAATAATTACAAAAATATCCTACATTAAAACACAAATTAGGGATCAAGAGGTTAATCTTGACATATTGATTCAAGTAAGGAAAGTCAATGTGTCAAGGATTTTTATTCTCTAAAGAGCAAATGATGAAAACAGTATCAGTCATATTTCAAGAATAGTTTATTCGGATAAAACGTTTCCAAAAAGCCTCACATACAGACAGATACAAATTAAAGGAATAAATAAGTAGAATAAAAAATGAACACCATAATGAACGGAACAGTCAGTTAAGGTCCAGTCAATAAATGTATTGATCTGTTAAATCACAACCGGACACATCATATATTTGAGGATCTAGTTTTAACAAATAAAACATCTTGTGGTGAAGCTAATCCAATGCAAGTGAAGTAGAATTACAAAACAACCACCCCCGCCACTTTCCCTTTGTAGCTGTTATGCAATTTTAACTGAAGGAAGTTGACAATTGTAGACACACATTAAGGGGGGGGGGGGGATCAGAAGTCATGTTCAACTGAAAACGGACAGGAGAAATCAGAGGGAGTTCCAAGGACGGCTAGTGGCAGCTGGGTGAAAGTGATCTGTTAACCAACCCCGTGTCTTCCTGCACTTCCTCACAACACACTGTAACAAGGCCGGTTGTTTGATTCTGATTTTATGGGGATGCATTGAGTCAAGTCCGTCTCCCATCTCCTCGCCTCATCTCTGTTCTCGCAATTACGTCAGCAGACTAGGAATTGAACAGTGACTGCATGTTAAATAAACACACAGAGATTCCCAGTCTGATAAGTGAAGCCAATGCAGAAGTGGCATAAACATGTGTTCTTTCTATTGGCCAGCAGGGGGCAACTTCTGTGGCTGCAGAGAGACGTCTGATTCTAAAGAAGCCAGAAGAAATTACCCTACTTTGACTTGAGTTATTACCCCAGTAAACCTTTCCCTAACATTTTTATGCTCTCCAATTTCAAGTCCACTTCATTCCAGCAATATGTTCATTCTGTAAATTATTGTCAAATTTTAGGTTAAACAGAAGGTAAAGCAGGTCGTGCTTTAGGGCGTGGCTGGAGCTGATTGACAGTTCACTCCCGTGGGAGGCTGTCCGTGCCTCATTCAGATCTCGCTCCTCTGTAGCTGCAGTGTCTCATCCAAATATGGTTACGTCAGGTTGCAGAAAAACCAATATGGCTACAGCAGATAGCTCCACATTGTTTAATGTTTCAAAGTTAAACAAAAACTTGTAATGGATACGGAGTAAAATGCTGATCTCTATCAACAATAGCCAGATCATGCACTGCAAAATCTTCAGAAGACCAGTAAACCCTGAGCAGGAAGATGCCAGTGTTTTCATCTGCAGTGTGTGTTTAAACACTCCAGCCGTCCGTTTTTAAAGAGCTACCACAGTGGTGAGCAGACCAGCTCATTGCAGAACTCATTAAGCCTAAAGTTTGAAACAGCTTTTTGTTAATAGTCAATCCCATGGGAACTGCATCAGGCTTGAAAGACATTAAACATTTTACAGTATTCCACAGTGTAACTCCATATTCCCTGTTATTCATTGTTACTCAGTATTTCACCAAATTTAATCAGTTAAACTGTCCTGAGTGTAACTCTGTATTAATCTGAATTTCCCCATACTCAGTATTCAGCCTCAGATCGGTATTCATTATGACTCATTATTTAGTTTTTGACACTTTAGTCCATCACAATCAAATTACTCCTCCTCATAACTACTTCCCACCGAGTCCCGAGTACCATCAGCGAGGGTATTCTCTTAAAATTCACTATCCTAAGTTCACCCAGCAGTTTTAGGACATCAGCCTTCTTTGCATCCTTGACACACTTTTACCTTGACAGCTGGCGAATGTTTGCTGGAGTACACTATTTTTATATCAGGGCCCCGGTTGTGTCTATGTGTTGATTCCATGGGTACACATTCTGCCCCCTTGCCAATGAAGAAACAAAGATATATGTCGCCCTCTGTAGTCCGGCCATTTACTTTTATTTCACGCTCGAGCTGCTGTAATATCAGAGAGACAGTCCACAAGTCCTAAAGCCCTCTGAAATCACTCCCCAGGTTGAAGTTAAACAACCTTGCCCTGGTATGCTTTTAGTGGGGAGGCAGTTGTTTCAATAGAGTACTTAGAGGAATTTCTATCACATTTCTAGAAAAAAAAAGTACCCTTGATGTGTGTCATTAAGAAGTGCTTGCAGTGGGTAACTTGACTAGAGACCTCTCAGATGAAGGATACGCCATGAAAAATCCCTCTGGTTCATGATTGATAAGAGCTCTATGATTTCTTTCATGCAGAATCACAGAATTTGTCAAAATGTGGTTGCATGTGGGTGCAGCGCTGAAGCTTTTTTTCTGTTAAGTCACTATTGAGTGTCTTTGGTGACTTGCTGTCTTAAACTTAGTTTTTACTCTAGAAACAATATTTAAAAGTATTTATTGATTATATAGTCATTAAGTGGATGGATAAATGTTGAGAACTTTATTGATTGCGTCGTTGAAATTGTAGAAATCCGCCACATGATAAATGCAGAAAACTTGAAAGGGAAAATAATTTGGTAAGACATTAAACTGAATCAGGGGAAAAATTAATATGATTTCATTGGGCTCTAATTCATGTTGTGATTGCTTCCTCCTTGTAACTTTGAGAATTGACTGTTTGTCCTGGTGTTTGGAATTGAGCCACAGCACAGAATGTTCTGGCATACATGGCTTAAACAAATCAAATCGATAACCTCTCAATGCAGAACAACTCCTGTAAAATACACAGAAACTGACTTCTGCACTGCCTCTTTCCAAGTGGTCTTATTTACCATGAGTTAACGTCAAACGCTTCTGTGGAGTTCAAGAGGACATGTCATTCCCTCGTGTTAGTTTTATGGCGTGCAATGTGTCCGAGTGCTGGAAGAACAGCAGTGGAAATAAGACGCAGAGGAATAACGCTGGGAGAAACAGATGAATCTTTTAGCTTAGAGTCCTAAATACTGAAACAAATCAACTCATCCTGTAGGGATGTGGGACAGGAGTTTTACTGCATTTCACTGTGTCTTGTACACACACACACACACACACACACACACTCACTACTTCAGAGCATAAATGCATTTCCTCATAAATTAGATGTGGTTGTTAAGTTTAACAATTGCTAGTAAATTGAAAGTGCTAGTATAACCAGTAGTAACGTGTTTGGGAAAGGGTTTTTCACCTCCCCATGTGTGTTTACTGCAGCGTTAGCCTGCGAGGAGAGCCTGGCTCATCTCTGTGTCTTTCCCCCAGGCTGCTTGAAGCCAGTACCTGCTAGAATACTGTAAACAATACGATTAATAGCCCATGACTCATAAACAGGCTCCAAACAAGCCCTGCAGTGGCGTTTTGTATGCCTTTACATGTGGCTTCCTCGTAATATTGTCTCGCTCTTTAACATAGTGCTCATCTTTCTTTTAATTTGGCAACATCCAGGCCAACTCCATGTGATATGGTAATCGCTTAACCTGAGGACATGAGGGCTCGGCAGACAAGTATTCCCGATACAGCAGTTGACTGTGTGAGAACTGATAAGTGGTAATATTGTAGCAGGGAACACAAGTGAACTACCATTAATCAGATTAGGATTTTCTTTCTTCCTGTGGTGCATATTCAAGTGTTGGTGTGTGTGCGTGCATGTGTGTGTTTGTGTTGTAGTTGGTATATTTTTAGAGCTTAACATCACATATAACATCGGATATGGTGGCCTGAAGTACATAATTGTTCCAAATTTATTTTCTAACATTTTAGCAGATAATTTAATGTGGACTGTCCTCTTGCTCTGTTGTATCTTGCTAACTTTACAGGACTCCCACTGTTCTAGAGTGCGTCCTCTCTATTTTCCCTGAGAGATGACTTGAGTGTGAACGCAGTGATGTCAGGGGTCAGAAATCTTTGGGTTGGAATTCTGACTTCGAAGCGATAGAACGAAAACACCAAGTTCAGGAGAAACCTTGAAACCCAGTGTAATTTATAGACTTACACACCTGCATCCAGTTTGAGAAGTTCGACAATGGACAGGTTTTAGGTCAATTTTGGAATGCATTTTTACTTGGGATTTATGTGAGATTGGATCGGTTTGACATAGCTTGAAGAGATACTCAAATTAGCAGCAGAGAGTAAATTATGCTGGGGAGAATAGCAAAGGAGGGAGTGCAGGGGGAGTTTAGTATATCTGCTTGCCTGCTCTGCAGTAACAGCGAGTGAACGCGTGATACTCTGACTGTTTGCTAATGGCATGCTTCTGTCATCTGTGCGTTCAGCTTTTGTCCTCTAGAGCTTCTGCCTCTCATTTACCCGAGCTTGTCCGACATCACTGCAGCTGGCTTCATGGGAAAGAGGCCAAGAAGTTTGTGTGTGCGACGTGTGTATTGTCAAACTAAACTTTATTTAGCCTCTTATTAATTTCCTGCTCTCTCATCTTTCTATTTCTTCTTCAGATCTCTTTACATTTTCATTATAAGCCTGCTGAGCTGCATTAGTGTCCTTGTTTTCTTTAGCATAATGTGATCCCACCTACATCGTAATTGACTGTTAGCATCCAGTGACACTCAGTTAAGGAGGTGTCTTAGCAAGACAGGCGTACATTCTCACGCAGCCATGTGAGTGCTGTGGTTCTGAAATAGTGCACACTGCATGTCTACCCCCTGCTATTTTTGAAACAGCCACTGATAGTGTGGTCAGAATACCAATTTCCTTCAATGCAGAGAGGCAGCACTCAGTCAGGAAAGGGGACTGTACAAAAAAAAAAGTTGAGCTTAGAGAGGGTACTTTATTAGTTAAAATGACATTTTCATTGAACATTACAATCACTAGATGCTCCAGGAATACCTTAAGCAGGTCATCACGTTGATGGCATCACATCAGTAGTCCCAAGTAGTCATCAAAGCATAGCTACAGCTGGTTGAAGGGGACCAAATCCATTCAAGAGGTGATTTGGTTCCATTTTACCAGCTTTAGCAAAGCATTGTGGATTCTCTGTTTCAGTGGCAAATTGAGAAATGGCCTTGTAGATGACCCCCCCCCCCCCCATTGTGTCCAACAGAACCATCACACAGTGTCCACCCCCACAACTGAAAACGGACTTGAACATTATGTCATTTTCTCATGCTTCCTCCCTCGCCTGTTCAGCTTCACCCACTCAGTGTGACACTCAGGTACATTTAGAACACCACAACTCATTTACCACCACCGTAACGCATAGGTACAGTTGATCACTCTTACTGAACTTTCTCCTTTACTGCCTCCCAGGCTGACTATTTATCCCCCATGCCATCTTTTTTTTTTTAAGTTTTATTCCTGCCCCCTCCCAGAGAGTGAGAAAAATTGTTCCCTGAGAAAAGGATAATAATAATCTGTGGCAGTGCACTTGAGTCAAATGTCCTGGAGTCATGAAGCAATTACAGGCTCTGACAGATGGGCCCTGCTGCAAGCGTGCTGCCGCCCCGGTCACTTAGACGGCCAACAGACAAATGCAGAAGTATAACCACGCACACACACACACACACACACACACACACACACACACACACACTGGTACTCCTCCACCAGCACTCTGGGGTGTCAAATCACAACATTAATTTAAACCACTCATTTAAGGCCTAGAAACTGATTTGTAGTGTTTGAACAGCGACCAAGGGAAGATTATTTTATGTCTTTTTCATGGCTGGGCTGAGCTACTGTTGTACAATATTCAAAGTTTTTTTTCTACTAAAATCCCTTCCTCTGCTTCTAATCTGAAAATGATCACAGCATCACCAACATGAGAGCTTTGTTTTTGTGGGTGCCCTCCAAACATGCTGTCATTTCCTAGAGCTTGTGGTTATTGAGGTTAATCACGAGATCAGCTAACTATTAAGCAACGTCAAACAGAATTTTCCCTGTTAAAAGCATTGTTTTTCCTTTTTTGAAACTCGCCGTTGCTGCATTTTTTATGATTTTTGCTGCACAACTTCCAACCGAACTCCTAAAGGTATTGTGAAGATCATTGCATTTTTTTATCAGGTGTTTGAGGCTTTCATTTCTTTCTTATTAATCATAATAATTCTTACTTTTATAAGGGGGAATGTGGAACATAGTCAGCTGTTATAATTATTGACTTTTCCTCTGCCACGGCACGAATGAGTTTCTCAAAGTGGCCAACGACAGCTGAGGGATACACAGCACTGCTTGTAGACAGGATGGAGGTCACCGTAGGGCCAGCTTGATATGGCACCCAGAGGCAGTTCTATTTGTAACATACACATGCACATTTATGTTTGCTCTCCGACACACACACACACACACACTCTTGCAGTCTCTCTCAGTAAGAGTCAGGTGGCCAGGCTGCTCACCTCGTTTAAGGGCCATAACAGGGCAAAAGCAGGGGGGACGACAGGCACCGAGCATTTGATAATGTCAGCATCTGCTGCGTTTGTCACTCAGACAGCAGGTCGTTGCGACTGAGGGCCTTGCTGAAACACGTAGCGCCACCCGTGTACTACTATAAGCCACTGATGGCTTGACAGGAGACTGACACAGAATCATAGAGGGAAAGAAACCTGAAAAGGCTCTTCTACTAAAAATAAAAAAGGGATTCATGTATTTTTGATCTGGACTGTGATGACTGTGCCCTATAAGAACATTTGTGCAATCTAATGTGATCCAACATGACAGCTCAGCCTTTAATTCTTTCTTTAAAAAGAAAATAACCATCAGGTTTTATTGACACTGTGAAAGAGTTTGACTATTGTGATTTCTGTTGCCAGTGCTGTTGAAACGGGCTGCAAAATCTCGAGTGTTTCTTATAGATTGGCCACTTCAAAGACATACATGACAAGAGCAGCATAATACCCTTAATCCACCACTACCACCTGTTGCACCTTGATAATAAATATCAAGTTAAAAACTACTTTTCTGACAGTGTCAACAAAAACAGGAAATTAAGTTTTTTTTTAAAGTGCATTTAATGGCAGAGCTGGATTGTTGAATCGTATGAGATTGTACAGGTGTATCTAATAAAGTGGCTTGATAGTGTAGAAAGTTAGTAGTAAATGTATATTCATTGTTATTGAGCCAGTAATTTCATGACCACTTATCAAATATATTAAGAGCCAAAATATCATATTGCAGAGGCAGTTGATTTTCTTGTGTTAATAGTGTTCTTTTTGTCCATTTCTTGTAAGGGCTTTTTCAAACTGGAGACAAAATGCTGTGAGGGCAAAATACCTGTAGCAAAGCCTTGCATCTACTTTTAAACCTACAGGAGGTTTAAGTGAGATCTAAACTTGTGCTAGAACTGTTGCTAGCCTTGCCTGTGATCCAACACAGGCCTGAGAGGGGATCCATATAGGTGAGAGTGCTAGATATGAATAGCTTGCCATACAAACTGCTCCCCTCCTCCCCTCTGGCTCCATTTCTCTCTGTGCCTCTGTCCATATTCTGTTGCCTTTATTTGTTTGAATCAGTCTACAATTGGAATCAGCTGACAGGCCAGAGTTGACCCTGATCCTGCATTGTCACTTTTTAATGGTCTAATCTGACTGCCATGCAGCCCAGCAAAGCATTTGGCAAGCATAGCAAACGTGAACAATGAGCGCAGGAATCAGGGGAAGGGAGGGGAGCACAGGGCAGCGGGGTTGATGTGATGTGGGGTGGGAGTGTGTGTGTGTGTGTGTGGGGGGGGGGGGGGGGGGTGCGGGTAAGGGCAGCAGCATAAAGGGAGGGCAGTCATAGTTAAACATACAAGATTGTTAACATGGAAGCTGTATGATGCAGCGCTTGGATAGGGCCAGCTTGTGGCAGCAGCATCCTATGTGTCTCTCCAGTTTGCCTCCTCAGCAAGTATTACTTGCTCTTTCAGTTGTGTGTTTCAAAGAAGAAGAAAAAAGAATAACAGCATGCAACAATGGCAGCGTTTTGGTCTGATTTCACCTTGATTGTGTTTCTCATAAGCTGTATGGAACCATGGAAAAGATTATGGTATTAAGGAAGGAGCAGCTCCAGCATAGCACTCACCGTTAGTTGAAATTGGTGCGATATTGCAGCTGGCTGACTTGCAAGGGCAGTAATGCAGTAAAATGATT
The DNA here is from genome assembly GCF_037954235.1 of Aulostomus chinensis. NCBI lineage: Eukaryota > Metazoa > Chordata > Actinopteri > Syngnathiformes > Aulostomidae > Aulostomus > Aulostomus chinensis. Next base: position 23,565,787 of record NC_141324.1, read on the forward strand.
CAATAATGAAAGGAGGTCCTGTTCATATGGTGATGTCACTCACATTGCCCTTACTTGCCCTCAGTAACTGTTGGTGGCTAAAGCAATTGACTGATCTCTCACTGCTGTAAGAGCAAGCAAAAAACGTGATTGCTATATTTTATGCTAATTTACATAATTATCCAATGAATTGTTGGCATATCTTGGATGAGAGATTTTTATTGGCTAAGTCAGCCAGTTTGAAAAAGCATTGAGCTCCCTACAGCGTTTATTGCTGCAGTGAGATTGCCCAGAGACAGTATAGTTAATGTATGAGCCTTACAACTCACATTCATACTGTTTTCTCCTCTCTTTCTTCATCCATCTCTCTCTACACTCTGCCTCTATTTTCTCTCACAACATGATCACAGCCACATTAACAATCTGCAAAGCACAAGACATATCCTCAGACAGTGCTGCCCAACATCATTTTCCCAGAACGAGGACTTGCACCTCACCAAGAATACATACTTCTTTACATTCCATAGCTATCATATGTTCATATGGGTACATAAAGAAGTATGTGCACCAAGGAGGTAATCGAAGGTATGAAATGTTCTCACCTTTTGCCAAGGCCAGGAAGTTATGAGTAGAACAATTTCCTCACGGTTCTCTCTCCCAAGTATGGTAGTCTGCACTGTAAGGTGACTTTGAGTGTAAATTCAGTTCAACACTCAAGGCTTTCCTTTAGTTGCCATGTAAGGCTGAACAGCCAGTCCCCCCGCCCCTGAACATAACAGAACCTTTGCAGTCCATACCATAGTTGACTGTCCCAGTGACCCCCACTGTCCTCCAGACAACTGGGAGAAACCAGGAGGATCAGGGGGAGGAACATACCTCCCATTCATACAGCAGTTAAAAGGTGGTCTTTTTCTCTTTCCAGGAAAAATGCTGAGGACGTAGATTAAGTGGTTGGACAAAAACTGCAGCAAAGCAGGGAAGGTTTTTCTCCTTGATAGAAAGTCTGTGGTGTAAGGTGCCTCCGTGTGCACCTTGTCTTTTATGATGATCATTTGCTGTGTCCTGGGAGCAGGGTTGCTCCTAACCAGCTCAGTGGCCATACTTAACATTTTTACTTCTCCCCTCCCACTTCTCTTTTAGTCTCTCTCCCTCACCATCATCTCGTTCTCCTCTAACATCACCTCCCCTTCTCTGTGTCGGTCCTCCTTTCCCACCTCTTACTTGTACAGATATATACCCCACTCTCGTCCCTCGTCCCTCTTGTGTCAGCGGCGTCCCCAGTGGCTCGCCGGTGCGCTTGCTGATGTTTGAAAACGAGGGTGATCCAAGTGGAACAGGAAGCTATTGTGAGCAGGATTTGGGCTTTAGGCACAGAGGCAGGCCATAGGTCACATGAAGGCGCTAATGCCGCCTCAGCACTTGTGGATTGGTTGTGGTTATACCCCCCCACCCACCCACCCACCACCAAAACCACTACCAGCCCCCCCCCCTCATTCTCTCGTTCCCTCTCTCTCTAGCTCTAGCTCATCTGCTCCCTGCCACTCTCCCTCATTCTTTCTTTTCCCACACATAAACCTGTTTTTATGGGCATCTTTCACTTATTTTCTCCTCCACCTGTCTGTGTTTACAGTGAAGCCAGCTGCTCCGCTGTAGAAGGGGTGGTACAGATCAATAGCTATTTGCATGATGGTGAGAATTGTTCAGTAGGTCTCTAATGAATCTTTGCCCCAGACCAACACATTCCACAAGTCAACACTGCCCCCCTCTAACCATGCTAAGCTAGCCCGCAGACTGAATGCTGAGGCAATGGGTGTAAAAAATGGATTAGGAGAGACCAGCTTAGGTTTGAGTTTGGAGACTGGGTGGCAGAGAACTGAATAAATAAGAAAAGTGGTGCAATGTTTTTGCAGTGGAGGGGTTTGGAATAGCAATGAGGGGAGGCTGAACTGGAGGTGACAGTTGTTCTCAGCAAAAAGTTAGGGTTGGGCGGTGGATGAGCCGGGTCCTAAAGGTGTGACGTCCTGTTTAGGAAATGTCACAGTCACCCGAGAGGGTGAGCAAGTAGGAGGGAGAGGGATGAAATTCCTTCCTACACACAGCGGAATGGAGATGGGGGAACATGAAGCGGCGAATTAGCCTGCTGGTTGTTGTGTCTGTTCTGCTTTGGGCAATTTCACTGCAGTGCTGTGTGCCCTGCATGCCCTACCTAGCCTATAGCAATCTGTTACAGTTAGTAACCCAGTTACTTCTCTCTCTATCCTAAGTGCTGTGGGTTCAGCCAGTGACACACATCTACTCAGCCAACCATTCCCAAACCCAGTATCCCCTCCCACCCATCCTCACCCTCCTACCCCCCACATCTGTGTTAATATACTTCTCACAGCTGTGTCCTGTCAATCCGCTTTTCCCCCTGTTCATAACTCCTGACCTGCCCGCTTTTCATTATTCTGATGCTTCGTCATCCCTCTGGTCGTCACATTCAATTTTTCTGCCCCAATCAGTCAACCTTGGACTTCAAATTTGCGGCATGTCCTCAAAACTTACCTCCCATCAATTAAGAATGGCCGTGACCCCCTGCCCCTCAATTTAATTGAAAAGTGATCAGTTAATAAAAAAACAAAAAACAAAGCCATACTTAAGAAAAAAGGACAAAAGTAAAAGAAAAAAAGTCCCAGTAATTATAGTATCCATAGTAACGTTGTGTCGAAAAGATCTCAGACGCAGTGGGCAAATTGTGCATAAGGGGATGTCTCTCCACACCAGTGCAGGTTTGAGTTAACGAGTCCGTCATTAGATAGCAGCAGGGCTGCAACCATGAAGTCTAATGAGCCAAAGAGCTCTGCTGCTGCAGCATGTCCGGCCAGTGCCAGGAACAGAGAGAGGGAGAGAGCAAGACAAGGGAAGGAGAGAGGGAGGGAAGGAGAAAGAACAAGATGAGAGAGAGATTGTGTGGAGAGTGCAAAAAGGGCTAAAATCCATGTGGACCATAGCAACTCCCCAGCCTCCCTTTTCCCTGTGCCAGCTCCTCCTGCATCCTCTTCCTCTCCATACTTTTTCCTTTTATAAAGCCTTCATGTCTTCTAAGACACAAGAACCAAAAAAGGGGTTCTCTGGTTAAGTTCTGTCCCAGTGCTGCTGCAGAACACTCCATTCTACTCCCCCTTTCGACTATGCGACTCACAGGCAAACCATGCGGTTAATAACTGATAGCATCCGAAGAAGAGAGAGGGAAGAGACAGGACACGAGACGTCAAGGCCTGTCAGAGGTAAACTCCGTCCAAAAGCGAAGGAAGGGCATATATTACCTGCCAGATCAGTTTCTTATCTGGGCTGCTCCTCCTCTCGTCCCTTCTTCTCCTCCTCTTCCTGTAGTGAAGAGAGCCATAATGACCTAGAGAGCGCTCCAGCTGCTGCAGCCATCGTGTGTGCCGGGTGCACGCCTGACTCGCTGAATCAGCTTCTATGATTGGGGGGGTGGAGGGAGGCAGGGGAGGGTGGTGGCGAGTGCCAGAGTCAGGGAGGGGAGGAGGAGGAAAGGAGAGAAAGCGGGCATACATACACACACTTGTGCGCACATTCCCACACAAACAAAAGTCATACCTTTTTGAAGAGGAATACGTAGAGCTGACATGAAGCGCTGCCATTTAAAAAGGGGGGGGGGGCAGGGAGAGAAGGAGGGGTGAAAAATCTGCAGCGCTCTCCTCTCCATCATTCTAAGGAAGAGAGCTGGGAGGATGCCCTGGTCGGTGGAGGAGGCTGAAAGTGTACCAACCACACTTCCTTTTTCTTATTCCATCGACACACAGGCAGCCCCAGAGCTTTATCTTCTTCCTAAAATACACTTTTTATCACTCAGTGGAACTTTGTACAGTAGCTAAGAAGCAGGAGTTTTCTGAATTTTTGAGAGGTGAATTGTAATGGGCGTTTAAAAAAAATGGGGAAAAAAGAGGTTGCTGTGCCTCTGCGGTAGAGACAGCATCCATCCAATTTGATCGAGACAGGGGATAGTGCAATATCTTTTTTTTTATGTGTTTGGTGGTTTATTTTTTTAGGATTTTTTTTTTTTCACTCATGTGATCTGCATCCTTGATATTGCATCTCAAGCGTCAGCCTTTATCCTGGAAAAAGTCAAATAGAGATGCTGCTCGGACTCAGAGGACAGAGACCACAGGAGGACCACAGTGGCAGCAAATTGGGGACAAGAGGCCAAGCAGCCAGCGGCTCCTGACCACACATTGTGGAGGGCCGCGCTGAACGGTTAGCTCTGTGTGCGAAGCCAAGCATTCGAAACATGCTTCAGCCCCTGTTGCTGGGCTGCTCCTGTGTCTTGTCTCACCACCTCACTGACCATATTTAGTCAAGCAGTGCAAAAAATAGTTCCCGCTTTGCTCCACTCAACTCCTCTCTTTACCCCCACCCCCTTTTCCATACCCACCCCCCACCCCGACCTCAGCAACTGTTGGCTGCAGGCTCCGGGAAGCCTCGCTACGGCTCCCTGCCTATCGATTCCACTGGCCTGGAAGGAGAGAAGAGTGTTAGGCCAGTTAGCCTCTGCTACCATTTGCGACACTATTTTTAGTGGCTCCAAATAAAGTGGTCTCTCATGCTTCCACTTGTATATCCTTGACCCCCCCCCCCCCCCCCAGTTTTACATCCTTCACCACCAACTCCACCTCCTTCTCTGATATAACGCCCTCACTGTCTCTGTCCTTTTGACCCCCCCCCCCCCCCGCATCATTCTTCTTTTTAAATAGTGCAGGAACACTCTTCTTATGGTCGGGCCTCGGTGTGCTCACCTCTATACTTAGAATAACTGCATATTCAAGACATGGAGGAGAGAGTGAGGGTGAACGTGTAGTGCAGAGAATCGTAGTGGATGTTAGACAGCGGGAGATATTGTTGTGTTTTTATTTATTTATTTATTTATTCATACTGCTTTTGGCGATGTAGGGAGACAAGTGGCAGCCTCACCTCTGAGGCACTAAAAAGTTTGGGCTGCTCTCATTAATTTTCAAGTGTCTTTTTCAAGCTTTCCCGAGGCGCGGCCACTGAAGAATCTGTTTAATTAGTTGGTCTCATCACGGGGCACATTTATACTGTATTGAAGCAATGTCCTCTGTGCCCTCTTCTCTTTTTCACTCTCCTCTTCTCTCCTCTTATACCTCAATGACAGCATACGCGTCCTCTCACTTTACCCTACCTGCATTTTAACTGCAGAATGCCCCTCGGATGTGTCAAGTAAACCAGTCTTTTCCACGGGAACGCGCTCTTAGATGTAATCATATGGAAACCAGGCTGTGGCATTTCAAGTTGCAGGGAAAATATAATGTGAAAACCCCAAATAGAAGAACATTTATCAGCGTGTATTTTCACGAGGCAGGAAAATGTCATGCAATTCTCTGGTGCTTAAGTTGACAAGCATTTTAACAAGCTCCCAGTCATTCAGCTCTCACTCTGAATTACATCTCAGGCCTTTTCTAATGATGAAGCCAATTTTGCATAGATTTAAGCGGGCAATTTAATTAATGTACTGCCACCTCAATGTATAGATTTTCAATTAAATTATCTCTATGACTTTTAGAAGAAATGAACATTTGAAAAGGGAAAATTGATTCTGAGCTAATGTATCTTCTCAAAACATAACTTCACAAAGCCAATCAAAATGCAGAATTAGATAAGCAGAAATGGCGGCTGTGAATGGCCACCTGTTAGGGCCCGACAGCCTCGTGTTAGTTTTGTCTGCTCTTTTTTGTTAAATTAAAAGCAAAATTAAAAATACCTCTGTAATTCTTATTCAATCTTAAAAAGATTTGCTGGCTAAATCGCTGCGCACATTTGAGTTTCGGTTCACTCTGGACCGAGAAAGAGTTTTTGAGTAATTTTCTGCTCATCTTAAGGGAAAAAAAAAAGAAAATCAACACACACACACACACACACCCACACACACACACACTGATGAAACAATACATCAAGAAATTAAGTTTATGCACATAATTAAAAAAAAATTAAAAAGTTTCTAACAGGATAAAACAAATGAAGCCAGAAATTAAGAAAATCTTACACAATCTAAATTGTGGGGCGTTTATTCTCACTTTGGATTTTGGCATATCTACGTTGAGGCTGCCCTCCTTCTTCTTCTCATTCTTCTCCTCCTCCTCCACCTCCTCCTCCTTCTCCTTCTTCTTGTCCTTTTTAAAAAAAAAATTCCCTTATGTTGGGCTCCACCCTGCATCTTCCAGCCACCCAATCCAACCCACTAGTTTAATCTCAATTACATTCTACCATCCCATCTGCTCCTGAAACTCAGCAGCATGGCTTATGTCTTCCCTCCATGATCAATTGCGCTGGGCTGAATGTTTAGCTGAGCAGTTAATCGATCAATAAGAAAAGGGTCTACTAATGGATGTGCTTTGTTTCACTGGATGGAGGGGCGGGACGAGTTGTTCATCCTACAAGTGCTGCTTAAGACATATCTCCACTCAAAGGGAAATGAATTGGGGTTGATTGTAGACATATGTTATTAGTATTTTGGACAGAAAGGCAAACAAAATCAATTCACTAGTTAGTCTGAATTAAATACAAACATAGAATTCATCCCCACATGGATTTTTGAATTTGTGTCCGATTAATCACTGGTAGAAGTTAGAGTCGAGGCCACTGATTTGTAATCAAGTAATCTACTACATGACAAGATGATTTCAAATTCAGTATGAAACAGAAGTTGAGCTATGAAATACTATGGCAGACAGGTACATGCTCCGATGATGATGATGATGATGATGATGATGATGATGTCATACTGAGTAAAATGTTTGCTGCCCCAGCAGAAACGCTAGGCTCCATGGCAGCAACATCATGCTGCTGCAGCGGGACTTCAGAATGACTTGTTAGTTGGGGGATCGCTCTCGCAACATAACAGAGCATTTTCATCTAAAACGCTGTGTTGAAAATGCACTGTTCACATAAAGCACTCCCTTAGAGAGAAGTTTATATTTGCTGATAGAGATGCCTCTGCTAAATATTGACTCCAGGGTGTGAATACGATTGTTTTTGGGTTTTTTTTAATTTTCACTTGATTAAGTTAAAGCTGCCGAGATGTATTTAGTCTGGTCTTGTGATCAGTGTTTAAAAGCCTATTTGCGTCCACTGTCATTTAAAATAGTGAAAGTAGTAAACTATAATGATAAAATGGGTATTTTGGTGTTTTATGTCTTGTGATTGTCCAAACGGGACTCCTTCAGTTCAGTAAAATGAAAGGTGCATCTCCTCTCAGATTGAAGGGGTTTGAACAGGGAATTCTGGTAAGTTTAGTTTTCAGCTTTCATCTTTGTGCTTGAAGCCTCCTGGTGAATTCTTGGTTGGTCTTTCACTTTGGCTTAATTCCTCCGTTCTGTGTGCCTGCCCACCATTCAACATCATAGGGGGATTAAAGGTACTTCTAATGAGTCCAGTTTGTGCTTTTTGAGTAAATCTCCATGCTCTTCTTCAATCAGCCTGGCTCTTCCTTTTGCTTTCTTTATCTCTCGCTCGTCAGTTTCTCTCCCCTCCCTCACCCACACATTCCCTGCTCCGTCTGCTGCCCCCCCCCTCCCCTCCTCTTCCTATTACACAGTGCATCATTTGAAGAGGTGAGGCTGTTGAGCGCTTGGAGGAATAAAAGTGATTTATGAATGGGCCAACCTACCTGGGTGCTGGAGGCAGAAGCCAGTGGCAGTCAAGCTCTCTGATCCAGCATCCCATTGTTCCCTCCAGCCTCACTGCAGGGGAAGCTCCTCTACCTCTCCTGCCTCTGATCTTTTACTGTGCTTTACTGGCGCCACATGTTACCATTAGGTGACTCACAAACTGCACAAATACCTTTTCATTGCAGGGGTGCTCGTATGTGCAAGACTATTTTCTCCGAGTCATACGTATATTTTTATGCGTTTTTTCCACTTACATAAATGCAGATTCATGTAAGGGTGTACAGTAATGTTTAACATGAAACACTTGTGTGATAGGAAATGTTCAGTTTTGTAGATTGAGTAGTTAAAAGTCACAGAGGGACGGCAGGATGAAAAAGCATATAAGCTTATTGACAAACAAGGGAGATGACAGGAAAAATGTTCCTCATCAGCATTTATGCACATAGTATAAACAAAATGCATGTCACACATTCTGCATTTTGTTCTAGGCATTCTAGTTCTGTTGCACTCTGTCGAATGCTCCTATTAAAGATGTAGTGCAGGGACTAGTTTATCCAGCAAGCCTGAGTACCTGCTAGACGCAGCGTGCTTTGTGACTTAATTGAAAAGTCCCCCAATCCTAGAAGCCCTCCCAGTGTCCATCTTCCCTTGAGCTGGGACCACTCCAATAGATCAGCCAGAGGGCAAGCTGATACAAGCCCCAATCCCCCTGTGACCAATCAGAACGCCCACACATCCTTCGAGGGCTGGGCCAACAGTGGCTCTGAGCCAATAGATAAGCTCAGCTATGCTGTAATGCTCTGTCTGTCCTGTGGCATGCTGAAATATTAAGTCCTGGCAGCTATGTTGCTATAGCACATGCTGGGAGAGGGAGTGGTGGGGGTAGCAGAGGGAGAGAAGAATGGATGGATTGAGGGGAAAAGAGGAAACAAGGGATCGAGGGATGGATGGATGAGGGAGGGAGGGGTACATCCCTTACTGAAGGGACTCAAGGACATAAAGAGCTTTTGGGAAAGTGACTATAGCATGCAAAGAGAAAAGCTAGCATTGTGAAGCCACTATAAGCACTGATGGTATGTATTTTTTCCACTTGCCAAACCTAGAAAGGGCAGGATTTATTTGTGGCACTTAAAGTGCCTCAGCAATGCAGGTAATAAATATGACAGAGCAAGTTGATATACTTCCAGAGCACAGCTGTCAGACATCTTTAATGTTTTTTTACCCACATTTAAAAACAAATGTAACAAATCTATTCATTTGATATATTGGAATAAGTAATTGAATCTATTTATGCACTTGATTGTACTTAAACACCATGGACGACACTTTTATTTATGTTTTTATATGACATAACACTGAGAAGCATGCCGGATATTTCCTCTGTGGGTGAATGCATGTAAAGCGTCAGGGCAGACCTCGTCGCAGTATATATTTAACATGCTTTATCACCCAATAAATCGCTTGAAAGCATGCAATCATGTCTGTTTCCAGCCAGCAAGCTTAATGATGAGAGTTGATGTATTTTACCTTGTATATAAGACCTACAGGATCATTACGATACCATTAATAGTCGATGATGTCACCACCATTAATGCCCTCCTGCATATTAAGTTGTTCTGTGTTACGTTTCCCCAATTAACATTTTTTGTTCTAACTTCTAAATTTTGCCCTGATAGAAACACGTTTGTCATCAGAAAGGGTATACTTGTGGAGGAATAGAATTTCTGCAGTTCAGTAAGTTTTCAAACTTTTCTCAAACAGTATGTGAAATGAATATATAACAATTGATGCAAATACAAAGCAAATGAAGCTCAACCGTTGGGCTGCGTACAGACAGCTCCTGTTACTCCGGTTCATAAGAATTACCCACTAACGAATCAGATAAAAATGTGGCTTTTCTATACGTTCTGGTTTGTAGTTCACTCACAGGAATATTTTGCATTTTCAACTTTTCACCACGTCCACTGCAGTGCATATATGTGAGTGAAGGAGCTGCATGAGCCCCGCCTTTGCTGAAACTCTGACATAAACACCAGTGGGATCGTAAATGATGCCGTTGTAGAGACTCTGCATAATTCTTTATGTTCAGTTCCCCTTGGTGCTGTGAAAAAAAAGCTTAGGCAAGATAGGGAAACCCTCAAATTACAAAGAACACAAACACACAATTCGACAGTTTTTTGAATTTTATTCCTTCATCCTGCAAATATGTCAGTGTTTTCTGCATCATGCAAATAAGACCCTAAACATTTAGCTGATCAAAAGTTTGTGTCCTTTAATATTAAGTATCATTACTAAATTTTATTTAAGTGTTAAAAAAAGTATAGGATCGATAACTGATCTGTTGAATTGAATTGTTGAATTACTTAACTAAACTGAAGTTTTAGACCCTGTTCTTGCAGTCTTGCAGGAGCAGCTTCCCAGCTGGAGTTGAGAATCTGAACCTGCCCTGTATGCAGTTATATACAATTTTTGCCAGCATAAGTGGTATCAGTAAAGCTAATATACTCTTAGGGACACGTTCAGGCCAGTGTTCACATCTAAACCTAGCTAAGCTGTTGAATAATGCAGGCCATGTTACCTTGGTAACCTGTGCGGACACTGAAGTCAATGGCTCCTATGTAAATGCAGTGTGACAGGTCAGAGAGGATAACCATTTGTGTCCTTTTGTGTGTGCGTGTGTGTGTGTGTGTGTGTGTGTGTGTGTGACATTTAATAAATTTCAAAAGCAAAATATTTTTATGAAACAGTAGTTGGAGAGAATAGCGTAGCTAAAAAAAAGAATTGAAGGCCTCCATTGCAATGTTTAGACTATGTTTGTGGAACGTGTTCAAGGTTTGATGGAGCCACTCAGTGTTACATACTGTACAGTACATTCACACTGGCTCTGTCCCCCCCCCCCCCCCCGCCATTAACAAGTTGGCAGTTCGACATTTTGTGTGCTTCTCTGGTGCAAATGGCCCGATGTCTCAGTGCTTAGGGGAGGCAGTAGCTGCTACAAGGCCCTTTGATCCCTATTATTTCCCACTGCAAACAATAGATTTTAATTACCAAACTACTCTTTCGCTTGTTTCTCTGCATGTGTGCCTATAAGTGTAACTGCTGAAGAAGCCAATCTCATCAACTGCAATATGGCAGACTGTTTGTGTCACTTTGGATCTGCTCTGCCAATTACAGCAGTACAGAATTTGACGGTGTGTTATACACGTTTTACTATTCTGTTTAATGGGAGGTATTGTTACTGCTGGCTTTCTGTGTGTAAAGGGACCCTCACAGGTTACAACATACAGAGATGATCGTTTCAGGTGGATTGTAATGTGTTTGTGGGGGCAGAAAGGTTGGAGGCAGGCCGGGGAGAGAGGGGGTGATTTAAAGTGTTGGATTTGCCATGAGACCGTATATCATGGGAGCCTCTCAGACTGTCTGCCCATACGGTGACAGCGTGGTAGGCTGCTGAGAGGCTGTCGATCGAAGGACCTTCAGAGCCGCTGAATTCTCCACTGCTCTGCAAAACCCCCAGTTAGTCCCTCTTTTCTGTTTACTGCTTTGTACCTCTGTGTGGAAACATGGAAAAGACAATTACCTGCTGGCTGGGGAAACACCGGCCCAACTTTTTCAGTGCTGGTACCTGTGATTTGGGTTGTGGCTGATACATGTAATGATCCAATGTTTAATTTAAAGTTTTAGCCTTTACTATGCGTGGAAGAGAATGCAATAAAATTACATCAAATAACAACAAAATATTACAATCGCACTTTCATCAGAAAGCACTGCTATGACCCCTGTTAAATGACAATTTACAAGTAATATAAATACTTGCCTTTCCCCCAACCAGCTTTTCACATCAGTATCTGACAAATATCTGATATCAAGATCATTTTTTTGGTTCCATATGCTGAGACAACAGTAACGCTGATGACCTCCACTACTAGATGCAGCCTGGATAAGATAGGTATTAAAGTTAAGATTTAGGATTTACCGTCATCCATTTTGAGGTTAAAGTAGTGAGGTTAATCCTCCTTCACACACAGGTCCTAGTAAATTAACAGAAATGCCTTACAGGTGTCACTAGTTATGTTCACCACTCACACATGCAGCCCCATTCCAAAACATTCCTGTCTTGCACATGTTCACAAATGACATGGCAATAGTGCAGGTAGGGCAAGATGTCTGTGGAGGGCAATAATACACCCCACTCAGTAATGTTCCCGCTTAAATTCACAGCACAACCTTCCCTGCATATACCCGCTAATGTTGCCAGGTCTCATGCAGGGAAATTGCCAGAAAATCAATGTTAACTTTCCATTTACACGTGACCTCTCCCCAGGAAAATGCCGGAACACTTCTGGGAAAGGCTGCCTGTGTGAATGAGGCGGAGGAGAAGTTGCTCAACAGCATCTCTTGACTGTCGTGATGAAGCATTTGTGATTTCACCCACATTTTTCTGAAGGACTCTGTTGAAGCGTGTATTTTAACAATCACTACAGCCATAAAATCTTGTCTTCCATCATAGTACACCATAGCGCACCAAGCACATTGTGCTATAATATTAGATAGATACACAAGGACTTGAAAAGGGCATATTGACGAGAAGGGTTCGTTTTAGTGAAAGTCATTTCTTTATCACTGCAAGAGAAAAGCTGTATGTGCAGCAGGTTTGAGTGGGCTGTGAGCCATCGTGTCTACCAGAGGACTGTTTGGAGAAAATGGAGTGAATGGGGTGAAGGGGTGAAAGATGATTTTCTTTACTCTGTCAGCAGATTATTTGAGGTGCAATGAGTGTAATGAAAGATGCTCTGGCGACAGTGTATTCAGGTCTGTTTTAATCTTACACCTCAAGGCTTAGTTTCAAACCAAGTCTTTGTCTTTTTCTCAGACTTGACAGCACAAATGCCATTGCCAAATACTTGTGTGTGCTTTTGTCACCTTTATATTTCAACATCAGAGACTATTAAAAACTTCCATATCAGCCAAAAAGTTCATTATATGATGTCACATTGTTGTCTCAAATGTAATGATGCAGTTTTGTCTTTCTTTAATGCCATTCTTCATTTTCAGGGGGGTGGAGGGGCTGTGTATTATGATAGTTACGGCTGAGAGTTTTTCAAGGTGCTGGAGAAGAGTTAAAGTGCAAAGGAAAAGTAGCATGGGTACATAACTGGGTCATCTTGAACCAATGGGACATTAATGCACCATTTTGATTTAAGGCTAATTAAAGCTGAGCTTTTACAGGCCCCCATCTACTTGACATGTGTACAAACTACCTGAGCTGGTTGAAAATGCATCCGACCCTTCCGAAACACCTTGAAGGCATCAACAATAGCTATAGTGATAACTGAAACATCATAGAAATGCTCCCCTCTCTCTTCTTTCCCCTTCCCAGTATGCAAATACTCCTTAATAACAGCATGCACACTCAGGGGCCTCAGGTACAGGCAGGCAGGGGAAGGTCACATTGTAGGGGAAATTATTCTCTTCACAGCATGGTAATGAAAGGCTTTTTTTTAACCGAGCATAGCCAGTTAGGTCCTCGTCCACAGCTCTCTGCTGCACTGTTGATGGACGCTACCTGTGTTTATTTAAAATGGACTCATTTTTATATAGCGCCTTTCTACCTTAGCGGCACTCAAAGCGCTTTACAGTGTGGTCTCATTCACCCATTCACACACACACACACACTCACACACTGATGGTGGAAGCTGTCATGCAGGGTGCCACCCTACTCTTTAGGAGCAATTATGGGGTCAGTATCTTGCTCAAGGACACTACGTCACGGTCACTGAGGGGAGTGAGGATCGAACCAGTGACCCTCCTGTTGCTAGATGGCCACTCTACCTTTGAGTCATGCTGCCCGCACTGTCCACAGCAGGGCAGACAATGGTGGTGGGGTGGCACTGACAGAGTGAACAGACTAATTGATTCTGTGGGCGGGGCTATGGCCAGGGTGAACTTTGCAGGATCTGGACTTATATTTGCATATACTTCATTTTTGTGTGTTTGAACGCCTGTGTTGTATACACCAGGTAAACTCTGTTGTTTAGCATGTGTCTTGCGCAGGTTTTCCTAAATACTGAGACCATGTTAGACCCAGCAAGTAATGTTGATGTCAGCGCTGACGACAAGTTTGTCACTGGTGGAACGAGAGGTGCAAGAATCATACTCTCATTTTTTCAGGTCGATATTGAAATCCCGATCTAGTCAACACCCTTGTTAACATCACTGTTGCTGACTTGCTGTTCGGTGTCAAGTGTGTAAAACAAACCGTTGAGCTGATTTGACCTTTCTGGCTGACTAAAGGCTCTCTTTGTCATCTTCAACTCAGCTTAGCATGCACAGCCTGGCTGAGATGAATTTTGAACCAAAACATTGGGGAAAAAATCCCTCAATTAAAAAAAAAAAACCCAACCTTTATTTCTTTCTAATTGTCTGAATCGTTTGTAGACAAAAATCACAATTGATTATAATCCTGTTTTGATTGTGAGCAACAAACTTGCTGAAGTGAACAGTAAGCGATCTGTAAGCCGTCGTCCTCTCTCCCATCAGGATGAATGTCAAAATCACTGAAATCCTGAACGGATTTATCACTCTTTCCCCTCCAGCTGCCACTGACTTTAGGTCCTCTGTGCCTTTCAAACCCCCCCTCACCCATGATGAAGAGAGTCTCCCCCGTTCCATTCGGAGTTGTTGTGTAGCATTTGTGAATGATTTGTTGGGAACAGGGTTCACTATTTCAAAGGACCTGAAAGTATTGATCCTGACCCAGATGAGCTCAACACCTCTTGTGTCATCTGAAGTTGCCTCATCAGGAAAAGCTGTTGTGAGAAGGACTCTACATCATACTGTAGAACCTCGCGGTACCATGTGACCAACTTATCTCCCTTTTATAGATCAAGTCAAATTTTGGGGGGGGGGGGGGACACGTTACAAGTGAAGCGAACCAAAGTATCTCAAAGCGTCTCGTCCAGCTGATGGATGTTGCTCAGGTTTTCTTGGTGATGGATTTGTCAACTTTAGGCGGGGGTGCAATAAAGTTTTGTGAAAAGTTGCTACTTTGATCTTGAGGTGGGTTCATTTGGTACAAGTTTTATTCCCAAGGTCATGAATAAACTTTGTTAGAATGTTGTTGTTTTTTTGGTCATGTGTTAAGGTAGTGATTATTTGCAGTAGCTAGTAAAAGTTGTGTTCTGAAAAGCCTACCAGATAAACAACCACAATTATATGCTGGCCAGGGAATTTATTTAAATTTAATTATCCTTTTTATCAAGCATTTCATTTTTTTCAAAGCAGGTGGCACCTTTCAGTGACTAATTTCCAATGCAGAATTTGGATCTCATTCTTGAGCTTGAAGCCAGTTAATAAATGAAAGTATGCCAAACACGTCTCCGATATCAGCGTAACCATATGTTTGCACGCAGCCATTAATCTCTGACTGGATGTTGACTGTTCCCATTTTGCCCTGTCCTACCCAAGTTATTGTCCCCCGACTCTCACTTCCTGTTGTAATAACGGCTACTGACCACCACACAGATGGCTGTCAGCAAGGCGAGGGCAGCAGAAGGACCCTGTCGACCCCTAACTCACACAAACACACACAGTCAGTTTACTGTCTAGTGTACAATGACAAACGCCAACACACACACACACACACACACACAGTTTGAGGGCGTCAGAGAGCGTCCCAGTCAATGACAAATTGTAGCCTAAGACAACAGGCCGCAGCATGGCACTCCTGAGGGACTCTTGAGATCTCTCACAGGGTGACCCAGTTCCATCATGTCTCCCCTTCTCCCTCTCTCCTCTACCATTCCCTTTCCTCAGCTACGCAGCCTCCTGCAAGCCTGCAGACCTTAGCATTGTTTCTCTGTATCAGTCCGAAGCATCAGATCCACGTAACACTGTAAATAACTCTCCATATCGAGGAGAACCTCTCAAATTTGAACTCCTAGGTCAAGTCAGTTCCTCGGTCTCAGTCAAGTATCTGCAGCCCGGCCAGGCGTGGTTTCCTCCAGGGCCAAAACCGTTTCACTCCATTTTCAGTCACCGCTAACATCACTTACGCAAGAGATAAAAGACAACCATAGAATTTATTTCTTCATTATTAATTCACTCTCCTTTTTCTGCCTTTACAGCAATGACCTTAACTGCAATGCAGCAGTGTCAGTGTGGGGCATTAATATTAATGTTCGCCCATTTTGCCCAGCGTGGCAGGGAGCTTGTCAATCCAGACTACTATTGGAGGGGCTCCCTACACCAGCAAACACCTGCCCGGCATCTGTGTGCATGGCACTAGCACAAGAAGGTGCCAGTCTTCCCCCGTAGTGCAGAACGTATGGATTGATTGGCCAGTTGTTAAAGTATAGGAATTAATTCCAGCCAATCCAGATCTCCCAACTGTTTTGTATTACACCAATAAGAGCAAGAAGATGTAGACAAAAGGAACAAAGGCTTTATGAGGGACCATTGTCCTCAATTCTTTTGGAAAGTATAAAGGAGTGTTATGTTTAACCACCACAAGGAATACATTTTATCTTATAGCTTCAGGCAAGAATCTGATGTGGCTAAGTCTTTTCTCAAATAATTTGCTTGTCTAAGTCTCAACTCCTTCCCAGTGGGAGCGCAACGGATGGAATTACTCAAAAGTCCCCCATGAGTGGGTAAATCTACACTACGCAAGCAAATAGTTCTGTGTAACAAAGGCGACATATTATGAATGTGAGATTAGGCTGAAGGGGTGCGGTTGTGATCACATTTAAGCAGTGCTTCTCTGCATTAAGTGGTTGAACATGGCTGCAAGCAATGCAGGTGTGTGCGCGCGCGAGTGTGTGTGTGTGCTTTCTTCTGTGCAACGAGAGATGGGAGAGAGAGTGAGGGAGCCTGGGATCAGTGTGCTGCGCTGTTCATCACTGCAGCAGTACAGCAGCTATGGATCTCTGTCCGCACAGAGATGCCTAATGCCTGCCCCCCTGCCTCTCTGCCCCTCTTTCTCTGAATTCCTCAAGAGGGTGGGCTGATGATGCTCTCTTTCATAACCCCAGAAGGAGGGAGACAAGCTGTAGATTTAGCCTAAACCCATAGGGAATCTACCATCCTGATTACCTTCAGTCTGTGAGGCAGCCAGATTATTCCTTCGCAGTTGTATTCTTTATCTTAATAGTGGACACTCTTCACCGATCGTCCCTTGTCTAAACCAAAACACATGTCCTCCCTGCACTCTTCCAGAACATATTTACCTTACTGTTGTGGACATAAACACTCCCACTGCTCACATGGGGGCTGTTCAAACATATTGAAGTCAGAGTAAAATCAGCTGCCTCCTTTTGTCGCAGTTCAAAGATATGCCCTGCATTATTATTCAGGATCAAGGTCAGAAGTGTTCCTCCAGCACTGCTGCTTTAATGCTTATTGAAGGTACAGTGTGTACCTAAACACTGGTGAGATACGGCCGCTGCTCAGAGATCAAGCTTTTTAAGTTCTTTTTTTTTTGTATTCTATAATATATTTGTACAAATTGAAGGTTAGTGCTTGCTTTCTAGTTCCTCATTATATATCCTGGATCTGAGATTTTTCCCCATGGGATAAAACAAAGAGTAGCGGTCAGACCAGAGCTCTGAATGTCATGAAATGAAATGTAGCTGATTTCTTAATAACTGGCATCTAAGGAGGCCTATTCTGAATGACTTTAATACAGATTAGAGAAACCCATCCCTTCCACCTGCTGTCTGATATTTGATAATACTGGATTTCTGTATGAAATGAAAGTGTGTTTTCCTTGAGCAGCAGTGACGGTCAGCATCCCTCCTTGTCCTCACTGACTGACTACAGCCTTCCTTTTCCTGCCTTGTCTCTCTGTGGCACACATCCTCTAAATGACCTTCAATGCAATAGAATTGACTCGCTCTTGTTACCACACCAGCCACTTCTGTTAAACAGCTCTGTTTAAACATGATTTTTTTTGTCTTCTCACCCCCCCATCTTTTTTTTTTTTTCCCCAAGAGGAGACCTGAGTGAATGCAGCTAAATCTTGTGTAATTACCATTTTGCCTCCCAATGATAGTTGCTTTTGCGCATCATCAAGGGAAAAGTGGCTTCCCTTTTTAACAGAAGAGAGGGTAGGGGGGACGGTAAT
This sequence comes from Aulostomus chinensis, assembly GCF_037954235.1. Classification (NCBI taxonomy): domain Eukaryota; kingdom Metazoa; phylum Chordata; class Actinopteri; order Syngnathiformes; family Aulostomidae; genus Aulostomus; species Aulostomus chinensis. The sequence goes on from NC_141324.1 coordinate 23,583,574, forward strand.
ACACAGCACTTCTTCTGCTCAAAGCCAGATGTAAATAACCCTGCCTGGGAAAGCTGCTCCTCCCTAAGTTGATTTAGGAGTTTTTTTTTCCACTTTTGTGAAAACGCGAAATGTGCTCCTGTAAAAATACACCAGGTATTAGGACATGTTGCGTATCATCAGCTCAAATCCTGTGATATCCAGCAGCCCGAGTCTACACAGAACTGATATATTTTGGAATTCAGCATCACATATTTGAACCTTTTTTTTTTTCTTCTTTGCCACATTGATTGTATTGGCTTTAGCCAAGAGGGTTTAAATCGAGGGCAACTGGATTAATTGTAGATACTTGAAGTCTTTATCCACAGTTACACTCAATTTAACCATAGTATTTTGATGTAGGTGCATCTTAACACTGTATTCTTTCTTGTAGCCAGCAGGGGGTGACTCCAGCGGTTACAAAAAAGGTTACAAGCCTCCTATATATAGAAGTCTACGAGAAAATGACCCCACTTTTCACTCATTACCTCACTTTCCTTATCAGTTTATGGTCTCAAGTGCTTGTTGAAATCTTCATTTTGTTTTCTTTTGTAAGCTTGCTTGTCATTACCATAGCGACAGCTTCTGTCCAGCTCCTCACTTGTTAAAATTACAGATACATTCATTTGCAAATACATCAAAGCTGAAATTCCAAATGTAAGGCCTCAAAATAGGGGTCCACAAACCAGTGGACGACGTCACAGTTGCAACATCCACTCATTTTATACAGTCTATAGAGTTAGCCCTCCTTGCATATTCATGACCCATATGACTGAGAATCGAATCATACACGTTAGTTTTATCTTTTTTGTCACGTAGCTCACCTCTCCCTCTTTTTTCCCTCTTCCTCCCTTGCAGTGCCATGCGTGTACTTCTGTCCAAACTGCCGAGGCCCTGGATTGTTGACGAAAAGAAGGATGATGGTTACACTGCACTGCACCTGGCTGCCCTCAATAACCATGTGGAGGTGGCTGAGCTGTTAGTCCATCAGGTAAATACACCCATTCCCAGACATACATGTAACTAGTTTAATTGTTGACTAATCAGTGAACCAGACAGCAAATGCAGTTATGAATACTCATTAAGAAACCCTCTTTGTTCGCACTTGGTGCAGCAGCTCAAGTCTGCATTCCTGGCTCTTTTCTGACGACTCACACCTTTAACGGCAGCATCTACTGCACTCCCTGCAGCCAGCACGCAGTTGAAGCTGCTTTAACTGCCATTTTTTATTGAATCTATACAGTTCGCAGGGCCTCCAGGGGTTTTCTTTAGTGCTGCTGGGCCTTACATCCTCCTCCTCTTGCAATCATAGGTTCATGCTCTATTTTCCCATTGAGACTGCAGTTTTAACTCCCCAAAGACTGACGCGTATAGGAGTATACAGCACATGATTAAGCAGGAACTGGGTTATTTAGGATATGGTGCAAGGCAGCAAGGTAGCTGCAATGTTCCAACACATGAATGTCTTGCCATCCTTTTAGAGGGGAAGGCCTTTCTCCCCCCCCCCTCAAGTCTCTGCAATGGGCTGGTTTGCAGTGATGGCTCAGCTTTCTGTTTAGATATTGCGCCACACTACAAGGTGCACTGCAGTTTTCCACCCAGCCAGTCAGTCTCATTGCTTTGGGATTTCACACTCCTGCCTGATCACAATGCTTAGCTATCTTTTTTGCACATCTTCTCAGCTCGATCGGAAATGACAATCAAATATAGTGTTGTTGTAGGATGCACTTTTCCAGCCAGTCTGTGATACTTAGTTGTGCAATTTTGAAAGGAGGAAGGTTCTGAGGGCATATAAAGAGAGCAAGCTGGTAGAATCTTTTTAGCTATTGTTTATAGGAATTCCTTTTTATTATTACATTCATTATTTTACATTTATCAACATGAATATGCATATGTGATTACCTTCGAGTCCCTGCTAATATTACCGTAATTGCCTTTATTTTATTTTATTTTTTTTCCCCACTCCCAGGGAAATGCCAGCTTGGATATCCAGAATGTGAACCAGCAGACAGCTTTACACCTGGCAGTGGAGCGCCAACACACCCAGATAGTCCGGGTAAGTGGGTGAAACTTCACTTTTTGGATGATTTTTTCATTTGTTCTTGTTCTTTTCCATCTTACTTCTCACTCAAACTGAAAATCTTGTCCATCAGTCCCTCTATTTTGACCGCACTCCAAAGGGATTACAGCAGCATAATTGTGACACGATATTTAATATGCAGTAGTGGACGTCCTGCAGATGAATCCGCCTCTGGTTTCAGGCTGCTGTGTAGAGTAAAGTCTCTCTGAGGCAGTCTCGTTCAGAGTCATTTGGTGTAATGTTGGAGTGAGATTGCCACGTTGCCATCTTGTGGACTCAAGAAAAAATGCAGTTCATCATGATCAAACAATCCTGACAATAGTGAAGCAATGCATTGGAAGCAGCAACACTGTAGATCAGTACTGTGGCATTTGCATTCAAACCTGATATTTAAGTTGTAGTCTCATGTGGTTTTTGTGATCGTTGACCTGTTTTTACCAGCTCCTGGTGCGAGCAGAGGCCAAGCTTGACGTACAGGACAAGGATGGAGACACGCCACTCCATGAGGCGCTTCGTCACCACACGCTTTCCCAGTTACGACAACTCCAAGATATGCAGGACGTCAGCAAAGTCGAACCCTGGGAGCCCTCCAAGAACACGGTACAAACACCTTTTTGATTGAAACATGACGTTTTGATAATGATGATGTAGTTTGTCCGCACAGATTGTCTCGAGCGCTCATGATTGATCAATAAACAAATAAACATTTTGCCGGAACTTATGGAGATCATTAGGTGATCCACTGCCCGATGTGTGAAAAAATTATAGCCGAGTCATGTTTCGACAGCAAGCTCAGAGCCCCTTAGCCCCCCGTCATCTGCATCACTGGACAGCCCAGCGTATTCAGCCCATCATTCAGACAGCTGCCCGACACGGAGCAGTCATCCAGCTCGCTACCATCTCTTGATCAGCCTGAATGACTCCATCCCTCTGTGGAGGGCAAAACGGAGCATGTAACGTAATAGTTACGCCCCACATCACTTATCCCTACAGAGATGAGTTTAAGGGTATACCTGCAGTGACAGACTTACCTTACCTGTCACCTTCTGTCTTCCTCCTGCTTTCTCTCGCTCGCTCTCTCTCTCCTCCGTCCCTCCTCATGCCCTCCCTGGTTCTCCGGTGAAAGAGCGGAACAGACAGACAGCAGACATAATTGAGATATGTGCAGTTGGGTCACTCTCCCATAGCTCTTCCCTCTTCAGGATGAGAATTGAATTAGTCAGCCCGATGGGTCCATCAGCAGAGATGTAAAAGCTACTAGCTGAAGACAATCAGACATGGAAGGCCTAAATTGCCGTAAAGAGAGAGCAGCTTTGAGTTGGGCCGGGGATTTTCAGAGACGGGACTGTTAATGTGATTTTGGGTGGGGTTGAGGGGGTTATGGCGCCCTAGAGATGTCTTAAGGAACGCCTTTGATTCCTTAATTAATTAGCCTTAATCTAATAGTATTTTGACATGGATCATTTTAATTTAACCTATCGGAATCATATAAAAATCCTTCCCACATTCTCCTGTGGATTTGCGGTGTGAGTGGCAGTTTGTAAAGGACACACATTGTTCTCACTGGAATAGACTGCTTATTTGTGTCTTTGATTACTCTCCATTTTTCTATGTTTGTATCTCTGCAGTTAATCATGGGCTTAGGCACCCAGGGGGCAGAGAAGAAGAGTGCAGCATCCATCGCCTGCTTCCTTGCTGCTAATGGCGCAGATTTGACCATTCGCAACAAGAAGGGCCAGTCCCCTCTAGACCTGTGTCCCGACCCCAGCCTCTGCAAGGCTCTGGCTAAATGCCACAAAGAGAAGAGCAGGTAAACATCTCTTAGAAGAGTAGTTCGTTATCATTTACTTTCTTGCCAAGAGTGAGTGGAGATCATCTAGCTGAAGAGCTGGAGTCAAGCAACTCATCATTTGTAGCTCTGCCTTTGAAATTTGGAGTGCACCTGTATTCTGTCCTTTATGGTAGACACCTTCAAATGAGCTAGAGTGCTGCTGGGAACTCAAGCAACATGAAAGCATAACAGACTTGGGTTCCTAGTAATTCATCCGAACGTCTCTCATACACACACACACACACGCTTTAGATGTTTCATGGTTTCTTGTAAGGCTTTCTGCGTCTCTGTCTCTCCCATTTCTTTGTGTTTTTGACGGATATCAATCGCTTATTGTCTCACATTTTAATTCTCTCATCTCCCAGCGGCCAGGTGGGAACCCGCAGTGCATCTCTGACCAGCAATATCGAGTCACTGGAGGAGTGTATGGTGTGCTCTGACATGAAGAGAGACACTCTATTTGGGCCCTGCGGACATATTGCCACCTGCTCCCTCTGTTCGCCACGTGTCAAAAAGTGTCTCATATGCAAAGATCAGGTCCAGTCCAGAACCAAGGTATCAGAGACACGACCATCTGTCCTACCCTGAAATAGATTCATGACCTAGTCTGGATCTCATTTATTCTTCCTCTTTGTGTGAAACTGTCTCTCCACAGATCGAGGAGTGTGTAGTCTGCTCTGACAAAAAGGCAGCTGTGTTGTTCCAGCCCTGTGGTCACATGTGCGCTTGTGAGAGTAAGTTGCACATATTTCAACATCACGGCATTGACAGCGGCACCTGCTGGCTTCTGGAAAAAAAAAAACACCAAAGTTGAGAAGGACTTCAGGTGTGAACCATCTATTTTGTGTCCCGCCAGACTGTGCCAGCCTCATGAAGAAGTGCGTACAGTGCCGGGCTGTGGTGGAACGCCGCACCCCCTTCGTTCTTTGCTGCGGAGGGAAAGGTATGGAGGATGATGCCGCTGATGATGATGATGATGATGATGATGATGATGACCTTAGTGAGTGAATCTTCCACACGTTCCCTTTTAATTCCTCTTTTTTCTCTTTCTTTTTTAGTCTACACTCTTTTCTTCTTCAGACCCTTGTTCTTGTTGCTGCCTTGTTTTGTTGTCATGTTTGCATCACTGATATGTCACTTTGTTGTCTTTTTCATCCTAGTAGAAATGTACAGATTGAGATACCAACTTTGCTCTCATGATACCACAACTACTAGATCTTTTCCTGGCATGCTTGAATCAGTCATTTCCATCATTTTAGTAGCTTCTATTTAGATATATTTACATACTATATTTCCCCTGAGAAAAGAATTTGTTCCTCTCATAATCATTTTATGAGTGGGAATTTAGTTTTTGCACCGAATAATACAATAATGTCGTGGGATATACAGATAACCTAATTACCTGATTCATATTCCTGTAGAGTCCAAATGTTTTACTGATCTTCATTTTGCCCATTATAATGTGAAAAGCACTGGATCATTATAGTGAATATCTGCTGCATCTGGAACTGAGAGATATGTTGTTTTCAAGATGGTGTCGCACAAGCAGTTTTGCAATTGGACAGCAGCCCTGAGTGTAGTCAGACATATTATAAATGACTTTGATGTCTGTAAATCTCTTTGAGTGATTAGCGATTTAATGAAGTGTGTAAACACGTTCATTTTTGTTGCATTCACGATCCATCTTGTCGTCTCCGAGTGGTACAGCGTGCTATCGCCACATATCTCTCTTCTTTGAGTTGCGCATCTCACCGGTGGTGTCGTATTTTCCACATTTTTATGTTGAGTTAAAAGGGGAACTGTTGCAAGGTCACAGATTTCAGGTCCACACCAGATTTTTTAAAAATGTCTCCATGTGATCCAAAGGCACATACACTCATGCAAGGGGCAGCATTTATTGTTAATCTCCTGTAGTTTCATCCCAGTAACATAGACTGTTAAAAGTGAAAATCTAGTGCATGAAAGGCATCTGAACACATCTGACTCCCAACTTTGTAATGTATCTCTAACAAGTTTTAGGCTCTTGGCTGATGGTAAAAACAGAAACTATTACCTTTTGCTTTGCCAGCTAATGATCGAATCTATTTATAAAGACTCTATTTCCCTTTCTTTTCCCTGATAATTGTTAACAACTTTATGGCTTCTTCAAATTCTGTCTCTGAACCTCCCTTCGAGGTTGTAGTGAGTAGTCTTGGTCCTCAGGCCATCTATTGAGCTGGTGAGGACGGCTCCTGCTATAACAATGTGACTGGTTATTCCCAGCAGGGAGCTCTAACTCTATGGCAGGGGGATCGCAGGATCTTCTCCAGCCCAACAATCTGGCACTAAGTTGGTGTAAGTATACCTCCATGACCCCCACACCCCCATTCCCCCACCCCCTCCCTCCCTCCCTCATCAGAGCCGGTCGAAAGAGCTCCCCACAGTGCTGCCCTCGCCCCTATCCCCTCCCCTGAAAACCCACTTGTTCTTTCACTGATTTACACACACACACATATCAGTAACTGCAGATAGATGAGTTGGCGCCTGTTCTCCTCTCTATTTGTGGCAAATGTTTGAGTGTGACACCCACTCAGTTTGAGTCCAGCAAATTCAAGCACATCAATTCATTGAAGAGTAATTGTAGCAGTACATGCTACTTTCACACAGGAATTCCTCCTGAAATCATTAAGAGCAAATCACTCTGCCAGCTCTCTACCATTAAGTCAGTGTCATGTGTGAATTCACAGTGGGCGATTGCATAGCTGCCAACCTGTAACCTAGCAATGTCACAACTGGTGCTGAAATTTAAGGGAAATGTTGAATAGAACACCAGAAGAGTTGCATCACGATCCACCTGGCACTCCGGGGCTTTCTACCTGGTTGGCAGGTATGGGGACAATTTCTTATCACATGACTGGCACATCCAGTAATAGCAAGAGACATATTTGTTTCTGGTTGAATTACAAGCATCCATGGATGCAGCAGGCAACATTAGCTTTGGTGTCCACCGCTTGTCACATAAACCAACATCTCCAGAAGTGACATTTTACCTGACATGGACAAATTCCTGCTGTGTGCTGCATGTGTGAAAGAGCTGGTGAATCCGTTCTAATTGTGTCCTATGAGCCATGATTTCACAAGAGAAAAGTGCAATGGATCTGCATTTGCCGAACATTCAAACGCGGAGAGTGCGTGTTTGTGTCAGAATTGCAATGTTGCTGCTTTTCTGTTCCGTTGGCAGCGTAGTCTGTCACTGTTGGCTTCCTTCTCCTCGCCTCAAGTGGTTATATTTTGTCCAAACAGCTAGTGGAAATATCCCGGCCCTGCAGAGAGACAAAGACAACACCAACGTTAACGCTGATGTACAGAAGCTACAGCAGCAGCTCCAGGACATCAAGGAGCAGGTGAGTCTGTAAACCTGGACCGGGATCTGACAGTTGCAGCTGCTGACTAATCGTTTTTCTTGATGAGCTGCTCGATGATCAAGGTCCTCGACTACATTTTGGGAACATACCAAGTCACGAGTTAACCCCAATTTAATGAGGGTTTTCAATGTGCTTGAGTTGTCTAACGTCCCAAAACGGGTGATATATTTTCTCCAGGGGTAACGAACCAGCAACCCTTCAGTTACTGGATGGCCATTCTACCGCTGAGCCTTGTTGCCCCTAGTAACCACAATGGGATTTTTCTCAATAAAACAAAAAATAATTTGTCTTAATCTGACAAAATTCTTCATGAAGAAAATTTTTTTTATGAACAGATTTTTCTCAAGATGGTACAGATTTCAACTGTAGCAGCTCTAGTATCAAGAGCTATGAGAGTTTTCACCTCCACACAATCTCAGCTTTCTGTGGACCAGGTATGACTCGTGAACTTCCAAGCAGAACAGTAAATGAAGCCAAACCAAGAAGTGATGACTACTGCTGGGAAAATGTTTGAGCAAACCAACGTCTGTGTCATTAATTCCATCTAGGGCTCGGCTCAGTTGATTCTCAGTGTCCTGATTTAAAACCACAACAAAACAATGATTAACTTTGCCCGTCTGTTTCCAGACCATGTGTCCGGTGTGCTTGGACCGGCTGAAGAACATGATCTTCATGTGCGGCCACGGCACCTGCCAGCTTTGCGGGGACCGAATGAGCGAGTGCCCCATCTGTCGCAAAGCCATCGAGCGCCGCATCCTCCTTTACTAGAGGTCCTGAGACTCTCACTTTAGTCTTTAAGCCCGCCCTGACCACGCCTTCAACGCCACAACCACACCAGCTGCTGCTGCTGCTGCAGCGCCCGTGTCAGCCAGGCAAGGGCTTCCCCAAAATGTCTTATTCTACACTACAAATTCAAAAGTTTTGGTGGAATTTCTGTTACACACACACACAAAAAAAGAATCGACTTTTCTCACTTGTAGTGTTCTGTCATCACGTGCTAACTGCTGCCAGAGAGATGCTTGCCTAAAAGGACTTTTGTTCATCGTCTTATTATGGGCCTCTTTTCCTCCTCATCCTCCCTCCTGCACTTCTTTCTCTGTTTTTACAAGATATGTGGAAGTTTTCTCTCTTGGAGTCAGAGCTCTTCACACTGACTGTCTTGGATACGAACTAAAAAGGAGAGAGTGTCCCGTCGTGTGGCTCTCACCCTGGACTTGTGGGGAGGAGGTGCGGTCGGTTGTTTCCTCCATGTAAAGTTCTCATGTACGTGTCACAGGCCCTCTGATACCATCTGCAGTGAAGTTGTAATTGTAAATCCTTATGCAAGTGTATTGGTATTGGAAGTACCTGATGTGGGTTTTAAGTACTTATTTTTTCATAACAGTATGGCAAGTTTGTGACACATGACTGTATTTACAACTTCAAAAGGCTCAGTGAGTGTTTTAGCTTCAAGTCAGTGTTCAGCTTGGTTGTTGTAACACATGAGATGCCAACTGTAATGGAAGACGTTGGCGGTTTTGCACTAGCATGTCCCGAGGTGGAATAGAGTGGGGGGGGGGGGGGGGGGGGACTTTTCCTCTTACATTTTGGAGGTTGACTTCTGCTCAGTGATAAAACACAGCGAGAGCAGTTTGACTGCCAGGTAGCACACCACCACACCCTTACTTTGTTTACTAAGCTGTACTAAGAACCAGAGCGGGTGTTGCAACACACTTTTGGCTGCAGATAGCGGATCAAGCATTCAGACACGCCAAGCTTCTGTCCAGTGAACAGCGCCTGTCTTACACACCATGCAAACAATTATGTAAGTCGTCACAGCTTGATATTTAAAACGGTTTCAAGACTCAGCGGTATTGTCAACAAAAACTGTTACCATTATGACTGTGCCATTTGCTTCCAAAACAAAAATCTTGTTAAATAAGTAATATGGGATAAGGTGCTCTTTATCTTCTATTCCTTTTTATTATTTAAGTGTGTTTCCATCCATCCATCCATTTTCTATACTGCTTATCTGTTAAGGGGCAGGGTTCAACCTGGACGGGTTGCCAGTCCGTCGCAGGGTCGTCAGGAGCAATTAGGGGTTCAGTATCTTGCTCAAGGACACTTTGACATGGTCACCGGGGGAAGGGAGGATCGAACCGGCAACCCTTGAGTTGCTAGACGGCCGCTCTACATCTGAGCCATCCCACCCCTGTGAAGTGTATTTCCTTTTCTGAAAATCATTAACTGGGCTAGAGGGTGCAATCCATTAGAGCACCAAGATGGAAACAGATTCAATTATTCTATATTGCTACCCAAATAAGTCAAATAGGATTTATAGCTATCACTGTCTTCTGAATATGTAGCCTAAAAAAACTTTAAGCTTTGATATTAATGTTTGTGATGGGCTTTTTTTTTGTTGTTAGTCTGTTTTGCAATTCTGGAAGCGGCATGGTTCAGAGGTAGAGTGGCCATCTAGCAACTGAAGGGTCGCTGGTTTCAATTCTCTCTTCCCCCGGTGACCATGTCCAAGTATCCTTGAGCAAGATATTAAACCCCTAATTGCTCCTGATGGCCCTGCAATGGACTGGTGTCCTGTCCAGGGTGAACCCCGCCTCTCGCCCAATGTCAGCTGGGATAGGCTCCAACCCCCCCACCCACACCCGCAATCCGAAACGGAACGGATAAGCTGTATAGAAAATGGATGGATGGATGGATGTTTTCCAATACCTTTCTGTCATCAGTAGATACTTTTTTTTCCCATCTCTGAAATAGTTTTCTGTAACTTGTTTATTTGTGAAACAGAAGAAAAAAAAAAGCTTCATTTTTGGTGTCAAGTATCTCCTCGCTGGTGTTTCTTTGGGAGGAAGGCTAATGAATAGAAAGACAGAACTTGCCTTAACTCTTTTCTAAGGCAGTTGCCCACCTGGAGACTCAGCTTGTTCTGCTATGTGGGAATTTTGTAACCACATATATATATATATTTTTTTTTTCCTTTCTAGACTTCTAGAAAGCATCTTTTTTTTTTTTTTTCCAATTACATTTTCATTTCTTTTCACTGATCGGCTAGAAGCACTAATACGCTTTATGGTAGTGTTCTCTTGTTATGGTTGTTTTGAGAAAAAAAAGCCCATTTTGTACTTTATTTTGTAACTGTCCTGTTGGAAATGTTATCGGTAGTATTTTCTTTGGCATGAATGTTTGACATCCGCAGTACGACATGTATCATGAAAAACCGTTCAGTCTGTATTGCTAATAAGTGCTTTTAAAACAACCATATAGCTGAATAAAGTTGTAATGGAACTGCGGGGCGTTTTGTTTTTGCAGCTTCTTCTACAGAATTGTTAATTAGCTTTTGTTTTTCATGCAGAGCTCAGATGTAGTTTGCTTCTTATGTGCAGAAAATTAGCATTTTGTTGCTTTTCTCCTGCTGTGCAGCGTCTGCCTCACAGAGGAGCCAGGGTGACATAGATGGGAGGTGTGGGGTAATTGAAAATGCTAACACCTAATAATGACTCAGCACCAGCATGTGATAGGTCAGCTATGCTAATTAGGGAGAAGAAGAGAGAAAAAAAAAAAGAGTCAAGAAAATCAGGAGGGAGACAAATAGAGTGATGTATCTTCTTCAGCGAGCAGCGTGACATCTCACAAGGCTTCTCTCTGGAAGAAATTATGACTTAAAGGCTATTATACGTTCTAGCTCATTGACTAGTCCATTCATAACCTGGACGTCTTCTCTCTCGCCTCTCATGCAGCAGCTCTGACATTCATCATGCTGTCATCCTCTCCCTCTGCCGGTGCACGCCGCCGGAGAGGACGCCATCAGATCTCGGACTTGGCACGAGTCCTCGATAGTGAGCGCATAGTCTGGTGTCGTGTCTGTGCTGCTTTGTCATTTTATACTCGAGTGCCTGTCTAAGAGAGAGGGCTCGAACGGTTCACCTGTTGCTGTGTTCTGACTGTGAGTGACTGGAGACACTGTCACTGTATTAGCATGCAGGATCTATGCACTGATGACACTGCAGGGCCAGTAACCGGACACCTTTAATATTTCCCCGTAGTCGTTCAACCTACAGGAACTCCTCGTGCTACAGAGTTCAAGTAGGCAGCAAGATGAGGTGTATGTCTGATACGACCTTCAGACATCTCAATAAAGAATTCTGGCTGTAATTTTGCTGTGTTTTTTTGTGTGTATGTGTGTGTTTTTTTTTAATGTATTTTTTTTTATTTTTGAAGATGGTCTGTTTAAAGTCTTGTTTCGCTGTCTTGCTTTAATAATTTAGTGAACTTTTGCTTATTTGTCCTCTTATTTTCCGGCACATTTTCTTGATTTCAAAACAGTATCAACAAGACTGTTCGGAACGTGACAGATTTTCTATTTGTTTGTTTTTTTGTTTTTTGTTTTTTTTAAGAATGACACTATGGTCTTAATGTCAGTGAGATGATCTTTCTAATTGCTACAATTATTGCTGAGAAGCCCCTGGTTTAAATTGTCCTTGTCTTGCGTAGATGGGGTGTGGGAGTCATTTGAGTGTCTTTGGAATGACTTTTTTTTCCATGATTGTTAAAGCGTCCAAATACTTTTGACCATTGAGTGTGCGTCAGAATGATAATCGCTACTGCAGTCAACCATATAATAGCCTGCAAACTGACTGGACACTGAGGTGAATGTCAGGTGTCTCCGACTGCTAGTCCATCACTGTTACTGACTGCAGACTCACCCCGCCATGCTGACTGACGGTCAGGGTGTCGGAGACGCCGCTATCTCTCCCCTGGACGCAGCCTGATTCTGGGGAGGATCCCTGACTGCCACGCCGGCCGCTTTCAGCTGCTTGGAGACTGTAAGTTTGCTGACTGGACTGCAGGGGTTGTTACTCCCACACTGGGGGGTCAGCTAATCCTCAGGCTGCCCTGCAGAGTGTGAGTGATGGTGGCTGGGCACTGCAGGCTTGACTGAGCAGCAGATAGAGATGAATTGAACCCCTGGAGTGGGGAGCAGGCGACCACCATCAGGAAAATAACTGTGACCCTGCTTCAAGTCTCTGCTGTGATCACTGACAAGGGTCAGCGACATCCATCTGCTGGATGATCGCTGTCCCACAGGGGAGGAGGTCCATGTCCCCCCTCAGGCTTCGCCCTCGGCGCTGGTTCTGAAGCTACAGCCTGACAGATGAATATATTCTTCTCACGTTTACTGCGAAGTGAAGCCCTGACAACAAGAGTTTAGACGTGCAGGTTTCAGAGCACTTCACAAGGTGGCAGTACATCCTCTGACTAGATACTGGGAGAGGCTGCAGACTGAGGTGCAGAAGACAAATCAACAGAATTTACAACGAGAAACTCATTCATGTGCTCTTTGTTGGTGTTATTGCTCTTTATTTAAACCTGATTATTCATCCGGAGGAGATCCTTGAGTTGTTTCACAGCAACTCTCCATGACATGGAGCTGTTAATCCCCATCTTGGCCTCCTGCAAGGTTACAACAGCTTCACTGTGCTACTTCATCCTGGTACCGTTACAACTTTTGAAAGGTAAATTCAATGATATTTCATTTAATTGTGTGTGCAAAACTCAGGAACAGGAAAGAATACATCTTTTATGGCCTCAAAGCTTTACTTTAGGAAAAAAATGTGATTTTGTGGCTTTAGCATTTTGATTAATTGTTTTATTTAATTGCTCTCAATATTTGATTTATCCAGTTTATAAACTATATTAAAGTCTCAAAGGCAATTTTAGCGTCAAAGTTTCATTGTCAGTGTTTACCAAACCCAGAGTTGTAGAAATCGATTCAGTCTAACTGCACTGTTGAAATAAAAGCAACAACAAAAAAGAAACGGTAATAAACACAGTTGTTTTCTCTCTGTCTTTCTCTCTCCAGTTGGACACTTGGGCTTTCCTGCCATGTTGGAAGAATTGATTGCTGACTGTCTGAAGGTCCTTTTTCCTTCTGCCTTCTCTCTCATGTCATCCAGTTCAGGAGTCTGCTTATATTTATTGTCTCTGTTTTATGGTCGGACTGAGCAAAGGTCATTCTGTAGTGACTCTTGGAGGAGCGAAGACGAAGGGAGGGCCCGCTGAGCGTTTGCGTCGGCAACATGCTGTTGGACTTTAAGCCAGTTGATTGTCAAACTTGGAACATAAACTGGTTTTGTTCTCACATGTAGAGAGATAAATTGTGGAGGTTTGGTTTAGTTCAGAGTTAGTGTAGGTATATGTGAGTGCTGCCCCCCCCCCCAACACACACACACACACACACACACACACACACACACACACTCACACACACCGCCACAGTGAAGCCATAAACGAGTCCCTCCTCAAAACATAGGCCCCTGACGTGCTGATTGCTTTATTGATATCGATCAGGGCAAAGTGTGAAAGCGCTCGTCAATTCTCCCCGAGCACATGTTGTTTATGCATACAGGGGATGCTCTGATGTTGCAACGCTACTTTTACAATTTTTTATACAGTTTTTGTGTTGAGGTGCATTTATTCACGTGAGATAATAACGGCAATACATGTAGAATATTTACAAATTTTGTAATGGGTGCAAATACGTAGCCAGGCATCAGTCACTGGCACCGTTAATATATCTGTGTTTTTCCCCTTTAATAAGCTTTTAATTCAATTGTATTCATTTAATGGGTTTAGAAAAACAAAGATCCTCGATCTGAGTATTTTCTGGCTTTTGACCTGTTGGTAAGTGCCGTCCTTATCATGGCAGCCTGACTGGAGGCTGGAGCCTGACAGCCACATTTACAGTGCAAATGTTATCGTTCCAATGACACTTTAAACAGTCTTTATCAATATATAGTCATTCAAGGTTTATGAGCTTTGATAAAATGCCACTAGCTAGAAGAGTTCATTACAATCTGCTGCTACGAGGTGGGGTTTTTTTTTATTCTTATTTTCTACAGAATATTTGGACTTTTTTAATTTGCTTAACGGGTGAAATAAACTTTAAAAAGGCTGAAGTACAAAAGCTATTGATTTTCTCCTCAGGGATAGCAGCTCCAGACCAAACGACAGCGTGAGTTTGGCCGAACCTTATCGTCGAATTATCTTTAAAACAGTGGGTTATCATAATTGCTTACTTAATAATTCTATAAAACTGTGGAGGTGCAACCTTTGCCTTGGTAGTAAACTGCCAAGTGCTTTTGATCCTGAGATTGAAAAGATACCTGACTGGAATACACAAGCTGCAATTTATTAATTTGAGTGTGTAGATTACAAACAGAAGAATAATTTGCAAAATAGGAAGAATGGGATTCATTATTTTCTTTAAATTTGGATTTTCTCTCTCAGTTCTGTCTGATGCATTTCTGTCATTTTTTTTTAATGGTGTGTTCTGTTTTGATATGGCAAATTTTAATTAAAAGAAATTATTGAATTGAATGATTTATTTAAAATATTGGAAAAACTGTCCTAGAATTTTGTGCTTTAAGATACAAATTAACCTTTTTTTTTACAGTTGTTGAGGAAAATGAAAAAATATATGTGAATTGAAAATTAAAAAAAAACAAAACAAAACAACTCATCACTGCTGGTATTGACCTCTCTCCTTGGAAAACTTTACAAATAATTGACCGATAGCGGCACTAGAACTCTCTTTAGATGTGATTAGTTTCACACTACTACAAGTATGCAGAACAATGGGGTAGACATACTTCATCAACAAGTGCAAACTTCATCACGTTTAACCCTCAGCTAAGCAAACAAGGCCGCGTTGATGACACTGTCCTCCTGAAGGTGAGGATTTCAGAACAAGCTTGGGCTCACTATTGAAGCCTCGTGTGTGAGTTCAACAGTTTGTAATCCTTGTGAACTCAGAAAGAGACAACAAGGAAACTCCCCGGCCCAGAGCTGCTGATTTCCCCTGAGCCATCCCAGTTTTGTTTCTTACAATTTCTTCCCATTATTGGAAAAACTCAGATTCCACAGAGGCAGCAAATGCTACAAAGGCACATTGTATTACAAAACAAGCGTACATCTGACAGGTGCTCGCCTCCGCTGAGCTGGCAGTAACCTTGGAGGGAGTAGACAGGAACGTAGCAGCCCTATCTGAGCTCGCAGGGAAAATACTGACTGCAAAGGCGTTTTTCTGTTCAGAGAGAAAGATCAATACTCCAGAGTCCATCACACGACCAGTCGTTTTCAGGAGGGTTCCAGCTATGTGAAACAGGCTCAGAATGACCCCTGGAAAAGAAAAAAGAAAAAAAAAAAAGTTAATGCCTAACTTTGTTATCTTTGTTTTACAGCCAAGGGTTGTACCTCCAAATCAATACATGATACACAAATATCCCAGGGCTCCATGTTCTGGACAGAGAGCGGTGGCGTGGGCCTGAGAGCGGGCCACCTTCAAACCACCTGGCAAAGACACGGCCTGTTTTTTACAGGTTAAAAGCTTCTGCTAGACCAGCTGAGCAAATCTGAATAAAGCCAGATTATTACCTATATTATTAAAAGTCCCCTCTTGTCAAAAACGTGCTTCTCTTCTGCCTCCTATAGTTGACTGTTTGGGCTTCATTGTGATGATGACGACGAATGTGCAGACTTTGACAGTAAAAGGCTGTTTTCATGTTCATTGATGAAAATCTATATTTTCTATGTGCTCGGCAAAA
This sequence comes from Aulostomus chinensis, assembly GCF_037954235.1. Lineage (NCBI taxonomy): Eukaryota > Metazoa > Chordata > Actinopteri > Syngnathiformes > Aulostomidae > Aulostomus > Aulostomus chinensis. Next base: position 23,599,507 of record NC_141324.1, read on the forward strand.
ACCTGATTAATCTCAGTTTTGTATTTTCATCGTTGGATGTAAATACAGGATTTCTAATGCATAAATGTTTAAACGATAGATCGATACTCTTGGAAATACAAGGATGGCGTTCATGCGGCCATTTAGAAAAGAATATACACTTCTGTATCCGTATTGTAGCCGGCTTAGCTTAGCTTAGCTTAGCTTAGCATTAACACTGAAGATGTCTGCAGTGAACGCTCCAATGAAATGAATATTTATCTTCAGTCGCATACTCAATTGAGTAAATAAATTAAAGTGTGATGATGCATTCATCAGAATGAAAAAAAAAAGTGTGTGGAAGGGAGGAAACTTTTTCACTTGATGGCAGCCATCTTGGCTACATGAGGTCAGCGGGGGTCCAGCGGAGGACTGTTAGTTTACTGAACAAGTCACAGGTTATGCAGATGGAAGCGAAAATACTTATCGATTTAGCTAAGTAACTATACTTTGACGTAAAACATTTTGCAGTTCTTTTTTTTTTTTTTACATACATGTTGCAGTTATATTGTTTTTACAGGCCTTTATCAAAAAGAGACGAAGTGAAGTGAAACTGCTGCTGTGAAACTTAAATGACCACGTCAACATGTTGATTGAAGGTCCAGTCTGGGAACACGCCACCTGGACCTCGATAGCACACCGGCAGCTCTTCTCACAAAGAACCCTGCAGGATGGACAACCGAAACTGGCAGAATGTTTACAGCAAAGACCAACAGGAAGTTGTACCTGGTCTCCACGTCTACGATGGACAAGATAGTTGATATCTCTGGTGAGTCCATCCTTGCAGCTCCAGGGCAGATAAAACACCACATCAGCGTTATAGAGGCCTAAAGTGGCTCCTAACCAGTGTTATGGTGAGAGAAAGGAGCACCCACTTAGGGAGCAACCCCCCCCCCCCCCCCCATCCTCATCTGATAGTAGCGAGTAATCTCTGGATTTGACCTGTCAGTCAGGTTCTGGAGACAGATGACGTGAGGCCCCTGATAGGCTGACTCCAGCAGAGGAGATACCAGCCGGCCGCATTGGCTGCTGGGACAGAGAGCAGGACCCAAGGCGACGGATGCATGGCGGATCTGACTTGGAGAGGTGGGGTGGGGGTGCAGGATAGACGGGTCAGGGAGGTGGTGTGGCGGAGGAATGCCAAGGCAGAGAGGAGGAGGGGGGGTTTATGGAGAAGGTCTCCTGATGAGCGGAGAGACAGTTCTCTGCTGGAGATTGTTGCAAAGTTTACTTAACACCAACCCCTGGGAGCCCAGGTCACCCAGGGGGAGGGAAGACTCTGAACGCCTCACGCCCACAGAGCTGAGAACTGTGGAGGGTCAGGAGCAGGAACAGTTTGCTCTAATTTACAAGTTTTGATTGATTTCAGAAGCAGCCGCCATGATTCAGACCTTCAGACAGGTAACACATTAGTGTAGACATTTAAATATATTGTTCTACACCACAGAAATGAGCTGTAAGTAAAACTCCCCTGTGTGTATCTAATATCTTGACAACATAGCTCAAAAATGTAGCTGACTTTCAAACCCCAGACATGCAAGTTTTTCCCACAGTTTTTGCAGTATAACCTCACAAGGATAACACAAAAATAGAGTAAGCTAAATTGTCACACTGATGGATTAGTTTCTGCAGGATGACTGTGTGAAATAAATGTGAGTCCTGCCTGGAAGGAAATGAAGTGAAAACCGTAATTAGTTATTCCATGCTGCAGAAATTGGTGGTTAATAATGTGAAATATGGATGAACAAACAAACACGGCTGTAGTCCTTAATAATCACTGCACTCTACTTGAGTCATTAGCCTAAGGACCATCCAGTAAAATATATATTACACAAGTTTTCCTTTCATCGCTGCTTAGCCGTATTTGTAGCCTTTTAAATCTTTTTTGCTTGGGAATGACCTCACTATTACTAGGCCAAACACCCAGATCCAACATGTTTTATTCACATTTTTTTGGCCGTCTTAACTCTTTAGATTTCCACATTAAATTGATCATTTTCTGTGGCCTCCAGTACATCTACAGTTTACCTGCTAAGAGTGTAGAATCAAAAGCATTGAGTCGTGTACCTCCAGTCCATTATGAATTATGCAATAAAAGGTCTATAATCCCTGAAACACCCAAATTCAACATTATTTGTAATTATTCATTTGACCAGAGGGATAATATGGAGCGAAACTAAGTTGAGTAAATGATTAATGAAGGGAAAATAAATAAACATAAGTTTGCCTATTGTGTTGCCTTTTATTTCACTAAAATTCAACTTGCCTGGATCCTTTTTTTTTTTTATTAACAGCTTCCCCTTTTTAATGTTAAATATTAATATAAATTGTGCTCATTTTTGAGCCAGGGAAGGAGAAGCACAGGTTTAAAATAATAGACACTAATTTAATTAAGTAATAAAATATCAGTAATGAGTTATTGTATGTCAGAACATATACAATTAAGAAAAACTGGGTGTTGAAGGAATGAAAAAGAGACCAGAGCTGCAAATTATTACATTTTAGTCATTTTAACAATGTTGAATTCTTACAGTTTCTGGTTAGAAAGTCTTGAATAGAAATCTAGAAAGTCTTGAATATCTTATTTTGCTTGAAAACAATCAAAATCTCAGCCCAAAGCAACAAACGCTGTGTTTTTGGGTTTTTTTTTTTTTGGACACTTAGTTTCACTTCTGTGTGCTGTAGAGATACATGCAGTCAGCAGGCACCTGACAGAGGCTATCAGTATTACTTCAATATGTCAACAAATCCAATCCTCAACAAGTAGCGATAGTCATTTGTTGGATGTAAAGATGTTATCATTTTTTTTACAAGCTGCCAGTGTGTGCTAACATCTCATCTTTAATAAGTTTCCTCTCCGGGCCGGTTGGCCGACTGTGGCTGCAGCTACTGCCAGTGACCCCCGTATTAGATTACAGGGCAGATTTATCGAACCTGCTTCCGGTTGTCAGATAGGATAGTGACAACACTTATCTCCAGATATTCCCTTATCAAAAAACTATTTAGTGAGAGAATGAGACATTAGCCCAGATTTTTTTTACACTGCCGAGTGCTTCAGCATAGCCTGGTCGGTGCAAGGGTCTGTTTGCACTATGCGTGCACACGCACGCACGCACGCACGCACGCACGCACACACACACACACACACACACACACACACACACACACACACACACACACACACACACACCCCTCCATCAGCCTGGATAGAGAAGCATTAACATTGCCTTAGTGCTCTCTTGACCATTATGTTCGCATCAACCTCTTGGACTTTGAGATCAATTCTGCATGGGTGTGGAATACAGAGGATTTTTTTGGGATGTTCCAGCATGTTTGAGGCTAGCAGCTGGTGAGAGAGGTCACTGCAGGAGATGGAGTGAGCGGGCAAACGTGAGGTTATCCTGACCCGAGCTTGATTTTAATAGTTCTCGTATGTGTTTACAAACCGAGGAAGGTATGTGTGGTACTTTTTGTACAGATGTGTGCTCGCCAGTGCAGATGGAGAAAGGCAGGGGATGCTTTCGAAGGCTCACAAAAGTGTTTGTCAAAGATATGCTTGTGTGTGAGAGCCAGAAGGCCATCTGGGGGAGCTGGGAAGTCAGATAAAACACACACACACACACACACACACACACACACACACACACACACACACACACACACACACACACACACACACACTCTCTCTCTCTCTCTCTCTCTCTCTCTCTCTCTCTCTCTCTCTCTCTCTCTCTCTCTCTCTCTCTCTCTCTCTCTCTCTCTCTCTCTCTCTCTCTCTCTCTCTCTCTCTCTCTCTCTCTCTCTCCTGATGCCCTGGCAAAGAGAAGAGTACCTTTATAGAGCTAATTGTTTCTTTTTCACCATGTTGGCATGTCAGGTGAGATGGCTCATGTGAAGCCGATGAGCCCAATAAGCATTCTGAGTATTTGTTCTGTCCGTGGATGATACCTGTAAAAGGGGCTGCAGGTGTTTGGGCCAGGGGTGCAGCGTCTAGGGGCCATGTTAACTATTAACACAGTCATATAACACTGTTACTCATTACCGCCTCTCGCTCTTGAGACTCCTGCTGACCTGAGTCACAGGTAGGAATCCCGCTAGCTTTGTATTTGTGTAGCGTGAGCACACCTTCACCGTGTTGGAAAGCCTCTATAATTCTCTCTCTCTCTCTCTCTCTCTCTCTTGCTCTCTCTCTCTTACTCGCTCTCTCTCTCTCTCTCTTCATCCATCTTTTTTCTCTCCCACAGAGATTGTTTTCTCCAGCAACCTTCATCGTGACCTTTATCCTCTCCTCCATAAAATGGTAAGGCGTAAAGATGTCATGTACAAAGTGAAGGGAGACTGTGTACGGCTCCAGGTACTTTAACTCTGGGGCAAAAGTCTAAGGTGAAGAGGACACTGATGAATGAGTCACAGCACATGTACAGCGAGACTGTTGCATGAGGAAATGTCAAGATGTTGTAAAAACACTTTGATGATAAGAACTCAGCTCATGCATCATTGTGGCAGTTAATATTGTAATATTTCTCACACAGAGCAAGAACGGGAGGTTTGTCTCAATGATCATTGTTTCAAAAGTTTCATTGTTTCCTAAAACGCTTGCAATGAGACCTGACGATTTGAAAAGGTTAAAGGTTTTGCTAAATTCACCACGGCAGTTTGAGCGAAGGCTCTGAGCCGGGACCAAACTTTGCGGCAGCTTTTCAGAATTTGACTGCCAACAAACTGGATTTCAGTGAGGAAAACTAGATTCAGAATGAAGAAACAAGATCCGCTCATTTCCCCAGAGTAAGAGAGCCGGAATATCGTGACCGAGACCAACTTCTTGTTATAAAAAAAAGAGAGAAAGAAAGAAAAATAGTGTTTGGAACGGTTGTGTCTGGAGGCCAATGTAAACTTGCAAAGCTAAGAGATTGAGGCCACTGCAGCTCCGTGTGGCCCCAAAAAGTTGACTCAGAGGACTCAGAGGAACACAACCCACAGGAAGAAGCACTTTATTATGGTTTATTCTGCTGTTCACAGATCAGCTGAGAGTACTCGAGAGAGACTGATCGCCGTCGTTTGGATTTAGTAGCTCGCCGTCTACGATAGCCATCACCGTCCTTCAGGTTGTGTCCATTTGGTTTGCGTTTCAGGGGCAATGGAAGAACAGGTCAGTGTCGGTGGAGAACAGTCTTCTTACACCCTCTGCAAACTGCTTTTAGACGCATGTTTCAGCCGCCACTGTCGGACCGGTGAGGTTACAGTTCACGAGCCACGGGTGACATGCCAACACCGCCATACACCCGCCATACTTGTACCTTTACCTAGAGACATTTTTGTTCCACTTTTGAATCAGACCAGATCATAAATCCTATTAAATCATTTATTTGAGTATCTTAAGATAATTCACCAAACTAATTTCTGTTTTAAACCAAAACAACAAACGTGAATTCAAAGGTTAAGTCTTGTACCAAGACAACTGGAATTTGGCACAAAGATTCTGGAGGAACATTTTGCTGATTTTGAGTTCAGAATAAAACTTTTCACTTTCCTCACATCAGAATGAAGGCAGAAATCTAAGCAGACCTATGTGTCTGGATACATAAAGACTCAAGATAGATGATATCGCCGCTTTTTCATATAATCGTGCTGTAGTGAAGATACTGGTTGTGGCAACTGTTCCTGTTCGCCGTGATTCGCCATTTTTATCACACTGTCTTACATCTTGTTCCATGAATTCTATCGTTCAGACCTCAGAGATGTCTGCCTGCCTGGATGCAGCTTCTCCAAGCTACAAGGCTGCAGATCTGTAAACACTCAGCTCAGTGGAGCCTGAGTCCCTCAGATACTGACCCACATCTATCAAAACAAATCTCTCACACACACACACACACACACACACACACACACTGGCCAGGATTTGTCTTGTGTATGGGGATAACAGCCGGCGACAAACTAGTAGAGAGCGTCTACTTTTGAAACTCGGAGTAGGATTCTTTAATTGTGAAACTGATTTTAAAAGCAGTCTCAAAGTTGTTGATGCTGCGTTAAGAAATATTCCCGCTACATGGCATTCAGGCTCTTATATATTTATAGTGTGGTTGTACAACTTCAGAAACGAGAACATTCTTGTGAAATAGCTTGAGATGTGGACGTGACTTTGACACTGAACGGAAGTCGGGCTGATCCACAAACAAACCAATAGAAAGTCAGATCGGCCATGTCTCCCTCTGCCTCTTTTGTTGAGGCGTACAGTTGAAGTCACAATGAGCGATTTAACTGTACGTGCTGCAGATCACCCTGATATGACCCCCCCCCCCCACCCCCCACCCCATTGGTGGTAGTGTTGGTTGGAGCTGAAACTGGACATGTTTGTTAGAAACCAGTTAAGAGGAGAACGCCGCTGGTGTTTAATTTTGCTGTAATATTCACACAAGGAAGTTCTGCATTCGAAACCAATCTGTTACTGTGAAGTAGCAGGGATTGTGACACATTGTTTTTCCACCAATCCGTGTGTTTTCCATCAGAGGGACACAAACCAGTCCGAGATATTACACTCCCACCATGGGCAAACATGCAAACACAGCGAGCCACTGCTCCGCATGGTACAGTACACACCGCTAGAGAGGGCACAATGGAGGGCGCATGATTGGTGTGTTTGACAGCGATCTGATAAAACCATAATTGGACCATGTAGAATGCATATGTTTTTCAGTCAAACAAAAGCTCTGGTCACGCCATAGAAACTGCCTCTCAATGTTTTCATTGTCTGGCAACTGGCTAAAGTGAAGCAGAGGGCAACTGAAACCTCCAAGTCAGACTGAGTGTGTGTTTAATGTGTGCAAAAAGGGAAGCTTTGTGAGTCTGAGAGTGTGTTTGTCTGCATGTGTGAGAGGCTTAGACGAGGTGAGGTTGTGCGGTCATGAAAGGACAAGTGGCGTGCAAAGTCGGCCATGTCTGGTGGAACAGCATACCCCTTTGAGTGAAGCTCAAATCTTATCAGATCTCATGGCCTTATTTGTTCTTCTGAGTGAAAAGCTATAGACACATCTGAGCGCATTTTCCCCTGGAAAGAACTTTAGCTGTATTTACAGAAGGTCAAGGCTGAAAGTTAGCACTTCCTACTTGGAGAGGCACTAATTTGGAAACATTGTTTAGCATCTTGCTGCAGCTTTTCTTATTTGAGTTGTGGCCGTTTGTAATATAAACCATACAGACAATCTTCGGCGTTATCAAGCCAAGTTTGTAGATATACGATACTATTTCTGCCTGTACGGTTTAAAGGCTCTTAAAACAGCGCAAGCATAGATAAATGAACACGACCATGCAACAGTTTAATTACGGTCACAGCATCAGTTACGCTTCCATATGTTTTCAAATGCAGAGCCTTACACGCCATCTTTTTCCCTCTATTTCTGCGCAGTCACAAGGTTTATAGTCTCTGATTGACAGGAGATAGTGCAGAGACGGTCTAGCTGTTACTGAGGAGTCTCTTCTCAAATGAGAGCCATCTTCCCTCTCAATAATCTCCACTGGAGATAATCTACAGTATGTTCTCGCAGTTACCGTGTTGTAGTGTTTATATAGCAACCATAATCCTGAAATGTTACATTTTTCAGGAGGTCTAATCCCTCTAACAAGAACACTTGCTTTTTGTTTTAAGAATGTAAGGTGTTTTGTTTTGTTTTTTAAGGTGAACCACAAATCCGTTTCTTTCACCCCGACTGTACCGGGGTGAGGTGGTACATCTCAGCGATGGCTATCTCAAAAAACTGGGAGTATTTGCAGGCCCGGTTATCACTACTATCGCATGAACTGACACTGTGCCTATGTGGAAGAGAGATTGTTAGGAGCTCAGATCTGCTTTACAAAAAATGACAACTGTGTTTCTCGTCGAGTCAAATTCTTTATACAGCCTTTTTGCAGGTTTTGCTGTCTGCATTGCAGACGTTGCGTTCAGCTTCTGTAGCCCCGTTTACACTGAGATTCTGCAATCGTGCCACAAAAAAAGGGCCCAGCACTATTATAACTTACTTGTTTACACAGACACTCACTAAAGCTGGCAAAATACCTCCCTAGAGTGTGATTTTCTATGGTATTCTGTTACGAAGGGTTTTAATACATTCTGTATCGGTATACTTCTATACAGATGGTGATGCGGCATTGATGTGGTATTCCAGAGAAAGGTGCTTACAGTATGTAAGGAAAAAAAGCCATAAAATCAAAGGACAGGGTTATTTTTACAGAGCTATTCTGTAATCTTCCACAGAATCCTTACTCCAAAACTGAAGAAGCGAAATGGAAGGAAGCCAGTGTTTACCTCATTATTTACGGCAGTTCTTTTACTACAGCGACATCTTTAAAATGTCTCCCAGTAAAACAGCCCCCTCCAGCCCCCTCCCTGTTTTCAACTCCAACAAAAAACTTATTGTTTCAGTCATATTTCTCTCCCTCTGCAGACCTTGAGATTCATGAGTGGGCCTGAAGGTCTACCAGCTGCTCACTTCTTACTCCACTAAGCTGCTGTGCAGGGCCTGAGTATCCTCTGTACCCCTCCCCTCCCCTCCCCGCCACCATCGCCACCACCACCACCATCTCCAAACTGTCTCTGTTTTGCTATCAGTGACGTCACCTTTGCCCAAGGCTGTTTTCTCTCAGGCTGGCACTCCAAACAGCTGATTCAGGGAAAGTCACAAAGCGTACTGTGGAGACCTGACCTTCTCGTCTGAGACAAAACACATCAAGAGGGGTTGGCTCCACAGGATGGAGACGCTAGCGTGGAAACAATAACATGGCCTCTGGATCCACACAAGAGATGAGGCTTACTTTTCCAGAGTGGTTGATGAAACAGGCGTTCACGCTCCGTCCCTCTTTGATCTTAGGTCATTCGTGTGGTTTGGCATCCAAAACGTTCCTGTTTGGGACAACTTGGAACAAAGGAATGGCCTTCCTGGTAACTTGTGTGATGTGTTCGTCTCTTGATGGCCCAACCAAGAAGTGTCTGTTATCAATGTTGTCAATTTGAATCATTTTAGATGCTGATAACGACCTAAAATTCACAACGAACGAACGAACATGTCGGCATGCTAAATAAGACGCTTCAGCTAAGAGATTGTGAACTTATCTTTGCAAAGCACTGACAACACTTGTGGATCTCTGAAAAGTAAAAAAAATAAATAAAATCTAGATCTCGACCCTTAAAATCTGATTTCATTTATACAGATCATTTATACAGATCCAGGTTTGTAGTTTCCGCCTGCTTTTCACTTTTCATGCTAAGCTATGCCAATGAGCAAGCATCATATTTAGCTCACAGACGCTTTCACTTACTTCCATCTTATATCTGTTCCTTTAAATCATCTCATGGCCCCAGGACTGATTGAGTGGGGTCCCAACCCTCAGGTTTCGCACCATCAATAAATGTACCCATCAATACATACAACATATATGAAGAATGAACTGCGGCAAAAATATATTTCAACTTGTTTCATTACGTTTACTCATAGGAATTTCATGTCAATAGAGGGACCAAAGATAAGAGATGACGATGCTGAAATTTCCCTCGGAGATGGAGAGCTGTACCACAGTGGAAGTGAGTTCTCAAGCTTTTTTAGTTTTAATGTTTCATCAGTTTGATAATGCACAAAAACACAATATCTCCAGGTAAGGTTCTGCATTGTATTTATGTTATCATGTGCTTGTTAAATTATCAGTAAATAAAATGACTTAGTCTCCTTTTAAATTCTGTGAGAAGAATTGCAGTAAATTCAGGCTAAGAGGCGTGTAAATCCAATATTTGTATAACTTAGGATCTAAACAGGCCTACTGTACATGCTGCCTAAAATAAACATAGCACTGTCTTTTTTGGTAATTTATTGCCAGGCTATGTTGCCCTTGTGGCTTCGTCTTTTAATTCCACTGTAGTGGCCACATTGTAAATGGAATTAGTGGCTCGGTGTGTTGAATCGTGCACGTCTTATCTGGTTTTAATGGCTTTTTAAACACTTAGGTTTTATAGGTGATGGATGGTGGGCTTATCTGACTGCTGGCTCTTTCCAGGCAGGCAGGCTTTGTTTTGACGTGGGACCAAGTGTGGTTGAAATTATCCCCCCAAACCCTGCAGCTCTCCTGCCCTCTGTCAACCGCTTGATCAAAATCTGCATTTTAGAAATTGAACACGACTCAGTTTTCCCCCCAAAAAAGTATAACTCAGAACCTACCAGGGGTTTCAATAAACTGACGACATAAATTATGTTGTCTATGTGTGTTCTACATTAAGTGGCGGTCTCAGGATATCTTAAAAGTATTAAGCGAATATCGACATTTTCAGACTCGGTCATTATAAAAGCTGAAGGATCAACATCCACTACGGGATCAAGCACGCAGCTTAAATTTTGTTCAAACTTGTTTAATTAATTATTCCCTCCAGCAGAAGATCCTTCTCTTTATCCACTTAATCCCGCATCCAATAGATTTAGCACAACCTGAAAAATGTGCAAATGAATATTAAAGCATGACTGAGCCCCACTAATCCACTTAATCCTTCATATTACAGAGAATACGCTTCGTTTTGGCTCACCCAAAGATTCGCTTCAAATTCAAGTCCAACTCTGTATCTTATATCACGTTTTGAAATGAGCTGTTTGCTTTTGTGTTTCATGAAATGATGATAATAAGGCTGATGCTTGAATTCAAATGGATTCGAATCAAATATGCACACAGACCCACATGTAAAGGAAACCCCAAAAAAAACTTTTAATATTTTACTGTTGGTATGTATTTGTTTGGTTTCTGGTTGCAAAATTGGAGCGTTAAGTAATTAGAACCCAAACTTACAGTCAAAAAACAAACAAACAAACAAACAAAAAAAAGCTGCTGTCAAAGTAATAAAGCAGGAATTCCTTCAATTTTAGCATTTGCATTTATGGATTTAAATATGAAAAGAAAAGTTTTCGAGCTGGTAATGGGTTTTTTTTTAGAACCAAAAAATTACTAAAAAAAAAAAAAAAGTTTCCTCTTAAAAAGCTGCACAAATATTTAATTTACTGCTGAGCTGATACCCAGACTCCTTTTCAAGTTAAAGCATAAGTGATAAAAAAGTTCCAAATAGAATAACAAATGATTTGACTGATGTACTACTGGAGCCAAAGTTAAGAGAATAGGTCGCATGAACCCTGAAGCTCATGTCAGGCTGATATGACATCACGACACTGAAGTGATAAACTGAAGCTGCTGGAGACACAAACAATCACACGACAACAACTTCTTCCTGGAGACAGACCCTCATCCAGGGGTGTCGGTGTTCTTTTTCTTTACGAGTTTACCAAGCGGCGCAAAGCCAAGGCCGTAAATACACACGCAACAACAGGCTGCTCTCAAATGAGGAAGAATGTATTTGTCACTCATTCATCAAATTAGTCCAGCAGGGAGTGTAATGGTGGCGGATTGTTGGCTGCCCCCAGATCATCCAACCCCAACCCCCCCCCCCCCCCCCCCCACACACACACACACACACACACACACACGCAGGTGAATTGGATGTTAGGTAGTGGGCGAGCCAAGGAAGCAAGGACGGTACATGTCCAAAATGACAAAGGTTGCATTTACACCTGTCATGGCCCGTTTAATCATCTACTACTTCAAACAGGAGAGTCTGACGTTTCCCAGAAGCCTTTGCTGCTGCAGTTCTGGACAGGCTGCCATTCAGTAAAAGACAGATTGAAACACACCTATGCAGGTATAAAACTCAACCGTGTCCTCCAATAAAAGAAAAAAAAAGAGTAAATAATTCAACAGGGACTGAAGGTAAGAAATAGAGGAAGTGGCTTTCACAGCTGCTGCAGCCCAGTCAGCTCCTCAGTTCTGTGGGGGGGTGTTCTTGAATTGAACTGATTAATCCTGTGCTTCATCCATGACTTCATGTGGTGGGTTTCTGTTTTTATTCAGACTCGAACCTTTTTTTTTTGGATCGGCTGCGTCAGTGTGGGGGCTGATCTATGGTTGTAAAAATATCAGAAATAGATACCATCTGACTGATTGGTGCTGGTCCGACACCTGAACGTGAGGCTGCGCAGGGATGAAACAAAACACATCAAATATACAGTTAGCAAATGTAATCATTAAAACCTTGATTCTCAATACCTGAAGAAGAATAAACTCTTCCTATCTTATTTCAGGAGGAATATGATTTTTTTTAGTAAATGTTTGAAATATTATGATTTAATATCAGTCCAAAAATGAAATTCACATTTAAGCTGGATCAATTATATATATATACATATATATGTATATATATACACACATATATATGTGTATATATATACATATATATGTGTATATACAATTGATCCAGCTTAAATGTGAATTTCATTTTTGACAGACATCACTTTAACAACATGGTTAAAGAGCATCTCAACCCATGAAAAACTTTTTTAAAAATGTATGTTATAATCCTTTTAATAATGAATGAAGTCCAATGTCCCTGAGAAAACAGTTTGGGCTCTTTAAATGATATTCGTGAAGTTTTCAAATATTATTATTATTATTATTATTATTATTATTATTATTATTATTATTATTATTATTATTAATAATAATAATGATAATAATAATAATAATAAATTCCTCATAATAATAATAATGATAAATTCCTCATAATAATATAAAAAGCCTCATTTAACTCACCTTATACCAATAACTACGCGTCAATATTATCGAATTTGGCCTTCTGGCCTTTTAATGGCAGTTTGCCAGGAGAATGTATTTTTTTCTTCCTCCCGTCACTCATCTTCTAACCGTAAACTTCTCACGTTACGTATGAAATACAACGCAGGGTTTCTACATGCAGCTATTTTCTCCTCAATGATCACAATAAAATCTATTCTCACGTATAAAAGCTGAACCAAAATGACGTCACCGCGCAGTCGGAGGAGCTTTTGAGATACAAATATTGTACGGAGGAGAAAACTCGCCATCCGCAAATGATAGTGATATAAAAAAAATGGTACCAGTCTTGCTGTGAGTGGAGAATTCCTTGTTATCTCGCTGAAATCGTGCGCGCTGCAGCAGTATTGGCTCATCAGGAGCGCAGCAGCAGCTGCAACAAGCGCTGGAGTGTTGGAGATAATCATTATCACGTCGGTACACTGACACCTGAAGAGGAGCGGCCATCAGCCGCTGCACCTCTTGGAAGAAACAAACAGGATTCAGATAAAACGGGACATTATCAGCTCGCAGTCTATAACAACTCAGATGGGAATTTGTATTTAAATTGTGTTATTATTATTATTATTATTATTATTATTATTATTATTATTATTATTATTATTATTATTATTATTATTATTATGTCCTGGCGGTGTTTGATCGTCCCGTGGCAGAGTGGAGACATGGCGGCGTCCTGCCACTCAGGCCCTGTGTGTGTCGGAGCTCCACGCATTGACACAAGTGCGAAAACACCTCATTCATCACGCCGGGCCTCCGCGGCCGGCGGGTCGGAGGGGGAGTGGAGGATAGGAAAGAAAAAAGCAGGGTTTCGTATTCTCGCACCTCTGGGATGGAGACAGTAGCGCTCGGTTTGGTTACTCCCTCTGATAGGTTCATAGCTCCAGAACCTCTGTTAGCACCCCCCCCCCCCACACACACACACACACATCGAGAGAGAGAGAAAGAGAGAGAGAGAGAGAGAGAGAGAGAGAGAGAGAGAGAGAGAGAGAGAGAGAGAGTGTCCTCTGGGTAACTGTCCCTCAAAAACCTATTTACGAACCAGTGTAAAGTTCTGTTGGCCGCTGCACATTTGTGAAGGACTGAATAAATAAAACGGGGACAAACATTGCAGTCCCGGCTGCAGGGGCACCGGCTCCTGCCGCAGTGGGGACAGCGATCGTAACGGAGGTTTGTGAGGCGAGCAGCTGCAGCAGCAGCGAGCTGATATGCAAGATGTCTGACCTGCAGACTTTATTCCAAAGAACGGCTCAGTTACATTTATGCAGTAATAATAATGATATTAGAGTTGAAATAAAACATTTTAGAAGCCTAAAATAGCAGGACTCATCATAGTAGATGCAAGACTGATGGAAGTTGTAGTCATTATTTAGGAGTAGTTCTATATATTTAGAAGGTACCAGTAATGAAATGGTAGTAAAAGTAATGTCATTGCAGCACTTACTGCTGAAGAAGAGTACTACTGATAGTGCTGGTATTAATATTATTATCAGCTGTTTGCATTCTAGTACCCCAGTGTTTAAAGTAGCAGCAACAGTATTAATACTTTACTGATGCAGTAGTAGATTAACGGGAGCAAATAGCAGTAAATTAGCTTTATCTCGATAGGTCCCTATCGGTTAGTTGAACTCATAATATAAAAATGATATTTACTAGTATTTACAAGGCTGTTATCTCTGCATTGTAGTATTCTAAATGTATACTTGAAAAAGCAGTAGTAAGGCCCCATTAGTAATTCACTGATGCAAAACAAATAAGTTACTTTTATCTCTACAGGTTCCTGTGCCTATAGTACAGTTTGCAGTACATGTAGTAATATGTGTAGTATCCCCCAGCTGTCTACTCTGCATGGTAATATTCTGGTATAAGTACACAGTAACACGTTAACTAAGCAAATTGGCAGTAAATTATTTTAATTTCTAGGGGTTAAGCCTACAGCAGTAGTGTGTTAGTAGTAGAAGTAGTAATATTAATAAATCACGTAAGCAAGGAGTCACTATTATCTCCCAGCTGTCCACTCAGTGTTGTAGTAGTCGTGATACAATACTGTGACAATATGCAGGGAATAAACTTGATCTCCCAGGCTCCAGTTCACAAACCTACATTTGTTGGAAGTAGAAATATTGATGAACTGCGAAGTAATTTCCTGTGTACTCTTCGTTGCTGTACCCTTGCAGTAACTACGCGAATTAGCAGTAAATTGCGTCCTGACGCTGTATAGCCGGTGTCGCATATTTGCAGTCCTGGTGGTGTGTGACATCATTCCGACACCTGCTCCTGGAATGGCCTGGAGCACGAGGGGATCGTGGCTCTGCAGCCGGTTTGCTGTGGGATGAATCCTCGTGTCTCGGGTCTTGCGGCTGTTATCCAGACGTGCAGTGGAACAGCCTCGATCCCCGCTGATGAACTGCTGGTGAACGTGTAAATGAGTGAATGATTCGATTTAACACCTCGCTACTTTTGATCAGCTCACTCAGCAGCAACAACAATGTATATTGGAACTGAACGAATCATCGCGCTTCAAAGCGAAACTCTTCACAGCTGCAGCTGCTGAGAGTTTGTGCTTCTTCCATTGAACTCCTGAAGAAAAGCGTCTGACTTACATAAACTAATTAGGAGGATTTATTGATCACTGCGGTGAACGGAGGGAATCAACAACCGAGGGATCCGCAGAGACTGCAAAGATCCTGAGACTTAAAATCACCCGAGTGAAAACGTCAGCATTATTAATGGCCAAAGGTTCGTTTCTGTAATAAACTCGATTTTGCATTTTTTTTCTTCATCTGATTTTTAGGGTTGTTGAAATCCATGAAGGACTTTTACAAGATGTAGAAACACAAATGTGTTTTTAAATCATTGAATTGTTATTAATAATCTATCTATCTATCTATCTATCTATCTATCTATCTATCTATCTATCTATCTATCTATCTATCTATCTATCTTTATATATAGATATATATCTATATATAAAGATAGATATATATCTATATATAAATCAATAAGCAATAGTGCAGGAGCAAAACACAAATATAGCATATAGCATAAACAGCATATAAGTAAATCAATACAATAATACATCTGGATTATCATATGAATGCCGCTTAAGTCCAATCATTTCTTACATTTTAGCTGCTTTCATCTTTTTTTTTAAGCAATTGAAGAAATTAACAGACAGGTACACACATGAATGAAACCAGAACCAAACCAGTCTTAAACACACACGCACGCACGCGCGCACACACGCACACACACACACACACACACACACACACACACACACATACATAAACCAGGACCTCAAACTTCTGGCCGTAGAAGGCGTGAATTCATTTTAGCGTGCATGGCAGCAGCGAGATTGATCATAGCAGCGCGATGCGCTTCAGTAAAATAGAAAACCACGTGAATAAATAATCAGGAATAAAGTTTGTTAAAGGTTCCGGCTGAGAGAAGGGCGGAGCTCCACCTTAAAAACCACCGTCGAGGAACAACCTAACAACAAGGAAATATGATTGCATTTCCAAAGCAGAAAGTCTTCTAAATTCCAGACAGGGATTGTGTGTGTGTGTGTGTGTGTGTGTGTGTGTGTGTGTGTGTGTGTGTGTGTGTGTGTGTGTGTGTGTGTGTGTGTGTGTGAGTGTGTGAGTGATTGATTGGAGGAGATCATAGGCTGGCACCCCCATCGTGTTCGCAGGATTGGTCCGCCTCCTGCAGCCGCCGACACTGCAAGCGCCTCCTCTCATAAACCTCAGCGGAGCGCAGCAGCGGTTTCCATTACTTCCAGGACGAGAGGCAGGAGGCTCACTGTTGCGAACTTTGTGTGCGACCTATGGCAAACATCTAGCAGGTAAGTGTTGGGCTAAGGAAGAAAAAAAAAGTTTCAGTTCTTCTTGTTGCTTCTCTCTCAAACATCTGGTGCAAAGGAATCATCATTTCGGGATATTATTGTTTTATCGCGCAGCCTCTCTCTCTCTCTCTCTCTCTCTCTCTCTCTCTCTCTCTCTCTGTCTCGGCTCTTATCTGCTGTGAGTCTTATCAAACGGTTATCTCTTTTGCTGTGAAGACATATTGCGTTTTGTTTCCTATCTGTTTTGTGTGTGTGTGTGAGAAAGAGAGAGAGAGAGAGAGAGAGAGAGAGAGAGAGAGAGAGTGGGAGGACAGGGGTTTGACACGGATGGATCCAGCGCCCCTTAAGAGCGCTTGATGCGAGTATGGCAGCCGCAGTGGCTTGTTTTATTGGAGATGGACATCATGGATGATAGGAGCTTGTTATTCTTTGTTTTATTCATATCAGCCGCGTGTTGAGGATGAAAATGGGCAGCGGGTTGGGTGGGTTTGCAATTTTTGGGATATATTTTTTAATCCGTTTCTCTAAATTCTTCGTTACAGGGTAGAAGACTCCCTGACCATTTTTAGTAACCCTACGGTGTATGGAAAGTGCTCCTGGATGGACCTGGGCGATAACAGCTGGTCCATGGTTAAGCGAGAAGTATCCAGCAGCCCAGGGTCACCGGCTGAACAGACCTACCTGCCCGGTGACAGCCGGAGGAGTGACGGCCACACTCCGGATGAGCTGAGGACTTCGGCGCCTCCGAGCGACCTTGACGCACTGGGGCACCGCTGCTCCGACAGCAGATCTTTACACTCCTACGTTCACTTCGGACACCATAACAACACCCTCACCACCTCCGAGGACATTCCGCTCTTTACGGATTTAGACCAAGGCAGCAAGCTCGTCCTCTCCAGCGGAGCGCACAAGGCGAGCTTGCTGGTGGACCCGTCCGACATGTACCAAACCCTGGCCATCGCCGCAGCCCAGAGCCAGACTGGATATGATTCCTCCTCTGGTGGTTATATGCACTCCAACCCCAACTCCCCCGTCTACGTGCCCAGCTCCCGGGTGGGGTCCATGATACCCAGCCTCTCTTATCTGCAAGCCAGTGGCTCTGCACAGCCCAGCCACGCCGTCTCCAGCCACACGGTATGGTCTCAGCCCACCCCAGAGAGCCCTTCATACAGCGCCGGGAGCCCGCACACCTCCAGCCGCTTCCACTATCCTCCCAGTCCGCCCATGAATAACGGCACGCCCCGGGACATTGGCTACAGTAACACACTGAATGTGAGCAGCAGAGACCAGTACGGCCTGTCTCGGCCCATCAGCGGGGCCTACCCGAGCCCCTACTCCCCCTATGTTGCACCGCAGCTGTCTCAGCTGTCCTCGCCTTGGACCGGGGGGCCTTTTGATAACACCATGCTGCACACCTTGCAGAGCAGAGGGGCGCCCTTGATCCGGGGACCGAACGGAGGTAAGAATCCCTCTTGAGGACATACAGATGGAACAGTTTATAATCCCAATCTGTTGAAGGAAGATTCAAGGGGGAAAAAATCCTCTAAACAAACATCCTCCCAGTGTTCAGGGCTATTTTTGTCACACTGGTTTTCCTATTTTCTCCAGAACTAAAAACAAATATAAATTACCACAAATGTCAATGTAAGAAGGCTACCGCGAAAATTCTTTTGCAGTTATAGGGCCTGAGACCCTTTGTTGTTGTTTTTTATAATTCTACTGTTGCTGGATTAGGCCGCGTGTCAGCATGAACATCGCGGCCCACTTGAGTGCGTAAGGCCTCAATGTGTCAGATGAATCCTAACATATCTATTTATGTAAAATCTACAGGTTTGTCTTTACAGTTATACAATTTTATCACAAAAGACTAAGATACTGGCTTTTATAGGAGAATCAGACCATCGTGGCCCCTAACCTGTGCATTTGATTCAATGAACTTTATGTCAAATATCAAAAACTAGCAGCTCCTTGAAATCGAACAAACAAATAAGGTTTTTCTGTTTTTCTGTTGTTTTATTTCAATCTTTTTGGTTTCAGTGTCTGACATCCTGGACGACATGGGCGAGAGCCGCGAGTGCGTCAACTGTGGTTCCATCTCCACGCCGCTCTGGAGGCGCGATGGCACCGGACACTTTCTCTGTAACGCCTGCGGCCTCTACAGCAAAATGAACGGGCTCAGCCGGCCATTAATTAAACCACAGAAACGCACGGTGAGCAGCCAGGGGACCACTTAACCGCTCCATTTCCTGCCTAATGATTTCAGACGCCGGCTGGAGGTTATCGCTGATGATAGACACAGGGAGCCTCAGGTCACACACAATAGGCGTAGTTCATATTTGATTTATTTATTTATTTTAAAAAGGAGTATTAATTGTATTATAATGTTTGTGATTAAATCCCACAAAATGTGCAGGGATTTATTCATTTATTTTAGACATCTCCTAACTTTTATGTTCAGTTATTTAGCCCTATGATAAGTAATATAAACAAATTCGTGTTGTATCAATCAAAAGTCAAGTTGGTCTGTTAGAAGAAATATGGTCTAAATTAAATTTAGAGGCTACATAATTGACCAAAACACGTCAGGAGAAGAAGACACTTTTTTTTGGAAACTCCCTCACTCACATAAAGCTTTTACGCAAATCTTTTGGTGCCATACGTTCTCTAGTACGCACAGCTTTTATTCTGAAATCAAAGTTACGTCACGCATGACTTTATTAAAAATCCCACACCTCAATAAGGCAGTGTGCGGTTATATTCCAAATAAACTGATATACTAATAAAGCTGATTTTATTAGAAAATATGACGTGGGTGCGGCTCGCGTTTTAATACGTTTTAACGTCACGTGACTCCGCTGATGCGCGGATATCACCCAGCGCGTTGATGTGGTTTGATTATAACATTTTAATGTCGTGTTCCCGTCACCAGTCGACCTCCAGGAGAATCGGCCTGTCCTGCGCCAACTGTCAAACCAGCACCACCACTTTGTGGCGCAGAAACGCGGAGGGAGAGCCGGTGTGTAACGCATGTGGTCTCTACACAAAACTACACGGGGTGAGTCAGGTTTTTCTTTTTTTTTCTTTTTTAAGATATTTAATTGAAGTGGTTTTTTTATTTTTATTTTGAATAAAAAGGAAGCACCTCTAATCATCTGCACTCACAAATACCCTGCAGGTACCTCGGCCACTCGCCATGAAGAAAGAGGGAATCCAGACAAGGAAAAGAAAACCAAAAACACTGAATAAAACAAAGGGGTCCTCTGGTGGGTTGTTGTGAATTATCAGCTATTATCAAACTGCTGCCTTTTCAAATATGATTTATAATCGTGATGATGTATTCATTTATTTTTAATAGGAAATAACAACTCTGTCTCCATGACTCCTACATCCACCTCTTCGTCCAATTCTGAGGACTGCTCAAAACACAGTTCACCCTCTGCACAGGTGTCAGGGGTGAGTTACAACGTGTCCTCCTCTCTGTTTCAGCAGATAAAACGTATGTTCAGATTTGTTCGCCATCAAAATCAAATTGTGGTTATGAGAAATTCCAAAATATATATTCAAAATTCCCACATTTTTGCAATTTTTGTGTTTGGTACAGCAGATGACATGAAGTGTGACTGGTTCCTTCCGCTGTTTTTAAAAGAGGGATGCAAGATATACCAGCATTCATATCAGCATTGGCCATTTTTGATAAAGCAGTATCAGGTCTTTAACTGATGACATGGGAATATAGAACATTTTAATTTGTCAAACTGACGACGTTCACGTGTTTTTTTTTTAGTATTTGCAAAATGTCACTGTCGTATAAACTTGTTTTCATACAGATCATAGCAACATCTTTAAGTATCAGCTATCAGCCATAACAGCAAAATTAGTATCGATCGTTTCTCAGTTGACTGTGTCTCCATACATGTGTAGTAGGAGTGTTATCACACCCACAATCCAAACATTAATCACACGCCAAATAAGGCTAAACTGTAGTTGTTGGTAGCTGTGGACTCATCCTCTGTCCTGTCCTGCTACAGGTCAGTTCATCCGTGCTGTCCAGCTCGGGGGAGGGAACAGGCTCTGGGTCAGTGGTCAAGTACCCGGGACAGGATGGCCTGTACACCAGTCTGTCCCAGCCACCAGACGTAGCTTCAGTGAGGGGTGAACCCTGGTGCCCCATGGCTTTAGCTTGAAGATCTTTGAGAGGACAACGTTCACTGGATCCTCCGTCTGGATGTAGTGTGGAAGTATTGGAAGGCGGTGTTTGATTCTTTCCTCACAGCTGATGCGAAATGAGGGCGAGATGACCCTCAGTCACACTGCAAGCTTCAACCGAGCGTGGAATATCTGGTTTCCAGATTGGTGCGGGGGATCTAGTTTCCTTAAGAAAACAAAGGGAAACTCCTGGAACGAGGCCGGATGATCAATCAGGTGGCCGGGCTGTGGAGGGTTTCTGGACCTGCCGTGCACTCAATATCGCTCCCATCCATGGCACAGAACCAGATACCGGTTCTTAAACCCATCTTGTACATAATGGATTTCCTCTCCACTCTGATTGGATACCATCAAATATTCTTAACGGACATTTAGATTTTTTTTTTTTTTCTGTCCACAACTGGAATCATGCCACAAGTGCCAAGAAAAACTTTTATGAATCAAAAGAAAAAAAATATTTATAAATCTTCCATTGTTGAAAACATGGCTATGATTGTTAATAAAGATATCAATATAGAGTAGAAGTTAAACCATTCTGACGTCTTCTTTTGTATTTTGTTCTTTTAAAGTGTTTTTTTTTTTTTAGTCATCCAGTAGTGTTGAATCTGCACGTTTCCCACTGAGAGCTCTTACTGTATTTGACGGAAACTAGTTTGGTTTAAACAGGGTATCGAGGACTGTGTCATCCAGTGTTATTGTTTAATTATTTACAAGAAATGCAAATAATCAGACTAAACTTTCCACAGGAGCATTGTGGGTAGCGTTAAGGTACTATTCTTGAAGCGATGGTGGCTTGTTTGAATGAAACTCA
Source organism: Aulostomus chinensis (assembly GCF_037954235.1). Lineage (NCBI taxonomy): Eukaryota > Metazoa > Chordata > Actinopteri > Syngnathiformes > Aulostomidae > Aulostomus > Aulostomus chinensis. The sequence goes on from NC_141324.1 coordinate 23,621,091, forward strand.
CCAGGCTGTTTGAGGGCCTTTACTGACCTTTATGTTACGACTTCTTCTTGTTTTACACTAAAACTTTACCAGAGTGAAGGGTGAGGGAACTTCTGAACAAATCCGTGCTATTTTCATGAATCTGACCGACCTACGAGAGGATTAAAGTCAACATAAGAGGCCGGTAGACCAACAATACTGAAGTAATAAACCTGGATATAAAAGAGGAACATAATTAATATTCCAGTGTAATTTTCATGGTCACAACACAAAGCCACGTTGATGAAATAATCCCAATTCACTGTAGCATGAAATTCCAGTTTCAGTGTTCTGGATGGAATCTTAAATCCCATTTCAGAGAAACCTCGAGGAGGATCTGATGTTGTGAAACTTTGTTAATGCTTCTCTAGCTCAGTTCATCCAAACAGCTATCATCTGGACTTATTTATTTTATTTTATTTTTTTTAAATATCATGTTTATTTTAGTTTGACATTTTTTGGCTACAATTTTTTTTTTTAAATTTAAATTCAATCCAATAAATTTTGTTTTGATGGATTAGTCGCCCTGTGTTTTACGGAAGGATTTTGAAGATGTGGAGCAGATGTTTTTTTGGAGACTAATAATATTACTGAGACTGAACAAATCTCTTTCTTCCCTCTGTTATTTTTTTTTTTCATGTCTGAGGGAAACATGAAAATATAAATCACTACCAGCTAATTAAATGAGGGAGATATTCTCAAATTTTTAAACTAAAATGTTTTCAAACATCTCAAATGCTAAAATTTATACATTACGATTCAATCCTCCGTATATTTTCTGGGTGGTTTGCGACCAAACTCTGCCTTTGTTTTTAATTAAAACAAACCCTTGATTCTTTCTTTAAGAGTTTTCTTTTCTACTGCAGGCCCCCGAAGGCTGAAAGCGCAATCCACTTTCCTGTGTCCTCTTGAACCAGCAGCTCAAAGTACCTGTCACACTGTTTACTGTACTTAGGCGAATATGGTCTCTGAGTAATACCACATGAAAAGATTTTAGAGATCTATGTCTTGGCTTAGCATTATCTGTCTGCTCTTTGCTATATTGATTTATTTGAGTTTATTGAGTGTTGAGGAATGTGCTACACTGCACAACAGTTTGGAGGTGAACATTGTTATTGGAGTTTTGTATAAAAAATCGTATGTTTTGACTCGTGATCGGAAAAGTAGACTGCTGTAAGTGTCAGCCAAACTTCAGCGATAGTTTGGATGTAAATGTCAGATGTTGGGCTTGTGTTCGTTTGCTGCTGCCTGTTATATAAAAAGCCAGTTTGACGCAGAGACCACCAGGCCGAAGTCCTTGAGTTTCCAAGCAGATAAATGACAATGCCCCCTTTAGATATGTAAATTCAAACTGGTGTTGAACTCAAATTGCGTGCAAATATTTATAGGTTCCTGAATTTATGAGGTGGTCCTACCTTGCCACTGTCTGACTGGTATCCATGGTGCTGTGAGGGAGGAAATACAAACATAACATCTCAGAAATCCTCCCTGCTTGCACCCTCAGCTGAATAGATGTTGGCTGAGCGGAGGGTCACATCAACAAGCACATTCACACATAGTGATGTAAGCCGCAACAGCTATTATCTGGAAGAGTGAAGCAGAGAGTGCTGGTTAATGATGTTTGTGGCACTGCTTTTTTAGGGTGGTGTGGGAAAGAAGGTGAACGAAATCTGGAAAAAAAAATGGACAGAAGCGATAGAAGTCCTGTGACAGCCAGAGAAAGAGGGCGCGTACGGAGACCTTGATGGCAGTGCAGGGTTGAAAGTCCTTGCAAAGTAAACAGCGCTGACTAGCCCAGCAGTAGACTACAGGCCACAGGGCTGTTAGGGCACGGGGCAGCAGCACAGTATAGCCTGGTGGCTCCCTTAGGAGATGCCCGTTGATCTTTCCATATTGCTTTCAAAGGAGAACACCGCTGGCCCTGCCCCCGGAAGAGATTGGATCTCTGACTCAGCCCTTTTGGGTTTCCTCAACAGACATGGGGGCACATTCTGGCAGAAAAAATAAAAAGCATGATAGCTGCAGTGCTTGTGGAGTCTTTTTTTTTTTTTATTAGAGGTACAAAAAAACTGATGGAAAGAATAAACTTTCTTTGATTTATTTGGCAGAATCGTAGCCAAACTGCTCACATCCACAGAGATCTTTGTCCTTTTAGATCTTTAGAAAATATATCCAGAAACCTAGAGGATTAGACAATAGCTCTTCCTCCACCCGGTCATAAACTCTCACCACCTGAATCACAGGAAGTTTGGTAGATGAGGGTAAAGTTCAATTCGAAAAAAGTCATGATGTCAAACACAACTCCCTTAATTCCAACAGTAAAACATCTGCATTAATATCATATAATATATACAACTCAAATAACAAGTCAGCAGCATGGTGATGGCATCACTAAATATAGCCATGTTCCAGAAGGAGTGTGTTCAAGGAAAGTTCAGGTGAAAATATCAGCGGTGGACAGCAGCAAATCAGGCTTGCTCAAGAACACAGTTTTGAGGTACTTGTGCTTTACTTGAATATTTCAATTTTATGCTACTTGTGAGTTTTGCTACATTTTAGAAGGGAACATATTATTTTCCGATCCACTATTTTTAGACATCTATAATTTCGCAATCATTTTCAGACTGATGTTTTATACAATACTTAAAAATACAGCGAGCTTTTTTTTTTAAATAAAACACTTTGTTAAAAACTTTAATTGGATTTTGCTGAAAGAGCAGGCTAACACTTATGCGCTCTGCAAATATCCCTTCCTGCACCACTAGGTGGCACTACAAAACATATATCATGCTTCTGTACGCCTCATGACGACAATACAGAGTAATTTGGATTTAATCAATTTGTATTTACTGCATCAGGCTTACTTCCTGTAATCACTAGGTGGCGCTATGACTAGATGTCTCCAGGCTGGGACTCTCATCAGACATGCCAAGTTTGGAAAAGATGAGACCATGTGGAATCAGATGCAACGATTTCCTGTTCTATGGCAAAAAATATTGGTATCGGCCACATTGCCACAGTAACATCGCTTCATTAAATTGAGTTTTTACAACTAAATTTGAGAGGGGTTTTGTTGTCCCTGGAGGCTCGGTGGTGCAGTGGTCAGCACTGTCGCCTCACAGCAAGAGGGTTCTGGGTTTGAGCCCCGGCTCCAGCGCAGGATCTCTCTGTGTGAGTCTCCATGTTCTCCCTGTTCCTGCGTGGGTTCTCTCTGGTACTCCAGCTTCCTCCCACAGTCCAAAGACATCAAGAGGGGACGAGGCTGATTGATACTCTAAATTGTCTGTAGGTGTGACTGTGAGTGTGAATGGTTGTCTGTCTCTATGTGTTGGCCCTGTGATGGACTGGTGACCTGTCCAGGGTGAACCCTGCCTCTCGCCCGAAAGCCACTGGGATAGGCTCCACCCCCCGCGACCCTCAACAGGATAAGTGGTAGAAAATGGATGGATGGATGGTTTTGTTGACCCACTAGGAGTAGTACATCCAAGTGTTAAAGAAACCATGTGATTTCCTGTTGTCCCCAGGCAGCGCTACGGCTATTCTGCCCGATGGATTCTTACCCCACCATGCTTGGTAAAAATGATTGCAGTCTTTGCAAAATCTCTCAGAAAGACAAAAAAACAGCAGACAAAACATCATCGAAATGACGATCCCTTTGGTGAAAGTGATGAAAATAATAAATGAGGTCAATATGATAAGATGCTAGTGACGTGCAGCAATACCCTCCACCACACCAAACCCGCCACTCGACATTGGCATCTTCTGTTAACTTCCACGTTTTGTTTCTGTTTTGTTTTTTTTTACCTGCAATAACGAAGTAAGAGGTACAATTTAACGATCAAATCAGCCCCTGCTAGCTCTGTTACCATTTAATGCAGAACGTGTTTAATGACCAAGCCCTCGCTACCTTAAAAGAGGATCTGGGCTTTGAAACTCAGCTGCTAAATCATGTAACTGGTTGAAGTATTTTCTGCTGTCGCGATCCAAGGAGTACTCTGAGATTCCTGGGAGTTCAGAGCAAGGTTACGACTGTCTCTCCTCTCCGATTAGCCCAACAGTCAGCCTTGTGTCCAAGGCGTTTTGTATTAAGTTCGGCAGTCTTGTGTATGGGAAACTAAGCTCGCCGCCAAATGCAATACTTCCCGCAGTATTTCTGTCAGAACCCTGGCCTTTAAAAACAAAACACAGTGAAATCACAGCAGGCATGTTTTAATCAATTAAACATATGTCAACAAGCAATATGCTGATCACCGTCTGGACAAGGAGAACAAATTCTCTCCTGGTGATGTATGATCAGATATCCATTATGACTGTGAAGGAACTGGGCTCCATTAAAATTTGAAAAGAGATGAGTAATATAATTACTGTTTGTGACAATAGCTGTTATAAGTATTTTGTGGGTTTTTTTTTGCAGTTTGTCACTACCTCCTCTATGTGGATGGGGAAAAACGAAGACTGTGCGTCAGAGGAGGCTGTTTGACTTTGTTTGTGCGTCTGCATTTGACTTGGATGGGGAAGCGCGTCAAAACCATGCCTTCCTGACTGCTATCGGGGTTTCGCTCAAAGTTTCCAGCCCTCCAAAGAATCTGCGCACAGTCATAGCATTAGGACCTTGAGTCAACTACAGCTATGATGTTTGAAGGACTTTATCAGCCCCTCCTTGGCTTGTTTTTACCCAGAATGCAACGTGGCGTCTCAGACCAGAAGACCCGCGCTCTCTCACAGTGAGGTATGCTTGTGTAAACACCGTTTGGCCTACTGAAGTTTTGAAATGTAATAAATTTTCATCCAGAGCTCAAGATAGCAGTAGAGACACATAGTAAAAACGAGGGGATAGATTGTGGGATGCGGCGCCTGACAGAAGAGTCCAGTGAGGCTCCTCTTTCTGCCGATTGGACGGCGCTCCATTTGGGACCTTCCTGATAACCAGCTCACCATCTAAAATAAATAACAGGCTGACGCATGGCAGGCTCCCAAACAGAGGTACAGCTGTTTACTACAATCCCACCAATCACTGTCAATCTGGGAGTATATTACCAGGACAGTTTAGAGGACTGAAAAAAGCTAGCACTGGTCCGTCCTTACTTGTAGGACCACTTTCAACCTCAAGATATGATAACGAGCCACTGCAGCGCAATTTCCACCCTATGGAGGAAACTAACTCTCTTCAGTCACTAACTCAATCAATCACTCAGTCACACTATTCGTGTGATGCTTTTCACCAAAGGGACTTCAGGAAAGTGAGGAAATTCAAGCTAAAGTAAATAATCAGGTATTTCCTCTGCTGGGGGAACAGGTCCAGTGTCAGTTCACAAACCAACTTTTTTTTTCTTTTGGTCTTTTATTTATTTTTTATTCTTTTTCCACATACTACAATATTCATTGTTTTCTTCAACGGCTGTCATGTCATGTGATCCAATGACTAGACTGAATAATATCAAACGGAAATCAACTGGCAAATTGCGAGCTTTGTGTTCTGGCTCAAGCTAAAAGCTGATTTACGCTTGTCTGACTGCTCGCTGAAATGCCAGTTAGGAGCATGGCTTCACTACGGCTACAAGTGCCTATACTTTAGCCTATGCAATGGGATTTGGTACAAAAATAAGATGGCTTTACGAAGTTAGTATTACCGTCTTACAGTAAGACTGGACACCTCAACTTTCTGGTAATATGTTGCCCTCCCTATTGGTTTGGAGTGTGTGGCACTAGCTGTTTTTATTTTTACAAATTTCACCAAACAGTGGTTTACTCGCATTTTATTTCCTATAGTTGCTGATTCTACCGGTCACCATGATTATGTAGCATTCATCTTATCAGGTATCAAGACAAAGCTGTGGGGCATCTTTAACAGGTCCTTTCCTGAACCAAAATAAACCCAAATCTATATTAAGCTGCAGTTGTACGACAGTAACAAGCTGCATTGAGTCCTATGTGAACCCAGTGACTGCAGCATAACAACAGAGCTGCTTCCTTGTGTTCCCCTGACCAGGCAGACCCTTTGGCTGAGCCAACCAATTAATTATAGACTTGACTTTAAAACTTCCTGTTTTTTCCCTCTTTAATTAAGCCAATCTGCCCTGTTGCTCTAAAGAGAGGAAATACCTCAAAATAGGACCAAATTTCAGCACATTCAATTATTTTGTACCCAGGACAGATTGCATCAGTTCAGTTAATGTACACACCAACACTGTTTGATCGAAGGGAAATTATGTCTGTCATTTCTTCCTGCTTTGCCCCGAAAAATGTGGGAATTGTGAGGCGAGTCGGTGCCCGAGGTGGGCATAGCCAGCTCATGGATTAGCAACTACGTGCCCTCAGTCAGGCCCATCCAACATCAATCACTCCTGGAGATGTTTATTATTACACTCATGCAGTCACTTATTCTGAGGAGCGTAAAAAAATTCCCTGATTTATGCCTCCTCTGTTACCCTTTCCTGTCCTCATTTATGAAAACAAAATTCCAGTGAATTCCTGCAGCAGTTATGAGGTCAATCTTTCTCTTACACTGCACTATTCAATACATAGGAGCACGCAGAGTTGTTATGCTGTTTGGTGCAGCTTTGCTGTTGCTGTCTCCACGCGAGCTGATTAAGAGAGCCTGCACATGAAAGTGTAAACTGACCTTGACAGCAGGAACACTTCACGTCTCCTTCTCCTTTTTTTTTTTCCAGTTGCACTCAATCTACAGTCAGTGTTCATGCGAGAGCACCCAGTCAACCAGTCCCACTGTTATCATTAATGCACCACGCTTGTTGAATACCTGCCAGTGTTGTTCACTTGTGCCCTTTTCAACTTTGAACTGAAACTCACCTCCAGGCCAGCCAAACCCTTGCTGCTTTTCACTGGGAAACAGGAAAAAGGAGGAGAAGAGAAGACATACGTGGACACAAAACCAGGGCCGCAACATTTTATGAGGGGTTTTCTTAAGAAAAATCTGGAATTTGGCCTAATTTAAGAATAGAACACTGACAGGAAAGAGCAAGAAAGTATTCTATGAGCCATATCAGGTGAATAGCTTCGGCTTTGCTTTCTGTTGGTTTGTCTCGGATCAGAGGGGCTGTAGTCAGATGTGAGAAATTCATGAGTAGCTTTAGGTGGAAAAATCCGTTGGTGACTTGTAGGATTCGATCTTGGTGGGGGCTAAAATATGTTACGTCAGTGAGAAAAAGAGAAGTTCTAAATCAAAGGGGTTTTATTCATCTATGTTGGCGTGTGTTGGAGGCATTGTGTTTTGGGGTTGTCCAAACTTGTGATATCTTGGGAACACTTTTCTTGAACTTCTTCACAAATTGTCCCTAATTCGCCCCCAAATTTGGCACAAATGTCCACTGGTACTAAAGGATAAACTGACGGTCAAAGATCGAAGGTCAAGGTTCACCACGGCAGCCAACTCCAATATGGTATTTCTAAGTTTTTTTTTTATTGTAAGCTCTTTTGTATTCAGATAAATTTATGTCCTCTTGACCTTCGTTGTGTGTTGTCTCCTCTTACATTGAGGGAACCTCTTGATATTTTACATCTTCCTACATCAGTGGCCTTTTACAGATAATGAATGAATCAAATCCACAATTTTTTTTGTGTTTGTCTCAAATCAGCTGGTTCTAAGAGTTGTTGTTTGCATGTTTGGTGTTTATTATCGCCCATTGATTGGTGACTGAGCTGCAGCTATTGTACATCTCTGTCTTTTTTGCTCTAAATACAACCAAATCATACCAGTAGTAATTTGCTGTAATACATGTAGAATGCATGGCAGGATTTGAGTGATTCATTGTTAAATCTAGAATGAAACAGAAATTGTTTTATGTCGCTTGTCTCTACTTTGGAAATCGTGACCCTTCCATGGGTGTTTTTATGATGTCACACATTTTTATCTTGTTCCTTCCCATATAGTGAGAAAGAGATGTCCAAGAAATCCAATTGGTGTACTGGCAGAATGACATCATCACAGAGGAAACCCGGGCAGGCCTACTAGATGTCCCGCTCGAGGCCCCTCAATAAACAGACTGGTTATCACATCACTAACATTTATTTAACCCCACAGCAGGAGGTGTTCTGTTGGAGGCTGAGCCTGGGAGGGAGCTGTACCCGAATCTATTTGGCTGACCTGTTACCAACCTTAGATCCTCAGCGCTTGTACAACACACACACACACACACACACACACACACACACACACACACACACACACACACACACACACACACAAAGAGAACACTGCACTTATTTCCTTGACATGTAACCATAGCCCCAACCTGATTCACCTACACCTCTGCAATTGTGCAAAGCTGTAATTCCCTAAAAGGTGATTAATACATGCACACAAGTCTGTAGCATATTTGCTAATTCAGACAATAAACACAGTTTTGATGCAAAGTCGCTGTCTTCTGTCTAACATCAAGTTTTTCAGACTGCTCGCAGGACTTAGCCTTACTCCCTTGAACTCTCCTTCTCTCCGACTTTATCTAGTCCTCCCAAGTTTGGCTGTCTCTCCAGACAGAGGGGCTAAATAAATGTCTTCACAGAGTAAAGCACTGAGGGGTCAAAAAAAAGAAAGGATGAGAGGATGAAGGGAATGCTCCTATCCTTGGATACCTCATGCCCAACCCCCCAGCTCCATTCCTTTCCTGCTTGCAGTAAGACAGCGCCGCTCTCTCCCACACATCTCCACATCCAGAGCCAGGCGCTGTATTTTCTTACTTCATTACTGAAAGGAAAGAAATGTAGCCCATACCAAAATGAATATGTCTCTCTTGGATCAGACAATGTGTCATAGTGCAATAGCTCCTTGGAAAGGGTTGTTGTTTTAACCAGAGGAGGATGGAACTCTTTGGCTCTGCAAAGCGTCCGTCACCCCGCTCACTGTCTCCATCACGCTTCACACACACTCTCTCACATGATTTAGTCCGAAATACATTATTACTTTTAAGCGCTGCCTGCAGCAGAAACACTCAGCAGTGAAAACATTTCCAGTGCCGCACTGAAGTTAATGAGCTGGCGCTCAAAATCACGAACTTGTAGTGATTTGTAGTCTTTTCTTCTGGTTTAATAGTGCAGTTCTACAGCTGGGAAGTGGGAACGCACCCTTTTAGAGAGGTCCGACTCACCAGTAAAGCAGTAAAGTAAGCATTCACATACCGACAACAAACAGGCAACGTCAAAAAAATCTGCTGGATTTCTGCTGTCAGAATAAAGAAAAGGGGCCAACGACATGAAAACGGATTCACTAAGTAAAATGTAAAGTATGGTTTTACAGCAAAATCAGCTGCTCGATTGAAGACGACTGGAATTAACAGTGGAGAGACTCATTCACGCTCCGAGGAAATGTATTTCTCATCTTTCAACCCAAAAGCAGCAATTTCAAGTGACACTAAACCAAAGACATCTCTGACCTCTAAAATAATAATAATAAAAAAACCTGCAATCACTGTTCTTTCACCTAAAAGTTGGAATGTTCCCACTTCCCAGCAGCTCATGAATGCAATTTCTTCTTACAACTCTTTTTCAGCCCACCGCTATTAAATATCTGGTGTATTATGTGAATTGCCATGAACTTTTGTACATTCAGATTCCCCAGAGGATGAGGGCTGCTTGCTTTGGATATCTCCTGACTTTTCTTGTTTCAACACCAAGAGAGGATTTTTTTTTTTTTTTAAATTTAAACTTTCCTGAAAAAAAAGATTGCAGGATCCACGTGAGTGACTGGCACCAACAGACGTGCGTAGTTCCCAGATTGTGACTCTGAAGGATTCGTTGGTCCCCAAGCTCCATCATGAATTTGCACTTTTGGGAATTTCTCCCTTTTTTAATACTGAATGGAGAAGGATTTCACGTTTCATTATTATTCATTCAACATTAATGAAATGTAATGACTAGACCCCCTTGTCAGAGGTCACAGAAACATCATCACAGCTTCACATTGTTCTTATGTCCATGCTGTCACACCAATATTAGCACTCAGCTAAGGCTTTTTATTTTCCAATTTTGATTTTAACTTACAATATCAAGCTTCCCTTTAGTTTAATACTGAGAGTATTAACATATTCTTTATGATTCTCCCTAGTATTTGAGAAAGCTGAAGCCACAGCTCAAAAAAATGTGTTCTGTGAAATTTCCCCTCACTGACGTTCGAATAGAAAACATTTAAATCACGTACTCAGACATTTTTCCAACTTACACCCTCTTATTATTTATTTCAGGTGAAATAACCGAGAAACACTTGTTATTTGGAGTCTGTAGTTGTCTGTGTTCACTTCTGGTGAGGTCTGTTAAATGGCCAATTGAACGCTCTGTCAAGCAGAACCTTCCTTTGACCCTAAAACACACGCACGCACGCACGCACGCACACATACACACACACACACACACACACTGTGGCTGCACTAGCAGAGTCTAGCACGATCCTCTGCTCCAACATCAATAGTTTGTTTATAATTAGCCCTGGCACCTCTTGACTACTTAGAGAGAGTGATTGTTTTTGAAAATGGCCCCTGGGGTCCTGTTGACTGATTGGCCTGAGGTTTGGGGGATTTAAAGGGGGAGTTGAGGGTCTGCAGTTGTTGCAGAGGGTCTGTTGCTGGCCCAGAGTTGTAGTCTGCATTCCTCTCAAGCCACTCTGGACCCTCGTCTGACAGCCACTCCGATAATATCCCAGTCAGATAGAGGCGCTGGGGCGGCGCGTCTGAGCCCTGTTCTGAATCACTCAATTAGAGTAGCAGAAGGAGGAGGAACCTGGATCTCTTTGTTCTACAGAAACATCCACCAAACAGCATGCAAACAGTTCAGTTATAAGCGGCAGTGTTTATGCAGAGAAATGCAAGGTGTAAATAGAGTTTGTGTGATCTTGTGGTGAATTTGGAAAGAAGTGTGAAGGTGTTTGTGTGCAGACTGTCCTTCTGTTTGGAGAGAAAAACATCACCTCACAAGCTTGCCGCTTGCCGCCAACACCTGCTAAATTGATCCATTACCCAGGTGAATGGAAAGATGCCTGCAACTGTACTTGCAAATCAGCGAAACATTCACTTGACATGCTCACTTAATTCTCACCGATCGGGTGGAAATTTGCCTTCATAAAGATTAACGGCTGTTTGGGAAATAAAAAATGTATGTTTGAATATGTATGAACTTTAAAAATCTCTTAAAGCTCTAAATGTTAGGGTTGGATTGCAATGTTTTTCCAAGATTTATTGATACCTCATTATTTCATCAACGATAGGTAGCACAATGTGCCTGCAGTCGGGGGGGGGGGGGCAGTACTGGACTGGTTCATTAAATTCCCCAAATTTATAGAAATTTGTATTATTTATACAAAAAAAAGCATTTTGGTGGGTTTATTTTGCTGGTCATTCTATAAACCATGACCATATTAAAGCCAGTAAATGAAAACTGTGAGCAAATAACCGCAATAGAAACGAAAAAGTTGTTAAAATCTCCAGAAACACTCCTCTGCGTTCTTTACGTGTGTGTGTGTGTGTGTGTGTTCAAGTTTCTATTTCTCCTGGATCCATTATTATGTTGTGATGAATGATTTCATTTTGTCGTCTATTTTTGTATACCATTGCACACTACTCTCTGTTTCAGATTGTAAAATCAAGTCCAAAGTTGTAAAACAAATTCATAAAAATGGTTTTATTTTTAGGCTGCGTACTGTTGCCTCACAGCAAGAAGGTTCTGGGTTCAAGTCCCGGCTCGGGCACTGGATCTTTCTGTGTGGAGTCTCCATGTTCTCCCCGTGTCTGCGTGGGTTCTCTCTGGTACTCCGGCTTCTTCCCACCATCCAAAAACATGCAATTTGGGGACGAGGCTGATTGATACTCTAAATTGACCGTAGGTATGAATGTGAGTGTGAATGGTTGTTCGTCTCTCTATGTTGGCCCCGCGATGGACTGGCGACCTGTCCAGGGTGAACCCCGCCTCTCGCCCGTTGACGCTGGGATAGGCTCCAGCCCCCCCGCGACCCTTAATGTGTAGGAATAAGCGGAAGATGACGATGGAAGGATGGTTTTATTTTTATTTATTTTATTTTATTATTTTTCTACTTGGAATGCTACTTGGAATTTTCTACTTGGAATCTACCTGTGATGATAAAAACTAGGGGGAAAAAAGCTGAAGGAAAAAGTAATGATAGACATTTCGGAGTAACAACCCAACAAAGACAAAGGAGTGTATTTCTAGAGTTGTATGAAACATGCAGGAGAGTAATGGGAAAATAAGCACATGGCTGTTAGGTTCGTGGATTCATTACGGTATTGTCAACATTACAGGCGATTTATATGGATATGGGTTTCAAACTGTGTATTAGTGGAGTCTTTCTTTCCTCTGCTAGCTAGCTGGACGTCATCTCAGCCTTACAGGTTAGCCGGCAAGCCCCTCCACGAATGTTCCTTGAGTGCTTGAGCTTGTAACGCGCAGCCACGGTGTTCGTTGACTTATTCGTCATCTGCCACAGTGGGAGTATTTGGTTTTGAAAGGTGGTGGTTTTGTTTCAGCAGAGGTGGGGGCACTCATTAGTAAACTCTCTCCCTCTCCTCCCGCTCAGGCTCGCTGCTCTGCCAGCCTGCAACCGACCCCTCACCTTTACCTGACCTGTCACCTGCAGACACCCTCCACGGCCGACTTTGATGTGGTGTTTACTCTTATGTACAGTAGGGGTTAATCACACACACCTTGAGAGCGTGACGTGTTGTTTCATACAATGGTTCCTCCGACCTGTGTTGTCTGAGGGCTGAGAGAGGGATTAGAGATAAAAGGGCAACCAGTTTGCGAAGTAAACAGCAGAGGACAATATTTTACCTGCTCTTCGTTTAGTCAGCGGATGTTGATGTCAGTCGACTTTCTTTCTAATTGATGCCTCGTATTGACTGAAAGGCTGCAGGCTGCAAGGACTGTGTAACTCGATTGATCTCTCCTTTTTTTCACTTTTGACTCAGAATTTGAGAAATCCTTGACAGAGTTCTCTGAATTCTCTAATAGAGTGCAACAGGGATGATGTATTTTTGTAGGCCAACCTGGACGTTGGTATCGCTGTGGTTGCCTTCAACCAAATGGGATTTTTACCCTGGATTATAGCAGTGCAAGATTATCTCCATAAGTGAACTCCGCTTCTTTGGTTTTTGAATTGTAAATGCATCCCAAGAAGTACAAAGCTAATTTGAGGCTATAAACCACCTACACCATGAACGCATGACTTCATCCCCACTAGCGTTGCACTCAACAACCTCTGTGGTCTCGTTCAGCCACTTGTGAATTATATTATTAGTTAATATTTCATGCTGTGGAAGAAATAAATTAAGATATTGTGAACCGCAAATCTCATTTCCGATGATTAAACCAAAACCCATCAACTTCCAGAAACGACGGTAACACATTTCTGGGTTTTATCCCTCTTGATGGGAGTGTCACATCTCACAAGCAATATTTAAAATATCATATATAATGCAACAAATTGTTAATATCCTTAATCTGGGAAATAACACAACGTTCTGGCAGTATTGATTCAATCTTTGTATCTTTGTAACAAAGCTAAAGCAGAGTTCCTACGAACAGACAGCAGTCCCCTGATAGCTGAGCTGAGGAATATTGCTGTTTAAACGTGAATTGTAACAAAACACTCCCTTCAGAATATGGCCAATCACATGCCAATTGGACAGGAAGTGTACAGTATGCCATTGAAAACAGAGAACACAAATTCAGTTCAAGGATGAACTCCGCAACACATGCATTGAAATGGTGAATGCACAACCCCAAAGTTGAGCTCGTTTAATTTGTTAATTGGTCCTCCTCTCCAGGGACGGCGGTGGAATCCGAGCACTGACATTCTTTACTTTAATACCACGTGTGTAGAATTTAGGAGGAACTACTGGCAGAAATGAAATATAAGTTTTCATTATTGATTAAGATTAAGAGAGACCTCTTCCAGACAACCTGCCATGTTTCTTTATTTCGGGTACTTCAGAACATTTTGTTTATGGTGCTGCTGGTTTGCATGGCCTCATCTGTTTTGGAATATACTTCTGTCTCTTTGGACAAACTAATAGAGAGTTTGCTCTGTTTTTGTATTGTGATTTTTACATTATGATTCAACTAAATTTTAAAAAATGCCTTCCGCAGCAACTCCACTGTCAGATTGTTTACACCAGGGACCGGCTGATTGCACTGAACCTGGCCAGCCATCATGGCGACTTCAACAACCCTGCAGAAACTATGAGGATGCAGTGGATATGAAAGAGTGATCATGGAAAAATGGGAGGAGCTTTCTTCTTTTATTATTATTGGATAATAAATAAAGCAGCACTTAGAAATTACATTATTTTTTGATTGCTTTCATTTGTTTTTGTCTGTCTTCACTTTAGTCAAGACAAAGAACATGCACCACAATGGCGTGACATATTATTTCGTGCTTTCTAGATGATGCAGTGGTTTTACATGTGCTTTAAAAGTACAACACGAGACATTTCCACATAAAAAGGTCTAAAAATGTCCAACCCTCTGGTATATTTTGTAGAGAACAACACCTACTCTATTCCAAATATCTTAACAAGGTTCAAAAGAAAGCCCTAATCTTAAAGAAGCACTTCATAACTTCAGCTTCCTGGGTGGATTCATCTAGCAGTTAGCATGCTCATGCTATGTTAGTTAACACGAGGCTACTGCGTTTTCATCAGAAGGTAAAAGTAATAACTATAAAAATGAAGAAAACTTAGGTATCTTGTCTGTGAACATGCTTTCCGCCTTTACGTGGTTATTTACCAATGAAAACTCCCACTATCCAACAGTACTTACAGATGCCATCAAACTTTTTCTTTTGTTATTACTTTAATTGTGAGACCCTAGTGACAGAAAGTAGATACTTAACCATCCATTTTCTTCCGCTTAAGCTGTTAAGGGTCCCGGGGGGCTGGAGCCTATCCCAGTGGCTTTTGGGTGAGAGTTGGGGTTCACCCTGGACAGGTCACCAGTCCATCACAGGGCCATCACATAGAGACAGACAACCATTCACACTCACAGTCACACCTACAGTCAATTTAGAGTATCAATCAGCCTCGTCCCCTCTTGATGTCTTTGGACTGTGGGAGGAAGCTGGAGTACCAGAGAGAACCCACACAGGAACAGGGAGAACATGGAGACTCCACACAGAAAGATCCTGTGATGGAGCCGGGACTTGAACTTGGAACCATCTTGCAGTGAGGCAACGGTTCTAACCACTGCATCACCGTGCCGCCAAAAGTAGACACTGTATCTTTAAAATAATAGTTCAACATTTTGGGAATATATACTTACTATGTACACTTGTTCAAAGGGTTTGTCTTTTAAATATGACCAGGAGTGGCGTTAGCATAGCATAGACTAAATATTGGAAATAGCTTAGCAAACGTATAAAAGCAAATGTATCCATGGTCCCAGTATTTTTGCTTAGATGAGTCGACTGGTTTACACTAAGTGCTCATACTAATATTCTCCTTCTTCATCCTTCAACAGAAAATATGCATTTCCCCAAATCTTTAAACTTCTCCTTTAAATTAAGTTCCTTAAGTCATCTATGTGGCGGCATGGCTCAACAGTAGAGTGTCAGTCTAAGAATCAAAGGGTTGCTGGTTCGATCCTCACTTCCCTTGGTGACCATGTCCAAGTATCCTTGAGCAAGATACTGAACCCCTAATTGCTCCTGATGGCCCTGCAATGGACTGGGAACCCACCCAGGGTGAACCCTGCCTCTCGCCTAATGTCAGCTGGGATAGGCTTCAGCCCGCCGAGACCCTTAACAGATAAGTTCCATTGAAAATGGATGGATGGACTGATAAATCATATTTACACAAAAAAAAGCTAAACAACTAATTCTTTTTTCTGATAAGTTGTGGGACTCAAGGGGGGACAGGTGATGCTGTTAAGTTGTTACAGGATTTATTTTTTCTGGAAACCCAGTAAGAAGTAGAGGAGTTCGAGTTGTGACGGGTGTGAAGCCTCTGGTTTCCCCAGTTTCAAAGGGAATTGCTGATGAGATTTCCAAGAAGAGGTGTCAGTAGGAGTCAGATCCTACTTGTGAACAGGCCTGGCTCTTCATCCCTCCCTCCCACTGGAATCTGATGACAAACTGGGTTTAACCTCTCAGCTATGAGGAGCTGGGTTCAGCCTCTTATTGCGCTGTGCGAAGGAGTCGCTTGTCTGGTGAAAGATGAATTTTAGTGGTGCGTTATGATTCACAGCACAAGGAGGTATGGATCTTTGCTCCCTCTGGCCCAGCATGATCTGAGTCAGGCAGACAGGAACCTCCTAATAATCTAAAAAATAAAACAATACTCGATCAGATGTTCACAAAAACTCTGTGATTTCTATTCTTTGTGTGTTATTCTGTTAAACACAAAAACTGCAAACCAATATAAATCTCCCTCAATGAATCCAGGTGAAGCTCAGGGAAAACCTCTTGCTCAACATGTGTTTTGTGATGGAAAAACACCAACATTTGGCTTATTTGGCAAACTTTTTCACAAAATGATTATTTACAGATTAAGCAATTAAAGGTTATAATGATAACAATAATTCAAGAAACAAAACACCACACTACTAACAGAAATCCATGGAAACCTGTGAATATATGTAATTGTTTGGAAAAGTAAATCAAAAGTTTAAAAAAATGAACAGAATTTTTGCTAAGACTCATGTAGTATCAAGTAGTACTTCATTATTTCTCAAAACCTGTTTCAAAGTATTGATACAATGTACCAAATAAAGTGTACAAGGCATGATTTGTATTTACAAAAAACTGCCAACGGTTTGTTGGCGACATCTACATGATGTAACAGTGGAGTCAGGTTTAAATATAGTCTGGGGAGGAGATAAAAAAATATTAGTGAAAACTTGATTATCTTTCCTTCAAAGCTGCCAAATTGTCAATAGTTAGCCATTGCATTTCAAGTTGTGCCAGTCCTTTCATCTTTGCGCGTGGTCCTTGAGGAGAGGGCACTTAGATGGAGTCAGGAAGTCATCGGTACTTCTTGGCTTTCTGGGATGTGGGAGGATTAGTGAAATACTCTGTAGTGCATAGCCGCAACTCTTCTTGTTGTGGCTTTCAGTCAGTCTGACCTGATTTCTGGCTGTTATGACATCACAATGTCTTTTTGTTGAGGTGACATTCTTCCAACTATCATCCAGGCTTTGGGAAAAAAAAACCCTGACAACACAAAAGTCTAAACAACTTTCTCTGAGCTATTCTATCACATGACAAATCATTGCCGTTTCTAGCCGAGGTGTTTCCTACAAAACTGTTTAATGGACTAAAAAAAACAAAAAGTGCTGATGTAGCATGAAGGATGGTGTTTTCGTAAGTGGCCTGGCGTCTCTGTCACACACACTGCTATCCATTATCTTCTGTGGGACAGGGGAAGTTATCTTGGGGACCTATTGTGTGCTAGCCAGAGTTTTGAGTCTGTGTGTGTGTGTGTGTGTGTGTGTGTGCGTGTGTGTGTGTGTGTGTGTGTGTGTGTGTGTGTGTGTGTGTGTGTGTTTGAGAGAGAGAATACAGGAGGTGTTTCGCAAACTGAGACTGCTGTCCTGGATCCCAGAGGAAAGTCTTGGCTCCAGGGGGCCTGTCCTTCCCTCTGGCCCCTGCAGGGGAAGCCATGTGTGGAGACAGTAGGATGGTGGTGGTGGTGGTGGTGGTGGTGGGGGGGGGAGTCAACATGGAAGGGAATGAGCAGAGGAGGTGCTGGGCCAGCTCTTGCCCTCTCACTGACAGGATCTGGTCAATGTCCTGCCGCCGAGGGTCGTGGCCCAGCTTACGCACACAAACTTATCTCCAGAGCATCTGCCGGGCCGCCTGCGCAGTCAAGCTGTCTCCATCGTGGGCCACGAGCGCTTTCCTGCAGCGGGTGACAGGAGGATGGTGGAGGGATAGAGGGAGGAAGGGTGAGGGTGGGGAGATGCAGGAGAGAGGAGCATGAGGCAGGGAAGGGAGGGTGGGGGACTCAATGTGAAACTGCCCCTGAAGAGGCCTGCCAAGTCGCTGAGCTATATGGAAAACACGAGCCGCCTCCAGGGTAACAGGACCACTTCTGAATTTCTACAAACAAAAATAGCTCTGATGTCTGGCTACAACCTCTCAGTTCTCTGGCCCTGGTCGCTCTCTGCGTGTCTGTCACATGGAATTCCCACACAAAGTCCAGGCTCATGTTCGAATCTAAACAGCCCTCAAGATCAACTTCATTTACTAAGGCGCTGAACACCAAAAAGTGAAATTCAATGAATGTGTGGAGCTAAGGGTATTTATCATTCCTCTCTTCTCTTAGATGGAGATGACCTCTAAGTGACCAATGGTGTGGACCTCAACCAAGGTCCCTTTGGTGAGCCATTTCATCATTGCAGCAGCATGAGTTCCAATTCTCATGACCTAATGTGTTGTAGAATGCCTAAAATCCGCTGCTTATGTTTTCTCTTCTCTCCCTTTCTCTCCCGTTTCTCATCAGCAGCAGCTGTGGCGGTGGCAGCAGCAGCAAAGGCCCATAACAGGAAGAGGTGGCTGGCCCTTCTGACTTATTGCAATTAACAGAGACAATGAAACTCTAAAGCAACCATAAATGTTAGAATTTTATATTAATAATCAATTAAATTTCAGATTAAGTAAATGCAACAGCACAGTGGTGCAGTGGTCAGCACTGTCGCCTCACAGCAAGAAGGTTCCAAGTTCGAGTCCCGGCTCGGGCACGGGTTCTTTCTGTGTGGAGTCTGCATGTTCTCCCTGTTCCTGCGTGGGTTCTCTCTGGTACTCCAGCTTCCTCCCACAGTCCAAAGACATCAAGAGGGGACGAGGCTGATTGATACTCTAAATTGACCGTAGGTGTGGCTGTGAGTGTGAATGGTTGTTTGTCTCTATGTGTTGGCCCTGCGATGGACTGGTGACCTGTCCAGGGTGAACTCCGCCTCTTGCCCAAAAGCTGCTGGGATAGGCTCCAGCCCCCCCGCGACCCTTAACAGGATAAGCGGAAGAAAATGGATGGATGGATTAAGTAAATGCAGCCTGGTCTCTGGTCTTGATCCCTCACAGTGCAGCGAAACTGTAAGCAAAGCTAAACAAGGAAGTGGAGAACTATTCAGATTTGTGATTGGATGCACGTCTGTCCTCCTGCATGACTGTCAGGATTCCTACACACCCATCCACACTATGACCTCAACACCCTCATTCCAGTATTCACAACTTCCTGCATTGCCCTGAATGATGGCTTTGAACCTAAATGATGCCCAGCAGACTCTGCCAACATGAATATTGTTCACTCTAAATCTTGTATGAACATGTGTCTTAGTACCAATACAAATACAAATAAGACACACAAAAAATTAACATTTCAAGCATCATGAAATTGTGAATTAAGCACCTGAATAAACTTGATTGTTTTGGACTCTCCAGTGTCGTTCCGAACAGATACAAAACTGTCCTTTGTTTTGGCTTCCTTGGATTTTTTTCTGTGACCAGAAGGTCATTTACCTTTCAATGTAACGTTTTACATTTAGGCTTTAAAACACAGCATTATTGCTCAACACTAATCCTTGCGTCCAAGGACCTGCAATAAATCCCCTAACATGACAGCACGCCTGATACTGACATATGCACACCTATAAACTTTACACACACAGCTCCCCTCATCTGCTACTCGTTGGGTCCACTGGCAAGACCTTTAACACAAAACCCTACGATGGGTGTTTACATGGTAGAGCTATGTGTCCTATAGTGCTTGAACTGAGGGAGAGAGCACCGAGGTGCCGGCTTTATTACAGCATGCTGCTCCTACCCTTAAGGCCTAGTACGAAACATTACATCATAGACGCCACTGTCGTCTACTCCATTGTTACTGTGCGGTAAAACTGTTGATGAATTGTTTTGAGCTTGAAACAATCTCTGCAAAATGATTTGTTTTGCTATCACAGTTTGCTCCATTTCATATGTAACATTTTGTAACATTACAAGTAACATTTAAATAGTAAGGTAACATTTTAATAGTCTGGAGGGCACAAAGTTAGCAGAGGGCTAATCAGACATAGCTTCCTTAGCCATGGCTAACTCTGATGTTATGGAGTAAAACAGCAGGGCATCATATAGCCTAACCCTTCCAAAAGACTCATTTCACAAATTTCACTTATTTATCCATTTAATCTTTTCAAAACTCTGAAACGATTATACCGCAGGTTAGCAGAGTGCTAACTGGAAATAGCTGTCTTGGCCAAGGACTTATCAGTAGTTACATTTGCAGTTCTATGGAGGATATATTGTTCTGAGCGTCACACGTCTCTGATGAAATGACTCACTTTAGCTATCAGAATAGAATCCATTTTGTCTGATAACACGTGTTAAGTCTACAACAGCCACAAAATTTAATTATTATCCAAATTTGAGTTAGCAGAAGGCTAACCAAGTTGAGGTCTCTGCTAAATGGCCTGCTGTTGCAATGGTAAAACAGCAGATAAATTGTTGATAGCATTGCACAACTCTTGCAAAATGATTTGTTTCACAATCAGTTTTTGATCCATGTGGACTGGTAACATTTGGAAAGTGGAGATGTGCTTCACAGTCATCTATCTACATTCAGGTTAGCAGGCTGACCAGAAGTTGCTGTCTTGGAACACAGCCACATACACAAGTTCCATGTATTGGGATACAGAAAGATTTACCTGCCGCAAATGAGCTTAATGATGATTGTATGTTGTTCTTAGTTGAGGGCTTAAATGTAAAGGATGTTCATTTGTATGAAAATCCAATGCTCTATGGTGTTTAATCGCCTTATTGTACAAGGGTAGATCTTTTGTGGAGCTACATTTTGGGAACGTATTCCACTCTACTCGGGAGTAACAGAAATGAGGAAGTGACTTCCAACCACCAAAGTAATTTACATATATACCCTTTCTCAAGCTGATTTTAAGAACCTTTTCTTCAGCCATGCCATGGAAATAGGATGAGAGAATTAAGGAGAAGAAGAGGGGCGGTGAGATGACCTCCTTAATGTACATTCTGTTCTGCTTTGGCTGTAATTCCCAAGGTTGCCTGTCGAGTACGTGTCTGACTCTGTGTGTGTGTGTGTGTGTGTGTGTGTGTGTGTGTGTGTGTGTGTGTGTGTGTGTGTGTGTGTGTGTGTGTGTGTTAGACGGTGCCAGGCACAGCGTCTCTTCTGGATCACTCTGTGTTGACCCTGCCCTGTACTCTCCTCCTACTGTGGGCGAGGCTTGGTGGTGCAGCACGTATCAACACCGTGCTAATACTTATATGGTGTGTGCATAAACAGATAGGTGTGTACACTTGCAGGCCAACACACAGACTAACACTCTCTCTCTTTCTCTCTCTCTCTCTCTCTCTCTCTCTCTCTCTCTCTCACACACACACACACACACACACACACACACACACACACTGAGTGCATGAACACATTCAAAGCAGAAATGAATTCTACACCAAAGTGTTTATTTCTCAAATAATGTGTGTAACGAATAACTCATTCACAGACTTCCATCAGGCTCACTGTTGGCCGTGAAGGGGACAATAGCTAGCATGCTGCCAATCAAAACAGCAGAGTGGCTCTTATTAATGATGAGGTGCAAAAAAGTCAGGAGGGGTCACATTTCTCTTTTAGTCATTATGGATTGACTGCTTTAGAAGAACCAAGTAATTCAAATACAAGTTCTTCATCTCACTGCTCCATTAATATCACACAACACTCTCAACCTCTCATTTTATGAGTGAGACAAATATTCCCATGTAAAAATGAATTGCAAGTTATGTGAAGGCACATTCCACTGAATGCTTTACCCTGATTTAAGGCTGTCTTGTCCAAGGTTGGGTTTAAGCTTGTTTAAAACCCCCCTTGTTCATGTGAACAAGCCCACGTCTTCCCAGTTATAGCGCCTGATCGTATCTTAGCACCAGTCTCACCCACTCACTTCCAAATGAATATAAATGAGTGTTTTTACTGTGAGACAGAAATGAAAACAGCAAAGTATGTTAACAAAAACACTGCCTAATACTCTTAAAAGGAGCAAACTTGTCTCAAAGAAAAACAAATCATGCAAGAAAAAAAAGAAAAAAGAAGCTAAATTGTTTTTATGTCTGCATTTGGCTAATGTGCAAGTGAATTCTGCAGAAGCAATAACCTTACAGACAAAATAATATCTGAGAGTGGTTAATTATTATATTCCCGACATGAAATTCTATGCATATACTTGGTACAAGATTTTATAATAAGTGCAGTAAAACAAGCCCACATTCCTCGACTACAACATGACTAATAGCAATGGGTGCAAAGGTCAAAGCAACAGGAACAAGTCACTGGATGTGACATGAATTTGAACAAAAGCAGTAAAAATCTTCTTGTACGTGATTAACTGCAGATTCCGTTTCAAAAGGAAATATAAAAAGAATAAGCATCCAAATGTTCCCAAAAAGTGATTTCATCATTACTGTTGAATCCTGTAAGATGCCAAGAACATGTCAGGAATATAAAGGAGGTTGATTAACTTTTACCCTGCCTGCCTCACAGTCACCCTCAAAGTATGTGCTAATGTGTTTACAGTATTAGATGATATTTCTGAACGTTTACTACATTGCTTAAGGACTGAAATATCTACAACGAAACCCATATTTAACCCTATAGAGATTTTCAGGCAGACACCACAAAGCCTGAGAGTCTTCTGGATCCTCCTACGATCTGGTTGTCTCAGTGTAAATCTGTCAGTCCAAGACCTGAGCTGACCCTCGGAGTTAGCCTTTGTTTGGCAAATGCCTCGGCCCCCTTTAATCTTGTGAGGAGATAAATCCTTTGATGGACCTGGCCTGACTCAGTTGAAAGTACTGCCCAGCCATCTCCATAGATTAACATAATACGGCATGTTTGATGTTGGGGGGCTGTGGCACGCGGGTGGGCTATCTCTCCATTGCCTGCAACCTGTAACAAGGTCATCAATCCCAGGGCCCCATCACCTTTCCAACCCTCCTGTCCCGTCCTCCTCCTCTGGCTGGGTAGCTGACCACAGCCAGCCCTGGCCTCTTGACCACGGAGACCCAACACTCGACCTGGATAGCGTATCTGTCTGTGTCAGCCACAAACAGCCAGACGGTGAGACAGCAGAGAAACACTCATTTTTCAATACAATCACCCATTGTAAAAGAAAATTCCACATATTTGGTAGCCTGGGGCACTGGAACAATGTTGTGGATATTGAAGCAATGGCTCAATGGGGAATTATGCCAAAAAGCATTCTCCTCACCTTCGTGACAAATCATGCAAACTAGCAAGCAAGTAGCAACATATGCTAAAATTGACGAATCGTAAAATAATGTGATTCTTTTGGTGAATAGTTGTAAAAAGATACAACAAATATAAATATATTAGTAAA
Source organism: Aulostomus chinensis (assembly GCF_037954235.1). Lineage (NCBI taxonomy): Eukaryota > Metazoa > Chordata > Actinopteri > Syngnathiformes > Aulostomidae > Aulostomus > Aulostomus chinensis. Next base: position 23,644,473 of record NC_141324.1, read on the forward strand.
ATAGTTGCCCAAAAGGGACCTGGTTAATCCCAGATGTAATTTTTGGAAGCGCCCCATTGTTGCGTCCTGGATTTAGCACCGCCCGTCCAATTATGATTGGCTTACAGAAATACATATGGTTTTTTCTATTAAAGCAGAATGAAAACAGACTGAGCCAGACGTTTATCCTGCGCTGTCACAGTATAAGACGACTTATTTAACGGTCCATATTTGTCCTCTTGCTTATAGCAGTTGTATGGTAGCTGTAACCTCACAGAGACGGGTGGACTCCAGGAAGCTATAAAAATTAGCAAAGACGTTGTCCAGCCCATAAAAACATGAATCCTTGCATTTACATTTAGTTTTCAATGAGATTAAATGTTCAGTGTGTAGGATTTAGTGACATCTAGCAGTGAAGTTGGACATTACACCCCCTCACCAAACCCCTCCCTTTTCGAGCATGTGGGACACCTACAGAGCGGTTTGGGTACCCTACAATTGTCGAAATGTGGCTTCTCACATACAGTTATTTAAATCCACCATTAAATTTGACTTTTATTTGAAACATTTTTTCAGTACTGGCATGTGTGCCATTGAAAGTGCTTTGAAATGATCAAAAGTAAGTTGTATGGCTTACAAATGGCTTCAAACTCTTCCTTAAAAATATTGGTTCTCCGGTATTAAGAAATATTTCATTCACCATCATTGTAGTTCCACTCATTGTTTTTATCTTGAGTCTCAGGGGCCATGATGTCTCATAAAGTCATTACTGGCAAGCACAGTTAGCAAGTACGTGTTTGAAGCGTTTCCCCTGAATATGGTTGGAGGTGGTGAGGAAAAAAGAAAAAGTGAGAGAAACGGTGTTTGTGATTTTGAAGGTCTTAAATTGAGTGCTCATTAATTTTTAGTTTTGTTTTGTGGCAAATTTTTTTAATGATTATGATTAAGATGAATACAACAATTAAACTAATACTGTTAGGAAGATGTATAATTATAGTAATAATAATAATAAAAAAATTGCAATCCAGACAACCTATTCTGTGTTAGTCAAATTTAGTATGACATAAATATGAAGATAAGTCCTAGCTACTGCCATAATACAAAAAAAAATTCAAAAGTCTTAATTGGAAGAGGACCTGCTGTCTACTTTATGTGGATATTAAAGGCTCTAAACTAAGAAAAACACAATTTTTAGCTTCAACGCATAGGATAGGATTAAACTATGACTAGTACTGCCTATTCATCTTCACCCACACTGGACCTTGAAACAAATACAAGGTAGCTCCACCAAGATGTGTCCTCGTTTCCAGTATTTGTACCAAGCTAAGCTACCCGTTTATAACTTTTTTTCTTGTCTATGCTGACAAGAGATACAAAATGTCTATTTCTTTTAATATAAATCCATATTCTCTTCTTCTTAATCTCATTGAGACACTTGATAACTCATAAAATCATCATCACTCTCTGAATAAAGAGAACCTTACACATTTTTCATCTGTATATCAGTGGACTTATTTTCCCTCTGGTGAAAGTGAATGATTATTGCCACCGAGTTCATCACTGGGCTATATAAGTGTCATCCACAAGCCTGCGATTAAACCGAGGCGAACTTCAGGGAGCTCTTTAGATTCCTCTGATAAGATCCCTGTTCCATTAAGACCAGCCATCCCTGTGTGAGAGCTCAGAACAGGCCTCACACACTCGCTCTTATCTAAATCCTTCATCAACACACACCTAATCTGACCACAGCGGCTAATGTTGATAGATTTGATACTACACTGGGGAATATGGAATAAATCAGTGTCAAAAATAAACAATAAGAAGAAATGTTATGATCCCAACATTATCCCATATACTGTCATATTCTATCCTCTGGTGCAGTAGAAGCCAAGGCACTCTATATGTCCTCGTCGGCCCATGTGTGTGCGTATGTGCGTGAGTGTGTGTGACATATGCATGTAGGGTCTGTCCCAGCAAGACCAACTAAGGCAAGCTTCAACATTAGCACCCCTGAAATAGCTTGGCAGGCATTTTAATTGCTTTACCCTGCAATGGCTCAAAATGTTATTGATATAAAAAAAACAAAAGGGTGGAACCTGTCCAAGGCCTAACACATTTCCAACAACACTTCACGTCATCCACTCCTCTGACAGAGAGTTTCTCCAAGTGAGATCAAAATCCTGTTATTTAATAGAACAATACCATATATCCTATTTGTCATCTCTGATTAATTCCCTCTTCCCCCCATATCCGCTCACCTTCATCCCATTTTACTTTTAAAACAACTCTTTCCTTTAAAATGTCATAATATTTGCATTACACTACAGTACTACATACCTGCCTCCAAAGAAAAGAGAAAAGGGTGTTGACGGCTGTTTGTATTAGCTCATTGTGATCAGAGCTAACTCCTTTAAAACTTAGATCTCACCAAAAGTGTCTTTCACCTTCACAATACTTATTGTTGTTTGTTTTTGTTGTCTGGAGCTAACAAGACACCTTCTCCCTCCTGCATCACTTCTTTGTGACAGCAGAATTCAGAAAGAGCCAGCCACGTGCTTTTAGTTTGAATCTAAGGGCAAACAATAACTATGGCACTAAAATGGCAACCGAACTGCCCCCCCCCCCAAAAAAACTTTTATAAAATCTCAAGCGCATCATCTAGTTATAATCCACATCTCCTGTATCCAGCTGTATGCTCAGTCATCGACAAACGCTTGGATTTGGGCTAAAACAAACTATAGCACTTGCGGTTCGTTGCTCCCTCACAGTCGCAGCAAGAGCAGCTAGCTGACGCACTCACTGAAGCGTTACAGTTTGTCATCAGCCCAAATCCAAGTGTTTGTGGATAACTGATCATTCGGCCGAACAACAAAGACATATATTTTACCAAATTGCGCACTTCAGAGTTTGTAAACGGCTGTTTTTGGGCTGTTGTTAGCTACTGTATGTGATGTTGTTAGCTTCAAGCTAAATACACACGGCTGGCTCCTTATTCACTCTAGAGTCACAAGGATGGATTTCTTCATGAGCTCAAGACACCATTGTGTGAAGACTCAAAAGGCAAAATATTCTATTTGGGTGAAGTATTACTTTGAACGTCTGATAAAGGTGTTATATATGTTGCATTTCCAACCACAAAATAGAGCCTTTAGAGAGCTCTTCACAGGTCTGATACAATGGTTGGATATCGTTAGCTAATTCTGAGGGTGAGTTTCTCAATGGGCTTCTGTGTCTGGGCCCCCCCAGAGTCTAGGATCGCCTCTGGTCTCCACTCCCAGACCAGTGAGGGAAAATTTATGATACATCCTGGTATGTTTGCCTTTAATCATTGTGAAAGTAATAGCAGAGTCATGTGCATGAAGCCTCACAATGAGGTGCTGAAGTACTTCATGAGTAGGAAACTTCACACAAACACAGGAAGCTGAGCGTTTCTCACCGAGGGCAGGAGTCGTAGCCACGGCGCTGCAGCGACTGATGGGCTGCTCAGATTAACTGGAGCTAAAGAACCTGCAGTTCCTACTCTTTATTGTTGCCCTGGCCGTCTACAGAAAGGCATCAGGGCTCGGATCTGCAGGCTACGGTGTTGATAACAAGAGATAAATGTTAAATGCAGATATATTGTATGTAATACTCTGAACAATAAGTATTCATGTGAAAGAATTAAAACTACTTTGGATGTTTTTGGCGAGAACACGTGAACTTTAATGATCATAAATAAACAAGGAATAACAAAACGTGGCGATGACTCATTCGTCACGGTGTGTGTGTGTGTGTGTGTGTATGTATGTGTGAGTGTGTGTGCGTGTGTATACTGTAGACATTAATATTACAGTTTTTCAGACCTCAGCGTACGTGAGAATATGTCAGGAAATTAAATTCTCTGCCACTACTTCAAGGCTCCTACGGAGGTGATGATGTCATCCATCCACCCAGTAGCTTTATAAACGTCGGTATGAGGTGTGGGAATGTGGCGATGGTGGAAATCTGAGGACCAATAGAGACACCCAGTGGTGAAGATGTGTTATTGCAAATTCCATTCATGACAAATTGACCTGGTATTGTGATAACATGAGGCTCTGAGGACGTCTTTCAGAAACAACTCCTCATCACCGTGACTTTCATAAAAGTTGTCTACCCTACAATTGTTGAATTGTCGAATTATCGGGCAGCACATCGATTTCTGTTGCGTGTTGGAAGAAGGTGTTTGTTTGTGTGTTGGGTGCTCACTGTGAGCGACTCCAAAACATTTTATAGAGACACATGTCCATTATAATAGATGTTTCCTAGCTGACAGAATGGGCGTCTCTACTTATAACTAGAGAATTAGTTGGAATGTAAATGTTAAAAGCTTTTTAGAAGGCAAAAGCTGAAAGGATTTTGGTGGCCAAAGGTCACTGTGACAGGGAAATGCGGAGGTGCAGAACTTCCGTGCAGTAGCCGAGTAATCATCCTCTCAGCGAGAAACTCCTGCCTCGAATTTTCCAAATCTCTTAAATATTTTCAGTTTAATTCAGCTTCTAAATCCTCTTCAGACAAATTAATCTCTCTCCAACTATTGACACTCTCTCCATAAGTGTTCACACTTTCAGAAATTCTTTCTTTCTTTATCTCCAAAACAGCATTGCAGTGTGGCATCAGCTTTTTAACCAAATCTTAAATTGTATCAAATCTTTCATATTTGTTTCTTTCCGGTGCACAAACGCAGAACACAACAACAGGGGATCTCAGTGGTGTAGGTTTAAGAATCATTTCTGCGCTTCGCCATGTCTTGAAGAGCCGTCCCGTGTTCGACTGTCTGCTGTCGGTCGTCTCTCTTTGGTTATTCATATCATGTCATGTGTGAACTGGTACAGTTGCTGCTGTTGACAAATGCTTTAAAAAAAAAAAAAAGCCATTCCAGGGTGCAAAGTAGAAGAGGAGGCAGGAGAAACTGGGCTCCTACTGAGACGTAAGCACCACTGAGAACGGTGAAGTAAATCTACTCTACTTATTACTGTGCTTATAATTCCATTTACAGAGGTAATAGTCCATCATTATAGGTATTTCCTATCTGACAGAATGAGCTATCTACTTATAATCACATTAACAGAAGAAGTGGTCCACTATGGTAGATATTTCCAACCTGACACAATGACCTGCTCTACTTATTACTACATTTAGAGAGAGCCATCCATTATGATAGATATTTCCTACCACACTGAATCAGACACTCAACTTTTTGAATGAGTCCGACCTGTGAGGCTACCAAAAGACTTTTTTTTTTTTTTGTGAGGGTAGGTAGTCACCAGTGAGGAGCTGAGTTCTCCAGACCAGAGTGGTAGCTGTGCCAACTCTCAGAACACCAGCTCAGTGGTTGTTCCTGGACCAGCAGGTGTCTCCAGGACAACGAGCTCTGCTTTACTTTTCAAGTATTTACATCGACTTTCATTAATTTCCTGGAGACTTATCCTAACCACAAGTTGCCTCACCCCAACTGACCTCAAAATCAGCTTTCGTACCATGGGGACACAGCTTTACAGCTTTTGTCCAAAATTACACACGCTGGCCTCAACTGACTGGTCAACGCTGGTATGTGTCCTTGAGAAAACACACACAGACACACAGACACACAGACACACACACAGACACACACACAGACTGACCACTAGATGGCATATACATTGAGTTACGGGGGTTACGGCACCCAAATAATAGCAAGCTAAAGCCGACAGATGGCGCAATTGCTACAGAAATGTTGACTTGTACGGTCCACAAAATGATCTATTTTCTTATGACAAACAGAGACGGGCCCCAGCTCCCATTGATCATTGTGCAAACAAGTGCGCCTTGTGCAGCATTCAGGAAGCAGCTCTTTCGCAATATTTGAGTGAGATTTGTAATAGAAAGCACATCAAGTTCCTAAAGTTGATGATATGCTATCACAATCAATGCGCGCGAGTGGAAATTGCGAGTTAAGCGTGTAACGGCTGCAGGTTTATATTGTTCTGATTAGATTCCACGCTGCATAGTTTATGTAATTTTGGCATGTTCTAGTCAGGGCAGCTTCAGCAGCCAGGAAAAGGTACAAGGAAAAAAAAAACACATGTCATCCTGACACCCTATTGGTCCAAATTTTCCCTGTGCTGCCACAATACTGCACACACGTGACCTCCCTGTTTTCACCCAGTTTAACGCATGTACTTAAAAGACAGGCCACTACCATTCACCAACACAAGCACGATTAACTCTATATCCATGTCAGCAAGGTAAGATCGCCGCTGCGGGGACTCGGATCACTGTTGGCGGACCATGGCGGCTGCCACGAGCAGCAACACATCCGCAGCCACGCTCCAGATAAAGCACTCCAGCATCGAGCATACGCGGAAACGCATAGACCCGAGGAGGAGGCAAGCGGCGCTGTCTTTTCTCAGCAACATTTCTCTGGATGGACGACCCGTGCAAGACGATGCAGACAATCAGACCGAGGAGGAGAGCTCGCCGGAGGGTAGGACTAGACACAGCCTGGTTTCTCCGGAGCGCTCGGCGTACGGGGCTCCTGCTTCCACGGCTGCAGCCACAACGGCCGCCCAGGCGCTCGCCTTGGCGAACCAGGCTCTCCTCGCCAGTAGTCGGGCCAGTTTGGGGCCAGGTCCTGCAGCTGCTCCGGCGGGTACAGACACAGAAGGCGACGCTTTCGTGTCCTCTTCGTTCAGCTCGCCTTTCTCCGCGGTGCCAGCCTCGACTAGAGGGAGGCTGCAGACGTACACTCAGGGAATCCTACCTGCCTCCTACTCCAGGCAAGCGTCCTGCCTGGAGGGCGGACAGATAGCCAACTCTGCCATAGAGCTGCAGAGGTCAAGGTAAAGGTCTGAATGGTTGTATTATAGAGGTGTAAATGATGATGCTTGATGTAGGAGCCTGCGGGACACGCGTGGCCGTGGCCATAAGTAACCTAAATGTATATTGGCCTTATTTTAGCAGGCAATTAAATCCGCTACCGTTGCAAGCACGCGGAGGAACACTCAGTCCTCGTGCATGTGTGGTAAAACCACCGCAGACAAGGTTGAATTTGTGGTTGTTTTTTTTTAAATGACTCACCTACATGTATATTATAAATTAATAACAAGAAGATGCCAGTGCAAACACTGTCGCAATTATCATTTATAAGAAGCCAGATTATAATTCACCTCTGAAACTGTGAGTGGCCATTAATCAGCTACGTGAAAGCCTGAATGGGCAAGTTGTCAATGAGTAAAGAGCAGAGTGAATGGACTCAAACACATTTCTTTCAGCTCTCTGATAGTCAGCTGTTTTTGCAAAGGTGCTTCTAGGGAACCCTGCCTGTCTGGATACAGGAGGAGGAGGAGGAGGAGGAGGAGGAGGAGTGCTCCATTTATTACACATGGTTGCAGCGTTATGACTCACTGGTCTGCATTGGGACATTATATGATCACAGGTCAGACAGCTGTGGAGCTGTACCTTAATTTCCCTGGAGAGCAACGCCTCATCTCTGTGTTTCCTAGTTTCTTTATTTCTCTCTCGTGCATGCTGGTATGTCAAATTTGCTCTCAAATTATTTTTAGTGAATGTTATTCAGGCCCACACCTGCTGTCTGTTTCTTCTGTGTGGGACCTAAACATCCTGTAACTCTACACCCTTGTTCAAGTAGACTAGGGGCTCGCCGCTTCATGTGGATGTCATTTATTTGTCCTCTTTGTCTACTTTTGTCTTCAAGAGGAACGCAGTGGTTCGTGCTCACAGCAGGGCAGCTGTCAGTAACAGTCGTCTGGCGGTTCTCACTGGCAGAACCTGCTGTCAGAGCCCCTCTTCTTTCCACTCGGAGCCTGCCTCTCCTCCCTCTGTTGTCTCTGCCAGGCGTCTCATGGTTAAACACTCACTGGCGTTCTCTGACCTCAGGGAATTGGTGCAGACTATCTCTGTAATGTGTGTCTTCTTAATAGTAAAAAGCTTTTAGATAGAACTCGAGATATGAAAGCCAAAAGCTACAGTAAAAGATCCCAGTCATTGAATTTGATAGTCTTACATTGCTAAGAAAGAACAAAATGCACTTTCGACATGTGCACATGCATGATGGGCCCCCCTGCTGAGGGAGATTGTGTCATACATCCAAAAGCTAGAGCAGATGCTCCAGTGGATCCCTGCAGTGGGATTGTTCTGTCAACTTTAGATCTGAAAGTCAACATAGTTTGCTTCCTAAGGGCATAAGAGGCTGTTTTATATGGCTGTGGAGATGTATTTCACACTGATACTCTTAACTGATGACATGGAGGCGCTCCGTTTCCAAACTGGTGCAGTGTCCCGTTTGGAAGTTTGATAATGCTGAGACAGTGCAGTCATAGCTGTTTTTGTTTATCTGTTTTTAGGATTTTGCAAAAAGCTATTTACCAGACTTGGCAGACAGGTGTAGAACAAGCCAAGGAGGAGCTGTTTCATTTGAGGTCAGATAAGTCATAGCACCACCTGCTGGCCATGGGAAACTACACTTTTTTAACGCATTGATGTGCTCCTGCCAGTGGGTGGACCAACACTTCAGATTTGGTCCCAAATGTCTTTAGAATTATTTGGTAATGGTTGCTATGGAGACTTGCATTTTTTTTGTAAGAAATGTTGTTACCATGGTGAGGTGGTCACATTGGACGTTATTGCCATAGAACACATAGATGTTGTAACTCCCCGCCGACAGATCTTCTCTTAAATCGGAGCTTGATGAGAGTTCCTCTGTAGTCATAGTGCCACCTAGTGGTTGCAGGAAGTAAGCCTGATGTCAAAAACATCAATTGAGTTGCATTAAAATGACACTGAACTGTCTTCACGTAATGTACAGCACAAAATATATGTCCTCCAGCGCCACCCAGTGGACACAGTTAGTGAAATTGCAACTGAGTGCAGCTATTAATCTCCTTCAAGCAAAATCCAAATCCTGCGGTTTCACCACGTCTCACTCTGTGGACCTGCCAGATAGCCCGATATGAGCAGGTGTGTGAGGGCTTTAGCTTTAATTAGGGCCAGAGCCAGAGACTGAAGGTTCACCTTGGGGGAGGTTGGCACTTTCTGAATCGTTTATAATTTAAGCATAATTTTAGGAGAATATATTCTACTAAAAAACAAATTTCACCATAAAAAAACCCTTTTTCGTGTACACAATTCCTCTAATGTGAACACAAGAAGTGGTTCTGGTCTGATTCCAGTCAGATAATTTCTTATCAAAGCGTTCAAATGGATTTTGTCAGTCATTAGTACTTTTTCAGTACTGAATTATAGTTTCAGAAGGGTCTTGGTGAGCAGCTAAAAACTCGTGTTTGGAGTCACATTTGCAAACAGTTCTGTTCACTTATTAAATGCAGTATGAAACTGTTAAAACTGCGCTTGGAGGTTGTCCACATAAACTGAATTCTACAGTTGAAGTAAGCAACCTGTTGATGGAGCAGGGCCATATTCCATCGGCGCACGGACAGCCGAGCGCTCTGCACAGAGCCTGGTTTGTTTTCTGAGGGCAGCTGGTGGAAACGTGTCCAGAGGTCCCTGGCTGCGAGAGGCAGGATGCCCAGGCTTTCTGAGAAGCAGTCTGGCTCTCCGTTCTGTATTTTCTGTGCTCCACTTCCTCTCCCAGGGGCATCAGAGACACACTCTCCCATCAGACTTTTGGCCCTCATTTTTTTCAGGAAGTTGCAGAGCCAGTGATGTGCTGCCAAAACAGAGTTGTTGTTTTTTTCAGGCCAAAGCCTCTTTGAATCATCAGAAACTAATATATGAGAATGATGGATTATTTAATATTCAGCTTTCCTTCCGCTCTTCCATGCTCATCCATCATGAATCAGCACGGCAAGAGCTGTGCAGTAATGCTGCAAACCTATTACCATCTGGCCATGTCTGCCTCTTCTTCTCACATCCTGTTATAGTTGGGTTTCCATCACATTAGACAACGCAGGAGTGCACTGCATTCTAACAAGATTTTTATAGCATGAGGCAGCAGAAGCCATGGCTGGAAAACAAGCAGCACAAGCCATTATACTGGACTTTTAGTGTGATTGGGTCACAACTTGTGGTTATGAGGTTTATTGTTGTGTGGTGAAGTCATGTTTGGCATAATCACAGGATTATATAAGAAGGCTTGACTTTCACTGGATGCCACTGCTGCCAACAAATGCTTAAAAAACCCTAACAACATAGGACATGACGAAAAATGCAGCTAACGGCTCAGTGTAGTGCTGTTTTAATTGCAGCGATTTTGGCTTTTACACACGAGAGCTATTTTACTTCCTGTTCCCATGTGTCTCTCTTTATCCGATGCATTTATTTTTCAAATCTGCTGATAGTTCCCGTTTACACTCCACTGAGTTGTATTTGTGTGAAGAACCCCAGCACATTATTTTCGCTCCTCGTAGACTTTGTCCTGTGGCAAACTGCCAACTGCCCATATGTGTGAAACGGCCTAATCTCCACATCTAAATACACCACTTGTGTTTTATGGCTTTATTGCCAGGCAGGTCTTTACATGCAGGGTTATCAATAGCTTCTTCAGACATCTTCCTAGTGAGGGGATGTGGAGACAACAGCAGGAAAGGTTTCAGACATATTGAGGGCTTACTGGATAGAACGGACCAACTAACTAACTAACTGTAATTTGTGTCTGATGTGAATGAATGACCTGCTCGTGTTATTGTGTCCCAGATTTGAACTTGCCCGGAAAACCACTTTTGCATTAAAAACGCATCCTGCTGCTTTTCATCTGCAGTGGTTTGATCAAAGTCCTCACAAGCACGCTTGTGCCCTCCTGAACTGGAATAACTAGCTCACATGGCAGCTGGGAATTATTTTGAAGAATAGTAGCAATTCACTGGGTATGGGTGGAAGAGGTCACACGTAATTGAGACAGATGGCTGTAATCCAAGGCTAGTGAAACTGATTGGGCTTAGATTAGAATGCGCTTTGCAGACTGAAATTATTCCACTAATTGTTCTGAACATACATCGTTACGAGAACAGCATGCACATGCTCATAAAAACGCTGTCGCTATAATCTGTCCCCCTGGGATCGCCAGGTGAGATGGGAGACTCAAACCGACCGCTGTCATTCTGTGTACAACTGGGCCAGTCGTCACTTCAGCAAACGTGACGATTTCTTATTAAGTTTTTTTTCTATTAAGAATAACTTTAGAAGATACTAGGAATGCATCGATATATCAGCCATTAATCGGTATCAGCTGATATTGGCCTTGTTGACTTCTTATCAGTTAAGGGCGACTAATGGATCAGTTACTCTTGAAAATGCAGGGTTAGTCGATGAGGACAGTAAGTTAGACGCACCCTCAGTAGGACCGTATTTGTCTTCAACGATTGCATGAAGACGGGCTGAAAGATTTTATTGAGTTTGTTTTTTTTGTCTCAAAAAAACAAAAGGGGGAATTAAGATCAACAAGAATGCAAAAACACACATCAGCTAGCAGCAAAAGTTATTATGTTAAACATCTGCAATATTGGTGTGGCATCTAAATCCCTTGAGGAACTAAATTCAATTTGGCTGACTGGGACTGTTGAAGTCCTGAGTGTGTTCAGCAACACTTAACTTTTGCATGCATTGGTCTCGCAACACACCAACACTGCCGCACAAACCCAGTCCACACAGTATGTGGGTAGAGCATTAGGATAGGCGGGGGGTGGGGGGAGGGGCATTCTTGCTTAACAGTTTTTTGCCACTTGGAGGTAACACAAAAAGCTGTTAACACGACGTTGATAGATACCGTCACCTAATAAATACGGTCGTGACAGCAAACACCGAAAACCAGGTGACAGATTCACCGGAAATTAAATGACAGCCTGATCTGAGTCATTCAAAAACACACCCTGGAGGAGTGGCACATGCCAGAACCTTAGACAATCGCCCCACGATCATCTTAATGGGTGTCGATGATGGTGATGATATGTCAAGCTTGGGAGTGGTGATCGGTCTAAGGTGGAGTCGATATAACAAAGTCCGGTCATCAGTTTGGATGTGTGTTATATTAATGTTATTGTCATGGAGTCAGTAGTGAGTTTAATTGACGCGGGGGCTTCTGGAGATACTCTCCTTGTGAAAATGGCCTTTTGTTACAAAGTGAGCTCCTCAGCCAAATGTATTTATTATTTTCTTTGTGCCAAAACTCTTCGCAATCCTAATACGAGGGTCCGCCATCGTCATTGGTGTAAACAGTTACTGGTCTTTTTTTTTTTTTTTTTAATATATCATTCTGATGAGAAAAGCTGAGCCCAGTTTTGCTGAAGTCTCCTCTTCTTTGGTTGAATATCGTGCATACTTTTGGAACCAGGGATGTAACGAGCAATCTTTATAATTTACAAAAAAGGAAACACAGCTTAAATATCAATGCATGTGTTTTTAGTTTCACGTGTTCCAGTTTTGCCACCAGATTATGCCTACAGAACCGATGCTAAGCTAAAGCCTGTGGTGGCAGTTTTTCTGACGGTTTCATTTGAAAGGTTGTGAAATCAGGCAATAAATGTGAAGTTTTATCTTTAATCTGACCCAACAGCAGTTGCAGGGCCGTAAAGAAAGCTAAACCCCCTCCCCCCACACCTCCAAGAAGAGCCCAGGGAGTGGAGGATGCAAGTGAGAAAAGATAAATATGTGTTGTTCTTCCATTTATGAGGTAGCACCCTTGCTCAAATCATATTTTGATATAAACAGATGGCTGTTAGCTCATTGTTGTGTTAAGCGTGGCTCAATTCTAACCAGCACACTAAATGACATGATGTAAGCTTTTATATCCAGACTGTAATAATCCATTCTGTTTCTTGTCTTACTTGGTAATAACAGTCATAAATTCAACTCCCAAACCCCAAAATGCTAAAAAAAAAAAAAAAAAAAAAAAGAAAGAAAGAAAGAAAGGAGTTGCAGGGCACCTTGGTTTCCTCAAGACTTTAATTTTTCAAAGAGCTTCCTTTGACATGAAGTGATGTAGCATCAGAGAATGAGAATTCTCCCCTTGACTACGTGCAGATCCTCACTCAGATAATCCATCTCTCGGTGCTGTCACGGAGAGACGATGATATAAGACTGACCATAACTCATGTGATCCCTCGCTTCTGACCTTCAGGCAGAGGTCAGACCCTTCACAATGACCCTTTAATCTCACACAAACCAGAGATGCCGTTGATGTCAGCTGCTCTCTGTTGTTAAGTTCTTTATGCTGCATGTTCTGTGCGATTGTTGAGATCTTCGTGTACAGTGAAGAGGGTTAACTGATGCAGTGGCCTTTTGTTTCTTGTCCTCTTGATTAGTCCGGCTCCTCGTGGCACTTATCTCACTCCATCTCCTGATGAGCTTCTGTTGGTTTAAACCCGGGAGATCGTCAAGGACACAGCCATCTTTTGTTAATTTGTTCTCATGCTCAGTGGTTTATTAACCAGTCATTCTGTGGTGCACCCCCACCCCCATCAGAAACGCTCAGTTAAGAGAGGGGCAGCTTGGTCGGGTCCTCATCCTGTGTTAACGCGACAGCATCATAACACACTTTTGTTGCAGATTTATTTCATACTTGATGAAAATGTTCCAGGCTTTTGACATTTGACTATTAATGTGTTAACTTCTATTTCCTAAATCTGGCCACGCAGTTGACTAATACTTTGGATTATGTCCTTACTGGGGGTGCTAAACATGCAATTACAACCTAATTTTGGACTGGCTCAGGCATACTTAGCTATCACATGTGGGTGTACTCCTGAAACTGGCAGCTGATCATATTAAAGTAGTCCAGCAGAGTCGGGCAACTCCAGCGTGAAATGAAGGCCGTCTGTGACAAAATGTGTAACACAAAGGGCTTTCAGAGCCTGTTCGCAGGCCTCTTGGTGGCTCCTCCAATGGAAAAATTACAGATTAAAGTAACGATTGATCATTCACTAAGTAGGTGTTGATGGATAACAGTCATAAGTCAACTGTCCAAGAATCATTGTGAAATATCAAGGGACTGGTGATAATTTAACAGTCGTTGGACCTTTGCTCGAAGGCTCACACACAAGTACCTCCCGCGTAGTCGGGAATCAATCCATGGGTTGTTGATCAAGTATCAAAAATCAAAAATTTGGTATTGATCTTGTTTAATTTGTTTGGATCAAATATTTTCCGATGTAGATCAATAATAATTTCTATTATTGAACAATTTCGACTGTACAGGGGATCTTTAAACTTTTAGCAGGTTTATGCAAATCTCCCTTGCCAAATTTCACCAAACTTGGTGGAGAGTTTAGTATAAAATATCATTACTTTACCAGAGTAATTTTGTTTTATGGAAGGTATTGATATACGTAGACCGAGAAATGAGACAGAGCTGTCATTATCAGCAAATTTGCAAGTTCTATCAATCAGTGAGGGAAAAATGGTTTCGGAACATCTCCAGTTCCTTTGTATCCCCAACATCAAGTCTGCTGTGTCTCTCCTCCTAGACGAAGACTCATCTCTCAGCGTTCTTCACTGGAAACACTAGAAGATATTGAGGAGAATGCTCCTCTACGCAGGTATGAAACTGCTCAGAAATACTTTGCAAGCTACCATGTATCCTTATGTCTAAAACCAGCTCATGTGCTACTGACGTTACCTGTTTGTTTTTAGATGCCGAACCCTGTCAGGTTCACCTCGACCAAAGAGCTTCAAGAAGATCCACTTTATAAAGAACATGAGGCAACACGATATGCGCAATGGAAGGTATGAAGGCAAACAACACTGTCCCGTATAGTCAATACATGTCCTCAGTGGATGATGGCAGGCTGCCCCAGTCAATGAACTACAGTTCGGATGTTTCTCACGTTACAAGCAACAATACAGGTGAATAGGCTCCATTCACTGCATGTAATCTAGAGGTAAAATGCAAATCATCCTGTGTAAGTTAATTTACTGTCACCTCAGTCTTTATTTGATTGCAATTACAGCATGAAATCACCGACGTATTGTGTTACAGTTGACAGAAGCATGTACACAGCACACAAAACCCCGACTGATCACGGCACAGTGATATCAATAATGATGCTTTACGCATTGAATACAAAAAGATTGTCACTATGTAGGTCAGAGAAAGGTTGTTTTTTTTTTTTCCAGCAAGACTGGGTTATCCTTTCTTCTGGGTGTTTTACTTTGTAGTCTAATTCTTGTGCCACCTAATAGTGAAACGTTATTTATTTATTTATTTTTACAATCCAGATGTAGTTGCCCATCATAAGTCCTTATTTTTTTTGTTGCTGTTATTTACAAGTGCAAGTAGTTACCCAGACTGGTCCTTGAGGCAGCCTAAGTGAGCTTTGATTGGTTTGCCGATGTGTTTTAGCCTGATCTACAGATCTGATGTGGAGTTAGCTGGACTTCCTACACCTTAACGCACACCAGTTGTTGATCACGCATTTTTTGCACTCGCACCATATGCCGTCGTCTCTAGAGCCAGACAAGAGGATCGATACCTTTATCTCCTTAGTGCTGCATTGGGGATCTAAGACCCACAGACCACTTTACTGCTAGTTAGTTTCGCGAAATGAAACGCGAGCATTCCTCAACTAAAAATCATCCATCAAAGAAAATGTTAACATTGTAACGTTCAACTGCGTTTTCACAGTGAATGTTTAGTCACGCCTTTGCTCTTTTAATGTAAAAAGAAATGTTCTGAGGAAAAGTTACTTAGACGGCTTTTGAGATGTTCGTTTCTACAGCGCCACTGCTAGCTTTCATTACAGCTAAGCTAACTAGCAGTCAGCCACTCTGCAGGGGTCTGGAGCTCTATAATACAGGCTGGGAAAGAAGGATATTTATCTGTTTGCCTGGCACTATAATGATGTGAAATGAAATAAATACAAAATAAAAACGCATCATTGTTTCCTCTGAACCACTGACTACATGCTAAATGTTCTACAACACCACAAGACAACACACACTGGTTCTCTTCATCCTTATTTTTTACTCTCTCCAACTTGGATTTTGTTGGATAGATGTTGATTAGCTTGTTTACCATTTTTGTTTTTATAGGATAGTCCTTATCAGTGGCAGAAGATCCTTCTATAGTGTATTTTCTGTCCTGCCCTATCGAGATTGTAGCCAAGCAGGGTATGTATCCAACAGCATGCCGAACTTCCTCCCGTCTGTGCTCCCTCTTTACCTTTCTCATTCCTTTTTGTTTCTGTGGTTATACTCTCCTTTGACTGGTCCATTCATCGCTGAGGGTTGGTGTTGGTGGATGCATTATTTAAGGGTTTCATAAAGAATATGAGTCATGATAATGCTTTATATTATATAGTTTGTAGCTTTATGCTTATTGCTTGTATGGCTTTTTTTCCTGTAATGGCTTTGGTGGCTCCGGTGGCTTTGGGCACTCATCCTTTTCGTTCAAGTCAACCCATTTTTGTCTGTTGCTATTGTCGCTGGCTTTGCTGTACAGCACCTGAGGATTCGCCTCCCATGAGGTGCCTTCGCTTTGTAGTTGTTTTTTTTTAGCCCTCAGCAATGATTCATTATTCGTTTCATGTGTTGTTCACTAGTGTAATGATTCTGGCAGCACTAGGGATTTCTGTTTATTAACCTTTTTTTGTTTTCTCTTTGCTGGGGTTTTATGGTAGTTCCCAGTGTTTGGTGCTAGAACAGAAAACTGGTTCATCTGTAAATTTTTGAAGCAACACAAGGAAACACGGTGCTTATTCATTTCATCTTATATTTTGCCTGACATACTTAGACAGCCAATCCTTTTGATGGCACCATGTCCATGTCATTGACTAGAAAAGCACATTTGATTGATTCTGCAGGACTTTCTTTCTTCGAGACCAAAATTTTAATATTGAAATTAGTAATGCTCTAATTGTAATTTCATAGAGAATTGCTTTTGAATTAGATGGTGGCCTGAAGAATCTAAATGAAAGTGAACCATGCACCCCCAACCTTTTAAGCTACAGTTTGGGGCCTTTGTGGGCAGCTCCAGCCTATTAACCTCAGTCAAACGATGATGAAGGCAGAGACGGTTATCATTAGTCTCTATGTTAAATATAGATGTGTTTCAGGAGAAGCAGGAATGTAACCAGTGTCATCTCCCTTCCCCTTTAAGAGCCAGGTGCACCTGTATTTCTGCCGAGGAAAGAACTTGTGGTTTTTGCTGTTTAAATAGACAAAACAAATAATATATGATGTATTACTCTGTGACCTTTTTAGAGGTGCTGGTACTTGTTTACCTCTGGGCTAAGCTTGGCTAACTGTTTCCTGTCTTAACACCAACTTTATTTTTAACATACTGACATGTGATTGTTCATCTTCTCATCAACTTCAAGAAATTGTAGAAGCAGGTTTTCCAAAATGTCGAGCTATTCGTAAAGGAAGCCAGCGATGCTGGCTGTTTGATTGAGCACCTGCGTTTGGACTGGCTCGAAGTTCCTTGTTGCATGTCCTCCCTGTGTTGGCATGCTTCCTCTATATATGCTCAGAGAATGCATGTTAAGTAATAACGCTTCTGGCAGCTGGGTGCTGCAGCTAAAACGGAGTGGGTTTGTCGCAGGAGAGGACTGTTCCTCTCACCTGCTGTATATTGGAACATATAGAGTGGATCTTCTATAAACTGCCTGTGACGCAACTACAAGCCAGTCACTGAACTGTTAATATGAACCTTGACAAGCTGCTGATTAAGTTGCCAGCAAGAGTTAAATTCTTCGACATGTTAATATTCTGCTCTGTATGTGTAGAGCAAATAACAGGAAGTCACATTTCTCTCTGAGTTTGTTTACAGGAGTCTTTAAGTATTTGGCAGGACACTTGGCTCAGATAATACTACTGACCTCTGTTCTTGCATGTTACTAAAACAACGCCAGCTTTCATTTGATTTCCTTTCATGTCTCTGTAGCCAACTGTAGCACGACCTTTTTTTATAATTTCCCGCTTAACAGAAACGCTCTCTCCCTCTCCTGTAGAAAGCTTTCCGTCTGTTACGTTTCTACTTTTTAAATTATTAAAAAAAAATATATACCTCCACTGCTCTATAAGGCGTCTGCCGACTGGGGGGATGTACATGTCTCTGATGCATCTGTCAACATTGTTTGCAGACGTTCGTGTCAGCCAGATAACAGTCTTTTCTTTATAACAGATCGGCCCAGCATGTCATCAAAACACTATGACAGTCATGTGAGGGCCTGCTGTGTCGTTTCTTCTATTTATGTGACCAACACTTTCAACAGGAGAGGCTGAATCAGGACAGATGAAAAAAGAGAGGAGAAGTAAATCAGCAGATTGCTGCCATTAAATGGTAGTTTTCTATTTAAAAGTTCCAACGCTAAAACGAGTTAAAGAGATGTGGGGTTTTTTTTTGTTCTGCCTCTTTTTTTTAAAGAAAATTTGGTGGTCGGATGATCCTTTGATGACAGAACTTGCCTTCATCTTGCCACCCTCACTTCCAGTGTAAATCAAGTGCAGACGTGTAATCTATACTGTCAGTTCTGCATTGGACTTTACTTGCAGCAACCTCAAATCATCCGAAGAATTTAAGCCATAGCTGTAAATAATGTGTAATTAGTTCCTTTCTAAAAGTAGACATAAATATGATTTGGTGGTTTTCTGTTTTTAATTTTGCAAGTGTTAGCATCAGTCCGTGCGCATTCGCAGCTGCGGAAATATTCTAGTCGAGGTTTGCTCCACTGACACATTGAACTCTCCAGTCGTCTGTTTTTCACTTCAGCGGAGCGTTTGACCTCCTGCAAATCTCCCACAGCAGTATGGCATTTCAGGCTTTGGTGAGGTTGCAGACCTGCTAGCGTGAAATCGTGCACCCCTTCCTCCCAGGGGTGCACTTTATCTCTGATTGGTCTCGAACGCAAAGACGCAGTTGGCAGTTACAGGAACTAGTCCAGCTGATGAGCGCAGGTGGAGATGAGGAGGTGAGCTGTAGGAAAGCCTTAGCGCCTCGGAGGTCAAGGGAAGGGTAAGAGGAATGTGGAGAGGTCTTAAAAGTGTCCTGTGCTCATCAGGGACGTAAAGCTGGAAGCTGGGGGGCGTCAGCGGCACCCTTCAGGGGGAGTCAGTGCCAAAGAGATGGTGATCGGGCTGGAGGGAGTGGAATTAGGAGCTGATGGAAAGGTGAGAAACCAACCAAAATGTGTGTGTGTGTGGGGGGGGGGGGGGTTTCATCTGGTGTTAATTACTGAGTTAAAGATGGCCATTCAGAAAATGTGATGAAAATAGATGATGTCCTAATTAAATCCCGCTGAGATATTTGTTCCAAATTAATCTGAGTACGTTTAATCTGATTTAGTCCTATTCAGTGTTGCTGAACTTTTCCACAGTATGTACCAGAGAAGTCTTTAGCAGAAATAGCAAAGCAGACAGGACATTTTTCTGCATCTGTGTTTTATATTCTTAATGAAAAACAAGTATTTTTTTTCACTCCTGGTGTTGAAATTTGACAACAAGAACTATTTCTGATGTTGGCCAAAAAAAGGGCCAAACTTGTGAGCATCTCGGCTCACTTCTACGACTTCCGTGCAGTTTGTGAAGTGTTTTCTCACATCGTCCACATGAAAACTCGCACGTCTCTCATGTAGTTCTTCAGATCATTTCCACAGCTTGACGCAAGCGTCACCTTCGAACCGCGTGTCGTTTTCACAGCGGTTAACATGTCAGCACAGGAAAAAGCACAGGTGTAACTAATCACTTTATTAGCAGCTGCATTCTACATAGGTGAGTCAGTCCCACAACTGGAGAACACTGGAATGACAGATCCGGACAATTACTGGAACTGGACCTTTGTTGTGAATGATGTTGGACGTGCCTGTGTTTTTAATTCTGGAATAAGTAAAATGTTTGTTGTTGTAGCAGTTAAACAGGTCTAGCAAGTGTAAATCACACCATTGTTTGCAGACTGTGTCCTACACCCAGTTCTTGTATCCCACGAACGCACTTGGAGGTCGAAGAAATACCATCGACTCCACGTCGTCCTTCTCTCAGTCTCGTAACGCCAGCCACCGCAGCCTCAGTTTGGGCCGAGCCAACAGCAACCAGAGCAGCCTCGACACAGGTCAGTCGGCCATCGCCGTGTTAGCTGAGCTGTCCATCCCTGTCTGCTTCTCCGTCTGCAAGATTATGTTAAAATTTGCCAGATTGTCATGAAAATGTTGGACAGGTGAAGCACAGGCCAAGGAAGAACTCTCTAGATGTTTGGGCAGATCGAGGATTGTTTTTTTTAAACTTTATTTTCCTTTTTCCTTCATGATAGGCCATTTTACAGTCGTAATTTCAATTTATATTGGATTTATTGTATGACCTGATAAAAAAAAAAAAATTCTGCTCTCGTGCAACAAAACATACTTTTGTAGGGAAATCTAACAAAAATGATTTACAGCTTCTCCTTTTTCCAGTTTTATTGGAATGTACAGTATGTGGTTTTATACCTCCGTGCACCCCGTGCAGCGTTTTATCAGCATGTTCCTCTCTTCTGCCACTCGACCTGCAAAACCTGCAGCTCCTAGTCATCTCCTCCCAGTTGGTACTGATACTTGCTCACTAGAACACTGCGAAGTTGCTCAACACTCCTGTCCTGTGACTTCTGTTGACACTTTTCTTGTGGTTCCGCACAGGAAATCCCTTTTAAAACGTAAAGTTTATAAGGGTCTTGTTTTCCTGTATGAATCGCGTTACTTTTTACGCAGCCATTTGCGACGCCGTCCGTAAATCCCTGTAGAGAAATATTGTCCCGATACTGCCTCAGATTTGCAGTTCTCACATCCTCATTTGCTGAGATTTTCTCCTCCATCTAATGAGATTATTCATTTTAAATGCTTTGTCATTGCATTTTTGTTCAAGAGTTTATTATTGGCCTTGGCAGAGCTCTGTGCCCTCTGAGTGCCTCCCAGTTACAAACAGGGCGTTCTTGCCCCCCGTTGTTTTCTCCTCTGTTTCTTATATTAATACAG
This sequence comes from Aulostomus chinensis, assembly GCF_037954235.1. Classification (NCBI taxonomy): domain Eukaryota; kingdom Metazoa; phylum Chordata; class Actinopteri; order Syngnathiformes; family Aulostomidae; genus Aulostomus; species Aulostomus chinensis. The sequence continues at coordinate 23,665,361 of NC_141324.1, forward strand.
GAAAGGAAACTGTGCAAATATTACCTTTTGGTGTCAATTACTGATGTTTGTGGTCTTGGCAGGGAATGATTTGGGGGACTTCCGTGAGTACGACCCTAATCTTCTGGATGACCCCCAGTGGCCTTGTGGGAAACACAAGCGAGTCCTGATTTTCCCCTCCTATATGGTGAGAACCCCTCGCACACTAGCAGCCACAACAGCACCATCGTCCCCCTAAAGAGACATAACATTTTAGTAGAGGGTTGTCTCTGTTTTGACGTGTATGTTAAACCGCCTATGATATCTTGCTGTTTTTAATATTTATTATTATCATTGCAAACCTTTGGTGCTCAGCCCCCCCCCCCCCCCCCCCCCAACGACAGTAACACATTAGGAATACTTGTCCGTTTCAAGAGTTTCTCCTGAATTTAATTTTCCTGACTTGTATCAGTATTTGAGGGTGATCCAGGAGGATGTCTCAGGCAGTTTTAATCAGCGAGGTCACTGGTGGACTCTCTCCCAACTTCTTGAGCCCAAAAGAACACACATCTTTTATCCACATGTTGCGAGCGGCAGCGATTTTTAAAAACAACTACTTGTGTGTCACTGCTTATCACTTCTGCACTTTTCCGGAAAAGAACGGATGTTTTATTGTGGTTGGAAAGAGAGGAGAGAGAAAAAAAAAAAAAAACCTGACTAGACTCCCAACTCATTCTTTCCCTGGCTCTGTTTTTGTTACAGAGACTTGCAAAATACACAACAAGGACTGACATAGTTGAAATGTTCAGTCAAGGCCAGGGTGTGTGTTTTTTTTCTCCTCTCTTCCTCCAATTACAAAGTCCAGGGTCTCACAACAATGACTATTGTGTTTACTACAAGAATGGAACCAGTACATTCTCAGCATTGCACAAGACAACTCGCAAACCAAACTTTCAAGTTAACCAGCAGATAATGTTTATTACCTTTTTAAAACAAAAACAAAAAAAATGCTGCATGCAGGTTCTTGAGTTTAACAGGTCATTTCAGCTGCGATGTCTTAAAATGCAGAGTAATCACTCATTTAGTCCAGTCAGGCTAGTCTAGCTGGCGTCAAATCATAGCAAAATTCATCTCATAACACTTTTCCAAATATAGCTGGTCTTTTAATTTGATTTGATTTAATTTAATTTGATTTGAAAGACAGAACATTCCCCCATGAGCACGTATTAAGCAACAGTGGTAATGAAGAGCTGCCTTTCAGTGGATCAGTGGCTGGCTAGCCCTGATATCTGGTTAGCCACCTTGAGCATCTCATCGATTATCAGCTTTGTTCAATCCACAACCCCCAGTGTTGCATGATTGGGCAACTTTCACATTAGCTTAACAAAATAACACTGGGTTGATAAAGGAATTATATACCTTTAGGTGTTAATTCATGTTAATTAATTTTATTCGCTGGAAACTGACCCTGACCTCCCGCCGCCGGTTTGATCGCCCACGGCTTGAGTTTCTTCTGTTAGACTCACTGTTCCCAAATTTCAGTAATGTTTTAACCACTCGGAGGGATTACTAAACCTACAAAACTGTTCAACAGCTCGATGTTGAGCACGTTTCCTCCAAAGCAGCTGAAGTCATTGCAGTTTAAAGCATATTTGATTGCAGCAAACCGCAGTTACTTGGCAAACTCCAGCCTTGTCTTGATTAAACTTCTTGTTCGGTATTTTTGGCATGTTGTAATCATCACAAAGGATGTTCAGAACGCTCTTTGAAAGCAACCGGACGAAGGCATGAAGATCAATCGCGGCATGGGTTTGTACACCACAACCAGCTCTGACTAAATGTGAGACGGTGACATCCAATACTAGTGTTAGGATTCAGTCACTCAGAGCTGAACTCATCCTGACACCATCTCTGGTTTTCCTTCTCAGACTACTGTCATTGAATATGTCAAACCCTCTGACCTCAAAAAGGACATGAACGAAACCTTCAAGGAGAAATTCCCCCACATAAGACTCACGCTCAGCAAGATAAGGAGGTAAAACAGATTTGTGTCGCTGTCAAGGGTGTACAATAAAGTTTAAATGTCAAAAGTGAGTTTGTTTCATGACGTTTCTCTTTTATTTGCCCCCCCCATCTTTGCTTTCCTTCCTCATTTCCCTCCCCACAGCTTGAAGAGGGAGATAAGGAAGTTGGCCCAAGACGAATGTGGTTATGAGGAACCGACGGTGGCCATGGCTTTTGTCTACTTTGAAAAACTTGTTCTTCAAGGCAAATTAAACAAACAGAATCGTAAACTCTGTGCTGGAGCTTGTGTCCTTCTGGCAGCCAAGATCGGCGGTGATCTCAAGAAACATGAAGTCAAGCATTTAATAGATGTGAGTAAGAGATATCTGTCATTTCAGGTGATGCTCAACCAACATCAGATTATGAGCTGAAAAGAGGAGTGCTGCTAGTTTGCAGGACTTTTATATGATGGTGCTTTAAGGAGACGCAACGACAAAATGGGCGGAAAAACAGCGCGTCACTCTGAAGTCTGTTGGACCACACCCTGCTGTTGTGACTGCTGGATGGGGTTGATTGCGGTTCAGTGTGAGCTTTGTTGCACCTGCAAACACACCCAGCAGCAGTGTCACAGTCTAGGACCTGTTCAGATCTGCTATTAACATGCATGTGGACAGCTCCAAGTGCATGAGCTCACACTTGGCTTTAAAATGCATCTCTATGTGAATCAAAAATGGCTACTTGGGATCTCACCTCCTTGGTCTACATGTAAATAAATGCATTTGTGTTTTCAGTGTACATGTACGGTGTGTCGCTTTAAACATGCAGAAATGAAACCGTTGGAAGGATCTGCCTGGTTTATGTATCATTAGTTGAGAGAGAGAGAGGGAGCATCTGCAGGGTGAGCTAGATTGAGGTCCAACATGCCAGAGAGCAGCTCAGCGATACTTTTCTGCGCCTATTAAATCGTAAATTAAAAGGCGAAGAGAGAGAAATCACATCAGCACAAATCGGCCTTGTTCCTCAGCGTGTTCCAATGAAAGTCACTGACTGATGAGGTGGTCCTGCAGGAGAAATTCTAACTGGTTCATAAGGTCACGAAAAACCTGGAAAAATGCTGGAAATTTGCTTTTAATAACTTAACCCATATTCGTGTTCACACTGCTAGAAGCGCGGGACCACCTCAGTGTGATCATTGCAGCCACATTATTCAGAACACACGCGACTGTAATAGCAGGTCTGAAAGTGAGCCAAAACAAGATTTTTCTGAGGCGTTAAATTGCTCTCCTAAGATGAGTCATCCTTGATGTTGAGCAGTTTCTAATATGGGTTCACCACCACCGCCACCACAACACAAGATCCTAAAATTCCCATAGAGCAGCTCAGTGGTGTCCCCTCTCTCACCCTTGCTGCTATGAAAAGGCTCGTTTAGCAAATTTCATGTCTCACACTAAGTATTAGAGTGAACTCATCATGACACTGATGACAACATCATCATAAAATAGATGTTTTCATAGGCTGAGTAGTGCCTCTTATGGCAATTAAAATGATTTTAATGTGTGAAATTGGTGGATATTAAAATGTTTACAGTGGTAAAGCAACAAGTGCACTCACTCACTGACTTGAATAGTGCAGTGATTTTATCAACAGAAGGTTTTTGTCAGCTATCCAAATCTTTTAGCCAGTCAAACACAAATCTGCTGGAAGCCAGTTCTTCTGAAACGCTGCTTTAAATAAGGAATCACGGAGTCCTGGTGAAGCAACTTGGATTACATTGTTTTCTATACCTTTTAGTGGAGTTAATCTTAATTTGCTGTCTTGTCAGAAATTGGAGGAGAGGTTCAGAGTGAACCGCAGAGAGCTGATCGCCTTCGAGTTCCCCGTCCTGGTGGCGCTAGAGTTCAACCTGCACCTGCCTGAACACGAGATCATGCCACACTACAGACGCCTGCTACAGACCTCCTAGCATTAGTGACCCATCAGGAGGAAGACCACTGGGCTCGGCCTCCTGATCGACTGCTTCCCACCGTATCCATCCTCCCACCTCTCCCCTCAACCCCGTCCCTGTCCGACAGCTCCGGTTCACCGCCGGCTGTCACTCAGCTGCAGCTCTTCATCACTACCTGCGACATCAGCCAAAGGGACTCACATTTCTAAAATAGACTTCTACAGTTACTTCTGAAGGAAACGGTTCAACCGTCTTTTTTTTTTCTAGCGTGCATGTTTCATCTCTTCATCTTCACTTTGTATATATGAGACCTCTCTTGTTGATTAAGAGAGCTGTTGAGAGACTTTTTTTTGTTTGAATCTGATGGTGAACTGTTTGTCTTTTGAAGAAACAACCAATGATTGTAACATTTTTATCATTCATCTCCTTCATGTTGGTATGATCGACTGCCTCACGCATCAGTTTAAAGCCTTTTATGTGGCTCAAGTAGTTGTGGCTGGACTGTTATTCTTTAGAGTGACTCATCTTTACAAAAGTCGTCATCTTAAAAAAAGAAAGTGCACTTTTTCAATATAGTGAGACATGGGGGACATTTTTGCAGACTTTAAATGGGCTTGTGTTCATAAGCACCGCACACAAACACGTCATTTGAATGGACCTTTTTTGATTTGTTTATCTGCAGTTTTTCTAGCCGCAACTATCTGCATGGAAAGTAATTATTGTTTGTACACAGGTACTTGCATACGAGATGGGTAATCCATTTATTTTCTACCGGTCAACTGCTTGCTATGGACCCACTTTTATCGAATTTCCTGTGCTCTATGTTAGAGTGTATTGCCGGCACATTTACAGTGCTATAACAGGGGTCAGGAAGGTTGTTTGTGTTCATGAGTGCAAGAAAAAAAAAGAAGCCATTAAGCTTTGATCAGAATTTGGTATTGAGAAGAGCCAAGTGTTCTAGAATGGAGGGAGAACGTCCTTCACCTGGAGGATGCAGGCTAAAATCCTGTGGTAGTAATTATCCTCCCTGATGAAGTGTCCTAGATGAAGACACGGTCCCTAAAGGGTGGACGGTAGGTACCAGCTCCGGAGAGGGGAAATCCAAATGACATCCCAACAGTGTTTAATGACACTCATTTCCATGTAACTTGAATTAGCATTTGTTTATTTTTGGTTAAAGATACACAGTGAGACGAACTTAAAAATAAGTATTAGTCCATTTATTTGGCATGTATGCATTTGAACTGGTTTCTCTTTGTGTACTACTAAATATTGTTTCCCACAATACCACAGAGTATTGAAACGACCAAATCAATAGCATATTGGTATTTAATGCTGCTCTAAATATTGAAAGTATTGGATCACAAAACTAAACCGAATTGTAATGAGTGAAGTGTGGAGATTCAAAGTGGAAAAAAGAGGTAATCGTATTTTTTTTGTTTGCAAGCCCAAAGATTTCGCTAAAAGATGCACAATAAAGACTGTGAGAAAGACTCATGGGCAACCCTTATTACCTGTGTATGTTTGTAAATAAACTGCTTTGCTTGTGCAGTCAAGCCAAGATCCCTCCATGTCTCTGCCTCACTTTATTCTGGATTATATTGTGTGAGTAGAACCTGACCAGACTTCTTCTTGTGGTTATGTGAATACCACAGCTCAGGCTCGTAAATCTTTCTCTTAAAGTAAAAGTTCAAGTTATACGATTGATTTGCTTCAGTTAGTTGTGCTTTTTTTTCCCCAAGAAATTCCAAGTGTGACACAAGTGACAGAGGAGACATACCGGCTCAAAGTTGCCTGGCTGTCAATCTGTTCTCTCCGAAGCCTCAATGACTTCTCATCTTCGCAGCCTACGGTGCATGTCAAAGTCAACAACGATCTTTTTTAGTCTTTAAATGCACCAATAAACAAATATGCGGGATATCTTTGACCCACATCTGTAGTAGTAAAATTTTAACCAGTACATTGATTGTCATCTACTATTGTAGATGCAATTAGGATTTTATCTACGGCACTTTTTTTTTCCAGATGTAACTAGATGATATATTTATTTCAAATATTTGAATACATAATTTGATAACTTGAAAGACACGAGAGAGGCAGCAAAGGATTTACATCAAAACATAGCCAGGACATCTCATTGATGCACTTCCCATTAGGGGCAAATAATGTGTAAGAGTGTGAGGGGGAAATTCAATGGAAAAACTGGTAAAGGAAGCAGGTGAAAAGCAAGACGGGTAGTATACTGCAAAGAAAAGTGGGCCTTTCATCAAGCCTTGGGGCACGCCTGTGAAGGGGAGATAGTGTTTTGACACTTGTGCCTTGAGATGGACTCGATAGGAGACAAGGTGGTTTACTAAGGCTGCTGGTACGTCTAACGAGAGCTGAGGGCTGTAGCTGCAGCTCTAGGTGTCCTGAGGAGTTCTGTCACAGACGCTGGGAGAGTTTCAGTGGATTTGATCCCTGGCATGACTTTTGGATATATCCAACTACAGATGTTTCCTCAAAGCTCAGTCTGTAGCAGTCTATACCATTCCCAGCACTGATGGTGCATTTGAATCCAAGAGTTCACACAGAGATTTGCAACTATCAGGTAACAGAGGTCATCTTTCAAGCTCACTTTTGGTCCACAACATGCAGCCAAATGTTCTCTTCTGCTTGATTAATTACAGTTGTTTTGTTCTTTTGGCCTCAGCCTCACTGTTTTGTCTTCATATTAACTCTGAGTTGGCTCAAACAGTTCAGTCTTGGTTCAGTGCTCCAGTTTATTAGGCTCATTAATAAACCAAAATACCTCTCTGGCTTGCATAAATATGTCCAACCTGTCACGAGTCATTATCTCAATACAGTAAATCAGCTGTGACTCCACCAGCCTTGATGCACCTGCAGTTCCTCATGGAGGGGGAACTCTTCTCTGCCTGACACATATCCAACGTAAACAAGCCCCACAGTCACGCCAGTCTCGTGCTGCCATCAAAACAAACAGACCAGGCCTGAGTGTGGACATGCGGCATACATGGCTTAGTCCTCTCCATTGACGGCTTAATTCCCCCTCGCACCCTCATAAAGGGGTCTATTGACAGCCCTTCCTGAGCCCTGCTCACACATAAGTGACCCTCATTGTGAAAATATGTGTACCATCATTTGGGGCAAGCTGCGGTCTATTGCCCTTCCCTTTAAAATAACAACATTTGGCTGAAACTGCATTTTTTCCCCTTTCCTGTCATGATACTGTGACTAAGGGCTTTTCCACTTTTCAGGATGGTTTGTAAACAAGGAAGAAGTGAATGCTGAGGTTTGTGGGATATGAACCTGGTTTCTTTTTTCTATTACACGCTTATTTTTGTATTCATTTCAAATGTTAAGCAGGGACTGTTAGCTGTTATAATCCACTAACTCCTCTCTTTAGTAACGGCAACGTTTCATCTCTCCTTGGCCTGTGGTGAGGAGGGGGAAAGCTCTGTGGGTGGACTTGAAAATCTGATCTTCTCTTCATGTTTGGCTACCTAATCCCTTTTGTTCCACTCCAAGAGTCTATTTCAGAGACAACTGAACCCAGTGTAACAGAAAACCAGTGACGCAAAGCAGGACATTAAACGCTTCTCACACTTATTTATTGATGGATCTTTGAAAACACTCAGACCATCCTTGGTGGAGGCCTTGAAGAGGGTTAAGATAGTTTGTCAAATAGCCTAACAGGATTGCAGCACATGTGATTATTCAAGTTCTTCAAAATTGCTGCAGAACATTTTAAAAATGTATGAAAAGGCAGGTTTCTTCTCTCAAATTCAGGTTTTATATTGAGAAAAAAGCACAACACTCAAACTTTCTAAAAATGTATTCATTTTTGGCAGACCTTTTCCAGACAAATCTTATTTCTTTGTCAGGGAATTGACTGAAATTCATTTCCAGTTATAGCTGGAAGAATGTCACTTTATCATTCCTGTGGTTATATTCAACAGAACCAGCTGGCAGAAGGAAATTTGTCATGGTGAGACCGGTTCACACTGCTGCACTTTCGTCTGCAACATTCTTACACCGTGAATCATTGTCTGAACCTGACTTCAGCAAAGCAACAGTGTAATAAACAAACATGGTTGTTTTAATTGCAGCTCTTGATCTGTATTAGATAACAGATTATTGGCGGATTATCTAGAATATTAGTCCTGTTATCTAAGAGGTAAAATTTAATTCCAGAGATTGATAATCCAGGTTTACCATCATTCAGACAGCAGCCAATCAGTGAGGGAGGAGATTTAGCTGGAGCTCAGCCCATCAGAGCCTCATCATAATTTATCCCGAGTGAATCTGTATGCAGGAAATTACAGAATGTACTGGAACAATAAAGAAGAATCTAAATAATAAATGACCCATAAGAAATCTACTCTGGGGAGATGAGACACTGCAAAACACAAACAAGAAAGTTTATCTTAACCCAAAAAATCCAAATCATTTGAACAATTATTATCACTTTTATAAAAATATCGCTTTGTTCGCTTGATGTAATTGAAAGAGTTTTATTTATTCATTCATAAATTATTTAAAAATTTAGAGACCGCTCCCAAACTATGTCTATCAAAAATTTAAGATGAATGGTGATTGGTGAGTCACTGGGTGGCAGATGAAAATAAAAGATGATGCATAATCACATTTGTCTGAAAAGACTTAAGTGTTCCTCTTTCAGTTGTTGAACTCTGTCCCTGCATCTCTGAACTATGTTATTGTATGTGCCTGTGGTTTGTTATAATGAAAGACGTGCACCAGTCAGTGTGAGACACATCTTATGTAACAGTTCCCTCCTAACCTGTGCGTTCTCCCCTGCAGACAGAACACCAGACCTGCAAAGGAAATTAATATTTTAATCTCCCAGCCAGATTCAAAGAACACTCCCCACTCTCACAGAGGGCCGGATAAATAAATCATGAGCTGGAGGTTTGTATGACAACAGAGCTGCACAGTCAGTCACAACAACACACACACTGAGAGGAAGAGCACAACTCTGAGTTTGGCAGCAACTTGAAGTTGGGATGTGAGTGACTGATGGCCAGTTATGTGTGAAGAAATGTGAAACCTGCAGATTTAGACGCAGAACAATCCGCTGTGTTCTGATGCTTTTCTACTATCATGATTTTCTTGCATGTACATATTTTTTTAAATCATCATGACAAGCAATGCGAGGCTGCTTCTTTTCCAAGACACAAAAATTAGGTCACTCCCACAACACTTAAGAGAGAGTAAGATGCAGGCGGAGCTCCATGAATGGATTCATGCGCCACCTTGTGGTCAATCAGCAGAATATCAACACCACCACTTGGGACGTTTTTACTGCAAATGCGTCAACACTCGTCTCTGCTGAGAAGGTGGAGGTTATCACTCACGATTCCATCGCATCTGTTGGTTTGTTTATTTGTTTGTCCCTCTGTCAGTAGGATTATGCAAAACCTACCTGTTTGATTTTAACAAGACTTGCTGGAGGGCAGCAGGACAGGAAAGGACGTCTATTGTGCGCCTCTTTAAACTGTCGACCAACCAAAGATTTATTTCCGCTTTTTCTAATAAAACAGAGAGCTAAAAAAAAGTGTGAAGAGTGTTAAGAACAAACGTGTGCGTAAAAGCATTTCATGAATGAGGACAATAGCTTACAATGGCTTCTTGAAAGTAGCAGAGTGCGTTAGCGACAGCAATAAATACTTTAATATCAAATATATCTTCTGAGACATCGGTGCAAATCATTTATGGTCAAATCATGAATTCACAGAACAAACAGCAAATGAGAAGGAGGCTTGACTTTAAACTTTCATGAAACTTTTTAATGTGTTAAAACTGTTAAAAACTCGTACCCTCACGTTCGTCAGGGTCAGCGATGATTGGTCTCTTAGCAATGCACAGCACTGTCTACAAGCACACTCCATACAGCCCCTTCAGTCAGTTGCTCATAAACATTTCTAACATCGAGGTTCAAACTTATTTAACTTACATTCTGGAGAACTGCATCATTTAAAAACCCGTGCCAGAAGGAATTGTACTGTGTTTTTGAAGACAACCTCTTCCAGTTAAGTCCAAACCGTCTTTCAGTTTGAGAGGGCGCACTTCGCCTTGACTGAAAGACTCCGCTATCCAAGGTACACAGAAACAACGAAGTGGGATGAATACAGTTTGGCTATTATTACTTGACGGATTTGGACTCTGGAAGGGGGTTTTCACACAGCAATGTCTGGCAACACAATGTCAACAGTCAATATAATAAAAATAATAACTTAGAGATGTAGGAATGAAAAACGTATTACCGCATGTTAGGTCAAAGAATATCTAAATTAGTTCTGTGGAAGCTATTTACATTTCCATTTTAAGATTAGTTTCCTTGTCTTTTTAGGCAACAAATTTGTTTTGTAACTGCAAAAATGTAATATTTATACTACACTTCAGTGTAAAACCGTTATTAGACAAAATATTACTCACAACACCTGGCATGAGCATGAATCTGGATGTCTGCACACTCGACAGCATCATGGCTGGATTACGATTCTAGTCATGCAAACATCTGAAGTATAAACAAATGTGGAAATGAAAGACCAGGTTAATTAAATGTAGAAACGGTTTGGGGTCTTCAGGAACAGATGTGTCTCTACACTCGTGCAGAAGTAAGTGATACAAAGTTCAAACCAACACGGATGTGAAAACCTCAAAAGCCACAAGAGCTGAAAGTCTGCACATTTGTTTTTTTGTTGCCGTTTGTTTTAAATATAATTCTTAATCCTAGTTGGCGAGAGGAAAGTTAAACCGAATACTTTTCAAATACTTGAAAACTCCGAAGACAAAACACAGGAAACATGTTATTGCTGAGTGAAACTGCAACAAGTGGCTGCCTGGCTGTCTCAGTAACAACACTCCAGTTTCAAGTAGATGCCGAACATGATGTGAAATGATGATATTGCTTTTGTTGTCTGTTAAATCTGTTGCGAAGTTTAATAAACATTAGTTGAATCAAATATATATAATAATATATATATAAAACTCCAAAAGGTCAGTTTTCGTACATATAAACATGAAAACTGACCTTTTGGAGTTTTCCCAAATCAAAATAACCTATAGCATATGGAACTGAGTTGAGGCTGTCTGTAAACTAATGATGGGGGGGCTGAGGTCTCTGCTATGTCCACACGGTCAAAGTGTCATTTTCTCTGTTGTGTGTTTGTCAATTGTGCTTCAAACATTGAAGCTTGTCCTGTAGTGTGAGGAGAGGGACAACGCCGGGGTTCCAGTCCTCTGAGGAAATGCGTTTTGAAAAAGGCCTCTGATGCTCCAGGGCATGTGTATTCCTGAGTTAGATCCATGCATAGTAGTGACAACGATGATGAGTGTGTGTCAGTAATCACAGAAATGGCTGGCGCTCACACCCACTCTGTCCCTCGCAGACAAATAGTTCATTGTCCATAATCTCTGACTGCTAGTAGTTGAGTAGGCGCTCCCTCTCTGTACCAGCGTAGCGCTTGTTAGCGGCAAACACCTTTGCTCTGTTCACCGAAGGACCTGGAAGAGTCACAAAACAGAAATTTAGTATAAACTAGAATGAAATCTCTGCATGAATCTGTTTTTTTCTTCACGTCACCGACCGATATAACTGAGCAGGACGGGAAGGAAGATGAGGCCGTGCGTGGCCCCCAGCAGCACGATGGCCAAGTACATCCTGAAGTAGAAGACCTGGAAGATCTGAGACTTGGAGAGTGCCAGGATCAGGATTCCTCCGAACTTTGTTAAAGTGATCCCACTGAAAACCTGTGACAGACACAGTTAGGACCACTCAACACGCAGAAACGCACCACTAAACCTGGGACACAAATGATTATTAATGGCTTTGATGAACAAAGGACCTAAATTATTTTAAATATTAGCACACAAAATCAGGAAGGAGCATTATTTTTTCACCAAAAAAAAAAAAAAAAGCAGCTGTTATTATAAAACAAAAGGAATGTATCACTTCCTGTGAGGTCAAATAAGACTTACAGAGCTGCCCATGTGAGCCAGAGCCTCCTCAGCTCGCTCCACTCTGTTGTTCCTCACGCTGACGGAGAACGCTCGAACAATATGACTGCAGAACTCCACAGAGATGCCACACGCCTGCAACAAACCACAGAAACTACTCAGCACTGGCGGAAACATGGAAATGATGAAACGCAAACTAATAGACTTTGTCTTTGCTGGCCTGTGTTGGAATATTTCATATTTTCGATCTACCCGTTATTCTACTATCACGCTTGTTGCAGTTGTGGTGTGAGTGTTTTCATGCTGCGTCTCACCATGACCAGGTTCACCAGCGATACCGCATTCAGGCTGATGTTCCACAACCACATGACCCCGAACATGTTGACCAGGATCATGGCGATGGTCAAGCTGACGAGGATGGCTGACCACAGCTCGAAGCCCAGCAACACCGTCGTCACAACAAATATGGCTGCAAGGGACACGCTCAAGTTCAGAGCCGTGTCATAGGCGATGGACAGGTACTGCTCGTAGAACACGTAGAAGACGCTGCGAAGGAAGAAAACAATTTTACAAACCCAGCTGCTTTAAGCTCGCCTTTATTTCAAAGCATCGAAACAAAAAATCTAATTTTTGGTGGAATATTGTCACAAAACCTCTCTATCCGAGGCTTTGGTCTACATTAGCAGCAGAGGGGACAGGAAACTTTCCTACTGAAGGTCAAACGTCAGCATTTAAAATCATTTCTTTGCTGAGGGCTTATCTATGACCCATTTAGCCCCTGGACAGCCTTGAACATTGAGTTCAAAACAAACAAAACCTTTAGATTAAAAACACCATGTCAGACAGGTGCTAACTCTGTGAAAAAAAAAAATCATCTTGACAGTTTATTATAGGAGGACTGACCTGTAGGCAAAAACCTTGTGATCCATGGTCTGACTGATATTCTCAGCCAGGTTTCGGGCCATTCTCAAAGCATCTATGAAGTCTGGGGACTCCTTCAGGATGGTGTGATAGGTCATAAAGTAAGTAGCTCCAACCCCTGTGTTGTTGGGATACAGGTCAACTGCTGTTGCGTAGGCTGCATGACCGCTGGAGGAGAATAAATGAACCGTGAGAGAGAGAGTAAAGTTAAAGAAACTGAGCATATAATCATACAAGAAACATGACGATTAAATGATCTATAAAATTACCCTTTTCCACATTTGACGTTAGGATTGTCAGACAGGAACATGGGCAGGAACCGCATGAAGTCTCCCCCAACGGGCCGCTGCTTTCCGCTGGGCGTCATTGGCCGACAGTGGACACATGATGGGTCTACCACTGAAAAAATATATCCCAAAAGAAGAATTCAAACCTGTTCTGTGAGGCAAAACAACACCTAAAATAACGTGATTTCATAAAGCCCTCTCAGCAAGAGTAGAATTAATTTCCCTTAAAGGAAAAGTATTTTTGAAATGTCAAAGCAGCATGATGATATATAAATGGTTCCTGAAAGTGGAACACATGATTTTCCACAATTCATATCTGCGCTGTTTAATGATCAATTATAGTGTGTGAATTACACTCAGTCACATCTGCAATGTCTGAATCTTCCTGAGCACACCAGTGTGTGATATTTCAACTGTTATGAAATTGAAATGTTTTGCATCGCCACAGCCTTGCTATCTTTTTGCCCTGAAATGTGCTCGACTTCCTTGTATGCATGAAAACATGGAAAAAAAAAAGCTTCTCGCAAGGCTGAGACAAGAGGTCAGAGCGTGTTGACATTGGATTAACGTTTACCAGAGGCATTGCAGAAGGCTCCGGTGGCGTTGTAGTATCGACAGCAGGTGGACTGCGGCTTCACCCAGTCAAAGTAGTCGTCCAGCCAGGAGGACGGCGTGAAGCCAATGGTGGTGCTGAAAGCAAACGGAACAGTCGAGTTGACGCTTAGATCAGAGCAACATCTCTAGCAGGTTGTACGATTTAAATATGATTTAAATAAATTTAATGAGGATTTGTCCATCCAGGTCTCACCATTCCATTTTATAGTTAATGTCCAACACTAATCTATATTATAAGTTCAGTTATTCTCAATATATCGACAGTTTGTCTTGTGTATATACATGAACTTGGTTCTGACTCTTACTAGTTGCTGATGAGTGAGGCTGTGTAGACCTGCTGCACCAGAGAGTTGTTGTTACAGCCCACCCCTCCACACACAGCGTTCTGGTCCTCTGGGTTACTGTAGTTGAGACCGTCCTCTACCACAAAGTACACCGGAGCTCCAGTGTGGAGGTACTTGCTCATGTTCTTGAAGTACTCCAACACGTAAGAGTCCTAGATGAGGAGACAGAGTGTCAGAATGGACCAAGAACAGGAAGGCAAGCCAGATTATAATCATGTGTTAAGCTAATTTAAGTCACGTGACTGAGTTCGCTTCCTTGACAACTGACAAGGAAGTGACAATGACTTACATCAGGCATGGAGAGTTTCTGGTCCAGTCCGATCTCTACTTTATTCACCACAGCAATACTGAAGGAAAGCATTCCCACAAACACTGCCACCTGAAAAAAGAGAAACAGATGCATTTAATGTACAAAATATAATTCCTTTCTCTTTCATGTCACATCATTTTAACACAATTCCAACAGGACAGAAAAGAAGCAGCATGATTAAAAGAAAAAAAAATCACTTACTACGATGGGCCGCACCCACTCTTTGAGGACAAAAGGGGCATAGATTTTCTTGAAAAAGCGGAAGAGAAGGCTGTCTGTCTTTGTCTCCTGACCTTCCGGCAGCTTCACGCAGCAAATGATGTCTAGACGATTACCCTTTTGGACAAAGCGTGGTTTACTTAAAAGATGTCAAACACGTGCTGTGTTTAGTAGGGTTCACACAAAAATACCCTACAGTATTATCATCACTGTCCCCAACTTTTCCCTCAAACTCACCTCCTGCCTCCTCAAGTCCAAACCAAGCAAGCTGACAAAGCAACTGATCTGCAACAGGAAATCAATAAAAACGGCCAAGCCAGCAAACAGAGAAAAAGTCCTCACTGCAGGCATGTTGGACAGCGCTCCTGCAGACCAAAGAGTCAACAGTATTATCAGCATGTGACTCTTTAGAAAAATATGACACTTTTTGAGGTTACTCGGTCCATTCTGTCCTCTCAATACTTGAATTTATATCATACCAGCACACACACACACACACACACACACACACACACACACACACACACACACACACACACACACACACACACACACACACACACACAGTATATGTTACATTTACCCAGGAAGAAGGCCACAGTCTCAGAGAAGGAGGAGAGGAACATGCTCGGAGCAACATCTCCAAGAATACGACCAATCTGCTGGTGGAGTTCCTCCTGAGGAAGCCGCTCATCTCGCTGTTACCAAATATAAAAAAGCACATTTAAGTCAGAGACAAAGCCCTGCAATCAAACGATATAAATACAGGCACTATTATACCATCAGGGAAGACAATAAATACATCATAAAAAACTAGGTGACGGTACACAATTTCAGTGGAGGGAAAGTTAATAATGTACCTGGTATGTTTGTACTATAATAAATATGTTGTCCACTCCAACAGCCAGAACCAGGAAGGGAATGACCTCGATGACAATGAGGGTGAGTGGGATCCCAACATAGCTGAAGATCCCCAGAGAGGAGGACACAGAGCTCAGCACAATCAGGATGCCAGCGATACCCAGAGAAATCTTAGAGTCCACCTGTGAGTGAGAAAAAGATCAGCTCAATGTCTCTCCTTCGCTGCTCCCTTCACGCTTGAAATGCGAAAAGTTGTCGAGCGTGTTGTGCGAGTTTCAAAGTCGTTCGTTGAGCTCATGCGTCAGATGATGGATGGAGGAAAGCCAAGGTGATGTGTGTACAGTAAGATAGGAATTCTATTCAGAGGCACAACTCATACCATGACTCTCCTGAAGCTGTGGATGTGACCCAGCGCCAGGGAGATGTAGATGAACATGATAGCATAGCTGATCACGATGGTGCTGACGTCACTGTTGCTCTCTCGGTTAATCTCGTCTTCAATGCTCCTCTCTGCAGTGAAGGCTATGGTCAGGTTGGGGTTACTGAAGTTTTTCATGAAGTTGATGAATCTGAAATGCACAGAAATAGCACAGTAAATACCAGGAACTGATGCTAGCTTTAACAGCTCAATCGAACAAACTTTAGAAAGTGGGTGGATGTCTCACTCGTTCTCCCAGGCCCGAGCTTTGCCCAGCCTGACAGTGTCATTCAGGTAGTTGTTGAGAGGGAAAGTGATCACCAGGGCGCTGGCGTTGTTGTAGTTGGTATCTGTGGTGTGGAAAAACAAACAAACAAGATGCATTTATTGCATACTCTCAATATAAACCACAATGACAAGTACTATGGAAAGTTAATTAGGATTTATTTATGCTTTTTTGGTCCTTAAATTAATATTTGCTACTGAGACAGCAAACTCAACAACTGAAGGAACAGCAGCACTTCTGCGGGCTCAAGGGAAATGGCCAAACAGAAGAAAGTAGGATATTTTGGGAGGGAGCTTAAATAGATGGAAGCTAAAATGGTTTATCTTGGATAGAGGATGATCCGAGGGGCTGAATAAAGGATCGATAAGAGAAAAAAATTCTATTGTTGAACTGTGAGTCGTGCAAACAGTTAACAGTAAACATCAGAGAAGCTGAAAATTAGCATATTTAAGCTAAATGTGCTCAGAGAAGCATTATTTTATTGTGAGAATCATGGCAGTTATTGCTATAGCAGCCTGGCTAATCATTACAGAGTAGTAGGTAATAGCTTTTATATACGCATCCCACACAGAGGCTATTACACTGTACACGGCATGTAGGGGGTTCTTATAGCTTCTAAGTGCCAATATATTCAAAATACTGTGCACGCTCAGCAGCTGGTGTAAAAGTGTCAGGTGTAACTCATACAGCTGGAAATCTACAAGCAGAAGGATAATGTCCAGAAGTTCACTTTTTTTTTCCCCTACTGGTGCAACAAGAAAAAAATCTGCGAAGATAGCATGAAGGTTTAAAATCTGCACAGCGTGTTCTAGCTCAATTTAAAAAACCTGCGTCAGTGAAAAACAGTCCGTCCACTTCCTCAAAAACATATACATCTTATGTCGGTGAAGGTTATCTTGGAGGCGAAACGTCTTCTACACCAAAAGAAGTCCAGGTGCATACGCCTAAATCTTACGCCCGTGTACATCTTACCGTCGTAGCCACCGAGCGCCAGCCACGGGAAGATGGGACCTCCAAAAGTACCCAGGCAAGGATCGTGGAGGAGGGTGGTGTCGTTGAGGCTTGCTGGTGCACTGCAAGAGGAAAACATGAAATTTTCTATGAAAAACCAGTCATCATTCGATCAGTGGTTGTCTGCTATGTTTTAAACCTCATTGTTGTGCTGTTACGACCTCCATAAATAGAAACCCTTCATGACAACCAATAAGGAAGTGTAATTATTCTATTTTAAGAGCCAACCGATCACCACAGCAGCTCTCAATATCTGCAGACAGGGAGAACACATTTTCTCCTGAGATGCAGACGTTTCCTTCAGACACTGATTTGCATTTTTACTAATTTCGTTTTGACCACAAAGTGTTCTGCTAAAAAAAAAACAAGGAAATAAAGAATGTCAAAAAAGAATTAGAGGTCATTGAGGAACAGAAGAACTGAACCACAAATAATCACCTGACACAGTAGAGGAAGTGGCTATGATAGTCTGCGTAAACAAAGAATTCGTCTCCTTTAATGTGGTCCAGCACGTCATGGCTATTCTGGAAGTAATTGAGGACACTCAAGATGGTACAGTTGTCGTTGAATGGGGCCAAAGGAGCCAAGCAAATGTCCCTCAGGGTAACATTTTGGCCCTCGTATGTGGTTACAAGAGCTTCAATAGCCAGCTGCAGATCCAGGACCTGGAAGGTCAAAATAAGATAAAGAAAGAGGAACAAATGAATCACAGTTTCACAGATGCAGCTGCTCCTGATGATAGTCTAACCTCATGAAGTTTAGTTTGGATCCTACAGAAACAACAGCACTTGTACCAAACTCCCCGAAGCTCTAATTACAGCAAGATCGCTTTAAGTTTACCACTCAAAGGACCCACCTGATGCAGTATTTCTTTGTCAAAGATGGCTCCAAATGGAACATCTGATCCACCAAGGTAGGGGGAGTAGATGAACGTGTCATTGAGAGGCGTGGTTATAATGAGCTGTACAGTTCTAAAGAAAGGTCCAAAGTGGCTGTCAAAGTAATCCTTCTCCTGGCGTGCCTGGCTCCTGGGAGATGACCACAACTCGACGGGGTCAGTGGTAATGCGCATGTAGACCAGGCCCCCGGACGAGGCCACCACCAGTATCAGACTGCCCAGTATGACCAGGAAGGGATATTGCACACAGAAGGAACCCCAGGCGCTGAAGATGTTCCGCAGTATATTCTCAAAGCGTTCACCCAGCGTTTCACAGCATGATGCATTTACTAAGATGAAAAGAGGACTGGGAGTTACTTTCAGTCATGTGACTTTTATGAAATAATTTGATTTCTTCTGTTACAACTTTAGGAACAAGACATGTTAGATTTACCTGTGTCAGGATGATCACTGTTGAGGGACAGCGGGTTATTGCTGTCCAATATGGGGCCGTACTCAGACATGATTGTTGTTTTCCTGAATACAAAAAAACAAAAACAACAACACAAATTATAATTAGATATAAAAAAAAACAGAGCGATAACAAACGATAGGAGCGTTGATATCCAATACTGGTCCCAGTAGAATATCCCACCAGTCCTTTACCTGTAACACCAAGCTGCTAGCACAGCTCCAATAAAGACGAAAAGGAAGGCTGTGTAAGAGATCCACATGATTACGGTCATGGCATCGATACCGAAGATTGTCCACGGAGGGGGGATAGGAGGGGGGACGGGTTTAGGACCACAGGCCTTTGAGCAATCCTGACAGGAGCAGGGACCTGAGCCGTCCTCCAGTCCTTCTGTGCAGTCATACGTCTTGTTGTTCATAGGAGTGTAACCAGACTTTGGGACGTCTTGAGCAAAGAAACAGCAAACAGAAATTAATGAAAACTGTATTGACATAAACACAGAAATAACTTTTTATTTGCATTGTGAAAACAGGTGGCAGATTTACCGGAGAAAATGGGGTTGATAGGAAAGGGAGTCTGCCCGTTGTTTATATCAAACATGTACTGGATCCAGTTAGTAGCGTTGCAGTCACTTGCATCTTTGCCACAAAGCAGTGATAAAGCCTTCACATTGCTCGACGGCGCCTGGACGTCCTTACAGGCATTATACATGGCTGGAAAAAAAGTCACAAAAGTTACACTTCACGCTTCCCTGTTTCAACTGAATATGAACTTCAGCTACAGACAGAATTAGCCAAGCGAGAGCGTGATCTCATGCTGAAGTCATTTCCGCAGCATATCAGTGGTGTGTGAACTCACCGTTAGAAAATGTTTCTCCGATGTAATACTGCACTTCCAGGACGTTGGACCCATTGAACTTGGTGGCATTCATGAACTGACTCTGGTGGGGGCTGCACGTCAGCTCACAGAAGAGATTCATCAAGTTGTAGAAACAAGCGGGGCACCTACACACAGATGTGAAAGTAGTCACTGAATAACTGAGGGAATAATAACACAAGTGAAAGTTTAAAAGTGTTTTTTTAGTGCACAGGGAAAACAATAACATGATGACAAATGTGGTTAAGTGACTACAATATCTGAGTCTTGAGTTTGCGAAAGATAGCCTCGTCTTCATGGTCCAGAATGGTGACTTCGGGTCATGTGCTCGTTAATGTTATAACCAAAGTGCATACCGGGACAGGAACTGAAGGGGCAGTTGGAGGCTCCCTTTGAGAGTGCGCAACTGGTCGGCATTACAGCAGATATTACGGTCTCCATAGTCGTATCCAGGACAAAGCTCCTGCACAGAAACCCATCAAGTAATGATGTCACTTTGATAAGTTTTAACATGATTTTTTTTTTTTACGTCATACAAATGAAACACAGCTGGAGAGAATCATCTGAGCATGAAACATCAGCAGTAAGTAGGAAGTATCAGGATATGTACCGTGAGGAGTTCCAGACTCTCATTTAGTGCTTTTGGAGGACCAGTGTAGTTGCAGTTGTACTTCTTTCCACGTACTTTTTCAGATTCTCCACACTCACCATACCACACACAGTGTTGCGCCTCAACCTGACAGTAACACAACAAAAACACAATGCTCACAAGTGCAGAGAACTCATCTAATCAAGTGAATACCATGTAAAGCAACTTGGATTTCCAATCAACAATGGCAACACCCACGAGGGTCCGGATCTGCAAGGATAAGACTCTGATCATGCTTATTTATCGGTGATCTGGTGTCTTGTGCTTTGCAATTCTGAAAATAAAAATTTCACTTCTGCAAAAAATGTTTCCCTTTTCAACGTGATATTTGAAGAGTAAGCGGTGTAATTAAGACATAGCATCACTCGGCTTAGTCATATCAGGAAATGTTGACCAAACCCTGACACACAATATGATCACATTTCTATAGCAGCAGCAAACAACACTTCAGTTGATGTGTTACGTGTATAACCAAGTTCTGGGTTGTTGTTTTTTTGTGCAACTGTAGGGAAACTGAATTTGACAGGTTTTAGAATGGATTTTTATTGTCAGTCTTTTAACAGCTTTTGCAGTTAAAATGTTTTTGTCTATTCAGCAGCAGAGCTCTCACATGTTCTTCATCGGCAGGCACGACTTAGGGAAGTTAATTCACTTACTCTACAGTTTCATGACGAAGACCAGTGATACACTTTGGCCCACTTGTGCCTCTGCCCTTTTTTTTTTTTTCATTTAAAGACTTCAGGAGCTCCAGAATAGGCCAGTACTGCAAATCTATCAAACATTCATTTGAAAAATAGTAGACAGTATCTGAATCGAATGCCAAACAGAAACCTATACTGTTTATTTGCAGTCTTTCATGAACAAATCATGCTACTCACAGAAACACACACGTTTCTGTAAAATCCTTTCTAGATAACCGCTGCTGTCCTCAAGTGATCAATACTTTTAACTCCTTCCACAACTTTGTTCTTACACTCATAACTTATCTTAAAAATCAATGATTAGTGACAATGCGTGGGGGTGTGACTCTACTGATTGTGAGTGAGCATTATCTACATCTGATTAAATCAATTCTAGTCAAGTCAAGTCAGTTTTACTTGTCTAAACAATCACAACAAAAGTTATCTCATGACACCTTACAGGTACACTTCTTTAATGAATTTACAACCAATAACTCTCCATGAGGGAGCACATCCTGCAGCAGCAGCGACTCAATGAGCAGATCTCAAATCTAATGAATGAATGAATGAAATCATCATGACATCCATCACTTGATAACCGGATTGGGATTATTTACCTGTTGATGGATAACGGAAAAAATAATTGCTCTGTAAAAAAGGAATCTTGTGTTATTACACCTTTATGTATGTTATTTGAAAGGACAGTTTTCATTTTAATCTGGTACCCTTTTGCTTTTAACACGATCATCACCATCCATCTTTCGTAATACTTAACCAGCCATCTCAGTTACCGGAGAATAACATATTGGTGCCCTTCATCATTGATGTAAATATAGTCGAACACATGCTTAATAAAGCATTACTTAACGTCTTTGTGAATTTTCATATGATTGGTTATGAATTAACTCTGCAAACCCCAAATGAAATATAATGTGATTTCCATCCACAAGCAGAGGTATGCCATTTCGATTCTGAGATTTTCATTCCAGGTTGCTAACATTTTGACTGGGAATATTTACAGCTTCAAGACGCAGCCAATGAGAAACGTTTATTTTAGATTTGACGTTAGTTTCATCTGAATGATGACAAGATGATATAATTAGATTTTTGTTCCCGACACGTTTAACGATTACAGGCACTACCAGTGTCAGAGCCACGTCCAAGCTAGCGTTTTCACTTTAATGGCATTATTATTGTTTTTAACCAGAATTTCAAGTAGCATTGGTTATTTTGCTCCGCTGTCTAGTAAATCCATTACTGTCGAAGGGAATCATAACACTGGGAAAACACGGGTATCCTCAGTAAATGAACTGACCTGAAACCCCTCGCTAACGTTAGCTGCCTCAGATTAACATTACACTGGCAGGGGCGCACGAAGCTGAGTCATGTTTTTTATCACGAGAACACGGACGTTTAATTCACTTACCCATCTAAAATATCCCTCCGACAGGAATGCAATAAAAAAAAGTATACACAAACCGCTTCCTCTTGGTAAGGACCTCATCACGCTTACTGAAAAGATCGAAACGAAGTGACAGGTCTGGCAAAGTTTCACATATCTTGTTGTTGCTCTACTCTTCGTGGGATTATTTGTGTGGGGTGGAGACAAACTGTCCCTTGAGTGCTGCCACCAAGCGGTGCTGGTGACAAATTACATCTAAACACATCTGACGTGACGCAAACATCTGAATCTATAAAAGCTGTTATAGTCTTTCAGTAAGGAACTGAGTTCTTGTTTCTCTTTTTTTGGGGGGGGGAGGTGTTAAAACATAAGTACAACATATCAGCCTTCTTCATAAATATCAAGTCAAATTTTATTACTATCATCGTGTTGATCTCATCAATTAGCCCTTTCATGATACGGTCATTCAGTGTCTAATGGAAATAGAAATATCAGAAAATATGAATGAAAGCTAATTTGGAAATACATGAACAAAATGAAAGAGCGCAACTGTATTCATATTCATAGAAATTCATTGTTTTAAACTGATGCAGATCTCTCCTCAAGTCGAATGGCTGCTAAGGGCGGCGTGGCTCAGTTGTAGAGTGGCCATCGAGCAACCAAAGGATCGCTGTTTCAGTCCTTGACCCCGGTGACCATGTGGAAGTGTCCTTGAGCGAGATACTGGACCCATAATTGCTCCTGATGAGTAGGTTGGTGTCTTGCATGGTAGCCTCCACCATCAGTGTGTGTGAATGGGTGAATGAGATGACACTGTAAAGCGCTTTGAGTGCCACTAAGGTAGAAAAACACTATATAAAATTGAGTCCATTTAATATATCCTAGCTCCATTATTATTACATATTTTTGTTTTCAACTTAGCTATTGAAATATACAACCGGCAGACTGGTCTTTTAAGTGTGTTAATGAGGGACTTACTGAGTTAGTTTAATAATACACCGAAAACACCAATTCCAAGCTTAAAGTTCAGTTATTATATATCACTAATATTTAAATAGTAAATTGGTACCTAAGTTCAGAGATCTCTACTGTTGCTGAACATGACTAAACTAACGCAAAACATCCTATTAAATATGAATTCATGCTGTTTTTTTGAAATAGGTTCATACACACTTCTATATCCGCATATCTTTTATTTACTCACTCTTACTGAAATGTTCAAAATTGATCTAAATCTGCTTGAGATCTGCAGCTGCGGAAGAAAATCCCTTGCACAGCTGTAGCGTCTGAGGTAATAATTACGCTTTTTTCATTTGCGTTGTGGACACAGTAGACAACACCACATCCTTTCTGTGTGTTTATTCAATTTAATGGTTCAATTTGCCCCCAGTGAGGAGGCCGTGACACACCGGTCAGGTAACTCCTTGGTTGGACAGCCAGGAAGGGCAGAATCAGGAGCATCTAAATCAAGACCTGCCTTTGATCTACTGAACTACATTATTAAAGTATTGTGTTCACATACAGTGATGAGATGCCCCCTAATGCTTAATCAAGCACCTCTTATCTCCTTGCAGTGACGGTTTCAAGTCACGTCACTCACCAAACATATGTGCATTTCAATCAGTTCTTATGAAAGAGTGAAGCATGGGCATGGATACGGCTTTCTTTCAGCCCCTTATCTTTTAAAGGCTCTCATCAAATTGTTACTTGAAGGGCTGCAGCCGTCAAGATGAAAAAACAGAACAGATGAGTGAATCATCGGGAACTCAAGTGTCCTCCCTGTAGGTTACCTTGCACTTAAAAAAGTTGGGAACATGTTTACAACAAATAAAAAGAAAAGCACCCACAATATTTATTTCCATAGCAAAATGATGTTTTATTTGTTTTTATTTGAAATGAAATAATCACAATTCAGGAATAAGTGTATATTTGTGTATGATGTGGCAAAACGGATAGCATGAATTATAACTATCATTTTTAAACTTATAATTATCACTGCCATCTGTACATGTACCTGCGAAATCTGCAACAGAAAGCTTACAGGTTGCTACAACTGTATATTCCTTTAAAACTAGGAATAATTATGTCAAAGTTAACGCTCTCGCAAGACTTTGAAGCTACGTTCATAGATTCAGTGTCGACACCCTGTGTGAAACTATAGTGTTCAAACAGTACACACAGATCAATACATTAGACCACCTTGAACATCCTTAGTTACAGGATCGAGTCCATCACGTTTAGGGGGAAATACAAATTTGATGTAAAAACGCTCACATGGTCTAAGACAGTTCAGAAATTTTCTGGAATGTAAGAACAGTGAAAACTCTTTTGGAATGTGTTTGGAAGTGGTTAACCGCTTTTACAGTTTTGATGCAGTTTTATTTGGTGAAAATTGTTTTAACTGTTAAAAACAATGCGTTCATTAAAAACCTGCTCTTATTGGACTCAGAAGTGCTACAAATGATGTGATTTGTGCAGCACCATCAATTAAAGGGCTGAATTAAAGAGCTAATGTCCCAGATAGATAGATTCACTATAAGAGTGCTGCAGGTTTTAAACATCAGACATGTGTGCTGCACACTGGGGCGCCTGATTTGATTTGCTAGTGTTTTGATGTTTGGCAGGGAGGAAGCTCGTGGTTATCTTTGGCTAATACACCAACAAAGGATTCACACATCTGGAAGTGTAGAGAAGTGGCTGAAAGTATAGAGTTTTAAGCTTGGGTTGCCAGTTCAATTCCCAGCCCTAGCGGGACTAATTATGGGTTTGCCCTGCTTTCATTGTCAGTGAGCAAGACCATTAACTCTGATCTTGGTCACTGATGTTTGCCCATGAATACCATCATCGCTGACATCCAATCACAAAGCTCCATCTGAGTACACGTTGCTTAGTCGGTGGCTGACTTGTGAGCGGGCGCAGTGGTAAAAACAGCAGTGTGAAAACAACAACTTTATTTACCTTTGCATAGTTTGTGGGACAAAGTAGACATCCTAAGAAACCAATCTGGACAGTCTCAGGGCACAAACCTAATTCACCTGCATTCCCCTTTGAGCTGACTGTACAATCCAAACATTGTTTCCTCGTTGACTCATCCTTCAGGAAGAGTGTCGTCAGGCCTCCGAGGACCCTTGCCAGCATTTTAATCTCAACAACTCCCTCCTTATCTCCTTGACTTCCCCCTCAGATAAAAGTTCTGAGGCTTCACATCAGGTGTCGGTTTTCAACTTATCTGTCCTGTTTGTGTCTTGTGTGATTCCACACACACACACACACACACACACACACACACACACACACACACACACACACACACACACACACACACACACGTTATAGTTTGGCTTCAGCTGCCGCCTTTCTGTTCAGTTCTATGCAACAGAGCTTTCCGCCTCCTACAAAAAACGGTGGAGTTGGCATCCTTTTAATAGCATCTTCTTCTCCACCCACACACATTTGGATCACAGCATTTTTGTGCACAACATTTAGAGATTTTTTTTCACTGCTGTGATTTTAAGGGGAGTCTTACAGGGGTTACAACAGTTTCCTTTTAGTAAAAGTCCCACTTTCATCTAGTCATTTGTAGTCTGGTTGTAAGGAGAAAACTCTTTGGAATGAGAGGAGTGTTGAGCAGGACTGCATGCAGACAACACAGAAAGCTGCACCAAGTGTCTCCTAAAGACAGGATATGACATATATGATAACTGATGGTACCACGTGGACATGTGTCCCAGTCAGGAATGCCCTTTGAGATAGGAAACAGTCTCCTATTTCTTGTCTGCATGTCGTCTCCTTGTCCACTAAATCCTCAGTCTGGACCCAGGTACTCTGCGTTCTCTGCTGCAGGGATGTGTCCGTTGGTGTGTGTCTTGAAGGTGGGAGTGAAATCCTGTTGATAATCGGGATTGTCTATGCTGTTCTGCGGGTGGTATTTCTGAATGTTGTGAAGAGAGCCGTTGGAGGTGAGCGGGAGGATGGCGGGGGATGGGACGTCGTTGAGATATTCGGGTCCGTTGGCGTTGTTCTTAAAGCAGTTCAGGTATTCCGACTCTGTGTCATCCGAGGAGATGGTGGGGAGGAGGGTGCGGGGTGGGCCGGGGTGCTGGTAAATGGGATTCATCATATTTGAAGCTCCGTTCTGGTTCATATAGTCTGTGGGAAGAAGACGGTTATATTAGCTAGGAGACAGGTGTGCTGTGTATACACAGCTGAAATACATACTCGCGGGTCATATATGGAACTTAATGGTCCATAAAGTTTTACCAGTTTACCCATAAACCATGACATTACTGCACAGTGGAACATTTTTAACGGGGTACAATAATACTGCATATAAAAGGTCAATGACAGGTCCTTAAGAGTACAAGTCAGTCGGGTTGTCGCGGTAAACCACGATGTGAATAATTCAAGGTACAAACAGTGAACAAGTGAGATGTAAATGACACGGACGCGCCGGTATATCAACCCTGTATGGATATCAGAGGATATCTGTCTCATTGACCATCTGCAAATAAAACAGCCTTCACCTTTTGACACAAAAAGTTACTTTACACCTTGAAATGTGTAGTGTTGATTCATCCTCAAAGACGGTCTGATTCAAATACCGGCGAAATACAAAAACCTATCAGAACTTACATCTGATGTCAGCAGCAGCTCTGAAAGACATTTCGTTGGTCTTGTAAAATAATTTGAACTGAACTTTATATGAAGTCTTTCAAAGAAGTAGTGGGTGTTTAAGAGAAACTTACAAAAGTATGCTACAACTAGAAACAGTATAGGAACGTACCATGGGGACCTTAATTCATACCACATCCTTAAAATCAACTCTCTCATCCTCTGCTGCATCAATTATGATCAATACACTATAAATCGATGGGTGCACTCTGGTCAGAGGATTAATGGTGACTACTTACTCACAAACTTGAAACGCCTTTAATAGGCCGCACACATCAAAGAGTGTTGCTCTACTCAGATCAAAGCTTCTTTACAGTCACATGACAAACTTCTGAAAATGATGTCTTCACCGTGTGTTCAAGGACACTGTTTTATCACATTTTGATCCGGTTAAAGTTAAGAGGAGGAGTTTGGAGCAGTAAAAAGATGGATGTGTATTCAGAAGATGGTAAGAAAAAAAAAGACAGACAAGAATCAAGCAACACCCGTTTGGTCTTAAGATCAAACAAACAAACAAACAAACAAATACTGCTTCCTGGTTGTGTGTCTCGCCAATCACTCCAGTCAGAGTAAAGGCTTTTTCCCCCCTCTTTTTGGTTGACCATTCTCTCCAGGTGTTTCTAAGATGGCTTTCAAATAAAAAGGTTTTGCACAATATTATGACATCATACTGGAGCCCACCTTCAACCTTTTCGATATAGAATTTCATCATGTCATCATTTCATATGATTGGACATTTGTGTGAAATCTTGTTGTGGTGTTTGTAGTTGGGGCCAAAAAAAAAAGTTTTCTTCCAGTAACGGTGACCTCTGACCTCCAAAACCTAATCAATTCCATCGAACCACCAAAAAGAAAAAGCCACCTAGATAAATGCACTCTAAGAGCAAAATACTTTTGTCCACTAGGTGTCCCCCTTCCTCACTTAACCAACAATGAGGCAGCAGAAGAGAGTTTATCTGAGCCTCACTTGACAGACATAAACATGTTGTGCAACTCAAGGGTTTTGAAGTTGAAGGATACTTGCCTGGGGCTGGCTGGAAGGCCTCGTCTAGAGATTTGTCTGTGGGGTCAGGAATATAGCGAAGAACCATGCTTCCATCTCTGCTCGGTAATGTACTCTGTAGCACAAAACACAGGCGTTTTTTGTTAACTGTTGTGCTTAAAGGAAAGCATTTCCTTTAAGTGTTTATGGGTTGAAAAATAAAAGGAATTTTCCCTTACAAATAAGCCGTTTCTGCTGTGACACATTCCAATGCTGCTGTTGAGGCTCTGTAAAGAAGATAAGCTTTTTTTAAGATCTAATGTTTTAACGGACTCAGCATGCTTGATGAAGTCAGGAAAAGGTTCATGTGCTGTCAAATAGACAAGTTCAGTGCACCAGGAGTCAGTCTGCTGTGTTCTGGATTTGGCCAAAACCTTTATTTTTCTAATCTTCCACTTTATTTATCTTTGATTCTGCTACAGCTATTTTTCATACCTCCTATTTTAAAGCATCTCAGAGGGAAAGCGAGCGCTTTTTAAAGAGCGATCGTGATGTGTTTTTATGCTTGGAGAGTGCTGTAATTTCAACACCAGCTAATGAGGATTAAAATAAGCAACCATCAAACAGATTCCTACTCATTCACGCTGTCTGACAAGCTTTGTTGTTTCTGTCAGACTCTCGAGTCAGAGGACGGTGAATGGTGTTACACCATGGAAACCCAGCGAAGAAAGCGAACAGAGTGACAGCTGCAGCAATGCAATCACTCTGGACAAGAAAAGGAAATTAAAGTCTCTGAAAGAGCAACCATCTGTAAAACATTTCTGGACTCATACTGGGCCATGCCCCAGTCATATTACAAAAACAGGCTCCTTCTCAGATTTTATTGGACAAAGATTTAAAAGTTTGCATGGTTGCCTGCAAAGGTAATCAAACTTAAAAGCTCGTATAGGCTAACCAGGCTGTCAGTGTACGGCACTGATCCCAGGTAGAGGCACCAGACCTACGCATGGCCTTCATTGAACCTGAGGTAGAAGAGTTCTCGTCAATCACAGGGCACCTGGGAGGAAACGTGGGAGAGGGGATGATGATGGGGCCCCGTGGGTAGGGGGTTAAAAAGAGGAGAAATAGTCTCAGTGATGACAATTATACAGATTCAAGGGTTGCTGGGGTCAAAGGGGGTTCATGCCGGGATAAGAGTGGACGTACAGAGTTCAATTTAGGACCACAGGTTAAACACTCCTTGCTGTGTGACCATGCAGCTCAACAGCTGGTGTTCTGCTTGATTGAAAGAAAAAATAATAGCTTTCAACAAGCTAAAAAAAGAATGTTTAGTTTCATTCTGACTCACAGGCTGATGATTTATGCAGAAATCCAATTTCACAGAATCACTGTGAAAATGGCTTGATTCCATTTTCAGTTGATTGCATGTTGAAAAAGAAGGAATTGCTGATGCATGTGGAGAAAATGCTGCTTTTTCTGGGAAACCAGCTGGTATTCTTGTTTCAGTGTATTTGGATAAGACTGCCATGGTAAATAACATTTTCTGATGAACTTAAGGTCATGTCAGAGTAAACAAGAGCTGAGGTGTGGACTATTCTGGTCTTGGTCGTATGACACAAGCACTGAAGACAAATATGCACCTTAATCGCACAATGAATTCAACTATTTTCGCAGTCTTTTGCAACATGTACGCATTTCTTTATCACAAGTGCTGGAAAAGCATATTTGAGGGATTGTAAAAAATAAACAAAATACAAATAAATACTCTGGCCAATGTATGGATATTGAAATTTTCTCATCCAGTACTGCGATCAGCATCAGCCACCAAAGTCCTGTTTCGATTGGACCCTAATCAAACCTGTGATAATATTACGGCTTTGGATTTATTTTGGACGCACTAATACGGTCAGTTCGAAATGTTTGATTGCATGTGTGATGTTTTTTATGAATGAGCTCACGGAGGAGTGGAGCAGCGGGGTGTGAGAAGTGGTTGGGGTGGCGAAGAAACCGTGTTGTGGCACCAGGTACTCGTCCGCATCCACGGCGTCCTCCATTTCCTCCCCGCTGATCAGGCTGCGGTAGAATTTATTGTCTGTGGGAGTCTGCAGGTGCATGCTGTCATCCCCCTGAAACAGAATTAGTCCAGTCAGCATCTTCACGACAGAAATAGTCACAAAAGGAGATTTCAGGAAGTTGGTCAGGTGACATTATACCTGAATGACAAGGTAACGAGAGGGATCCCGAGCCATTTTTGTAAACTCTGCAATGAGTTCTCTGAAACGAGGTCGACTGTCTGCATCAATCATCCAACCTATGTGGACACATCAGCAGAGAGAACAGCAAAAGATGAAAGAGACTTTACCTTTTTTCCTAAAGAAACTATTAAAAATGAAGCAAACCAGTCATTTCAGGAAGCACTACGGCTGTAGGCTGTATGAGAACAATTACAAAATAAGTAATACCAGGTATTGCACAATTGTAGTATTGATTATATTATAAAAGTTCCTACCAGAATTCCACTTAACTTACATTTGACCATGATCATATAGACGTCGATGGTACAGATTGGCGGCTGAGGCAGACGCTCGCCTTTCTCCAGGACGCCAGCTATTTCACTGGCTGGAATCCCATCATATGGTTTAGTCCCGAATGTCATCAGCTCCCAAACGGTTACACCTACATCAAGAAAAAGACAGTTGGCATGTGATGTGCTGTCATTCTCTCTTGTTTTTCTTTAGTCAAAACGAGAGGGACAGAATGTACGCTTAGCAAATATCACACGGTATCAAAATAGCCATGTTGACAAATTGGCTGTGCTTGCAGGAGTGGGAGTGAGCAGGATGTATCTGTGAGCTGAAGGAGCTGAGAAAGGGAAAAGAGGGAAAGGAAGCTTGTCACTTCTGCCAGGGGCTGCTGATGGTTTTGCCATATTGAGAGGAAGGCATGATCAAACTCTTGGGGAAATAGAATTTGGAAACTGGCCCACGCGTAAAACCTGTGCCGTGCGTTGTGTATTGGTGTGTATTTGGGGGTGTGTGTACAAATCAGAGCTGTATATGTACAGTAGGTTGATGCAATGATCTGACGTGTGGGCGTGTGCTACCTGTGTCCGAAAATCACAGATGAAAGCAGGATGTTCTCCTTTCTCATCTTGTGTTCTTCAAATTTTGCAAGCTATATCCTTCTTAGATCCAAAAACAACATCTCATCCAAAATGACTTCTGTCTTCTCTCAGCCTCACTTGCTGCTAAAGCACTTTGGCTACTTAGCAGCGAATAAATATTTCTCCAGTGAGGCGGTCCCCAATACACATGAGTAGTCAAACCCAGCTGTTTTACATATCTGAGGAGATCAAGATTCAAGTGCAATCTGGGATGTTGCATGCAGAGCTGGGTACAACACGCATTCGCATCATGACACTCACCATAACTCCATACATCACTCTGGTGTGTGTACGTTCTGTTCAGGATAGATTCAAGAGCCATCCATTTAATCGGGACCTGTCGACAAAAACATTTAATAAGCTGGAAAAGTTCACAAATGTAAAGTTAAAATGTATCCAGGGTTGCTTATGGTTTTCAGTATTAAATTGGTGCGTATTTGTATTCGGGCACTCTACTAGAGTTACCAAAACAAAAAAGAGTTCGCAACCTCTCAGTCCCAATGTAGCAAGAGAGTCCACATAAGGAGACACACCAAACTTAGTTTGGGAAACCACAGTTTGTTTCCTGTTGCTAACTGTGAGAGGAGATTTCACGGATATGGCAGGCAGCAGAACGCCAGGATTCCTTTCCTGCTTTCAACCGAAAAATGAAAACATCGGCTCTAAACCTTAACAAACACGGTCAAATTTAGATCTTCTCCTGAGTCCAACCAGATCTTCCCAACTTGAATGGTCATCAGGGCTGAAGGATCTGTTGACCACAAATAGTCCTTCAAGGACGTCTTATAAACCCATTTTCTTTTCTTTTTTTCAAAGAGAATTTATATTCATATTTCAAGGACTTTGTAGGACATACAACACTTTCTTCATACACAAGAAGTGTTTTTTATGAGGAAAATTATTTAGTACAATGATGAAAAGAACAACTGAGAAGGAACTTATCTGGTTTGTCATTTCTCTTAGAACTCAGCTCTCTGACGGACACTATTTATAACACTTCACTTACATAAGATATAATCTAGAGCAAATCTAGACATGAAAAAAATGCCATCTTTCCATCATGACAGGGAACGATGTGACTGAAACAAAGGAAGTCATCCGTCAAACGAGCCAATCTGTGACTTGTGTCCAACGTTAATCAACGATGATGAAACCAAACAATTTTGGCGTGAGGCGATATCATAACTTAAGGAAACAAATGAGATTCAGACACTAAAAAACCTTTGTGGTTCTGGGGGTAAATCTCCTTTTCTACAAGAAGGTTATCAAAAACATATGCATGCGCCCGCACTCCCGTTCTTGGCTTTACTGAGTCAACATTTCATCATCGAGGGACGGCCCCCGTCCCCTGCATGACCCAAGCTTTGACCTTTCTGTCTTTTTTTATTGTCTTGAGTCATTACAGGATCAAGAGCACCAAACGGGACTGGAACCTCCTGTCGCCATCTCTAACCTACCTTTCCTCCATCTGCGTGGTACTCCTTCTCATCTGCACTGAGCAGCTTAGCCAAACCAAAGTCTGTAATCTTGACATGTTGCGGAGTCTTCACCAAGACGTTCCTGGCTGCCAAATCACGGTGGACCAAGTGGCGTTCCTCCAAGTAGTTCATACCCTTTTGTCAAACAGATAGTGAAGCAGAGCTTGTTTCATAAGAAAAGCGCTTTATTCTAGTAGCTGTGTCAAAAATATTGAAATTATTGCTTGATCAGACACAAATGCTGAGGTCATTCACGAAAGCTTAATACTCAGCCAATAACCTGTCAGATTAGGCAGTAAAAGGCGGCGTGTGTTTTTCTGTCAGCAAACACGAGACCCTCTAAAGCAAAACTCAACTGTCTGCTTTGTCTCAGGCCCGTGCAGATGATGGATAATTCATTATAGTTGCTGAACAGCTGCTACGTCATCATAATCACACCGTAGAGTGAAACATCAGCAGTGCTCTCTCTCTCTCACCTTAGCGATCTGAACACACCAGTTGAGCAGGTACTGGGAGCCGATGTTGTCCTTGTTTTCTTTCACGTAGTCCAGCAGGCAGCCGAAGGGCATCAGCTGGGTGACGAGCTGCACCGTGGAGGTCAGGCAGATGCCCAGCAGGCGACACACGTGGGGGTGATCCACGCTCGCCATCACATACGCCTCCTGCCATAGGAAAGTGGAGACCGGATTGTTTTCTCTCTTTTTTTTTTTTGTAATTTAATAGTTATTTGCTGTGGGCGGCAGAAAATCGAGACTCTACAGGGCAGGGTATTGTAAAAAAAAAAAAATTAAATACTGGTACCTTTTCCAGTACCTTGACTGTGATACCAGTACCTGAGTGATATTTATTTTGATTTTGATTAAAAATCATCATAAAACCATAAAAATAATCCAAAAAAATTTCAGCTCCTTGGTATTTTCACACATTGGAAACAGTTTCAGAACAACATTTGTTCAACTAAGTACTGTAAATATAGTTTCAACTACATGTCAACTCTTGGGTTTAATATGTCAACATATTTTACCACTCAAAGTTCACTTGGAAAAAAAAAACAAGCAACTTTGATATTTTATTTTTTAGGGAGTGATATTTGAAATGATCAAAGCCTGGTATCTGGTATCTAATGCATGAGGGGGAAAGAGGAAGAAAAACCACGCTTGTGGTTCAACATGAAGGAAATCTAACTGAGTGACATTCAATGAATAAATATTGACATTTATATATTTTTCACGACAGCTTATAGTTTCTTAGCAGCAGATATTTGACTTGGCTCACCTGAGAATAGAAAACCACCTGAATGATTAAAAACAAACAAACAAGATAACCTCCAGGGGTCAACAAAAGGAAGTTTCTAACAAGGTAAAACACAGTGAAATAAGCTTTCATTTCCTGTCATAAGGTCATTAGTTTTATCTCGGTAGTTGAACCTGAATGAACCTGACTTTTGCTCCTCCTTTCCTTGACTCTTAAATCAAAGTCTTTCTACATGTAATTACATTAAGAAAAAAATGGTTTACATTTCAATTAATATAGTGTTTGAAAAAATACATACCACAGAGCTGTAAAAGTCCTTCTAAATGGTACTTCTACTAATGATTGTAGTTCAGTGAAAAATGATAGTTTATGTTCATTACTGAGGTCCTTGGAGTGAATTATATTAAAAAGGTTCTAACATTCAGTCCTACAACTTTAACTGTAAACATGTGGTTACATTACTACATCTCTGATGTTGTCAATCATCTTCATAATAGCACAATTCATGCCAGAGCAGTTGTATTGGATCACATTAGATTGCACACGTGGACCTAATGATGTGCTTTTTCCATGTGGCTGTTACATTAGTGAGTGACTAACTACCTAAACCCTTGGAGCCTTGTAAGTCTGATGAGAGGCACGTCTATTTTTCCCTTCAGAAGAAAGCCTCTACCCTGAAGCCATAGAGTTCAGAGGATGTGAGTGGACACCGCAACGTCCAGATGTGGAGCGACTGAGCAACACTACCAAAAGCGAAAAAAGAAGAAGAAAAAAAAATCACAGCTTATAAAATGCAGATTCAGCTGTTTGCATAATGCAGTCTGAGGAGGCTGCTTTCTCAGAGCGGCTGCAGGCTGCGTTCCTTTCCAGAACACCTCAGCCTTGGATTACACACTGCCACCCACACACACACACACACACATGCACGTACACACACACAGCTCTCGAATGAATTAATCCCATTTCCTACGGTCCCACGAGAGGGTCACCATACAGCAACATGACATGTTCTCCATTACCTTGAAAATAAGTGCTCATTACTTTCAAATTAACTTGTCGGTCCAATGAATTACAGGATACATTACAGTCCAAATAATATCTAGAAAGCAATAATCATAAATCACTCCGCATCACAATGGAGCTATTTAAAGTACGTCAAACTATCTTGATGATCCCTAAATGTATTTTTGTCCGTGGTCTTTTCCCACCAGCAGCACATACTTCACTAAGGTAGTTCTGGGGAACAACATGAGAAAAGGACAGTTGTTTCTTCCTGACTCAGCATTAGTTTAAACTTTAAATCCAGAAATGTGGCATAAATCTGTGAACCTACATCCAAGATCTCTTTGTTTGCCTTTGGTGATGTGGCCTCTCTTAAAACCTTGATGGCCACTGGGATCTTCACATCCTCTCCCTCTGGAACCCACAAGCCCTGCATGGAAACAGATGTGTTATTTCATGGGCTTCAATTACACCTGAATCCTCACGTAGGCTAGAAAACTGAAAATGTCAGGGCTTGTACACATGCATGTAGAAGCAAATGTTCTAGTATGACCAGTAATGTAGACATGCATGTTTGCATGAGTGCAGCATGCCTGGAACCACATTCTACTGTATAGAGCCAGACTGATGCCATCTGCTGATATTAGCCTCCCACTTTTGGTTCAGGCCTGGACAGTTATTTGGCTAACTGATATCAGCTGATGTCAACACTTTTCTTCATGCAGGCAAAGTATCTTGGTTTAATTTAGAAATCATGTCCTTGCATCATTTGCCCGGCAACAATAATAGCAGTAATAATAATAATAAATTAAAATTAGACAGTGCCTTTCTGAGACTGTACCCTAACGCTGTTAAGTTATTTTTTGTTAAACGGTTAAATGCTCTACCTCCAATCCTTGTCTTTGTATTATCTTCACAGATATGCCATGTTTGAGCGACCATTGCAAAACATGTGTTTATGCATACATCCTCTCAAAGTAAAAAGTTTACATACATGAATAATACGTGGCAGGATATACCTGTTAGCTGGATTTTTTTAGACTCCCTAGTTCCCTATTTATCATTCCTACTCTTGATTAAGTTAAATATCTAAATACTGCTTTGCCACTGACTGAGCCATACCTTCATGATCAAAGTACATGGCCAATCACAAACTTCACTCAAACTTATCCAAAGTCAAACTGCAGCCTTGAAGTCTTTTTTCTGCAGACAGCCACTATTCACAGTGAAGAAATGTGAACAGTCTCAAATATTTGAAAAGGTATAAAACTCTAAAGTTGTCTTGCAACGATAGAAATAAAATAGCCAAACACATACTTGCGCAAACCATGTATCCTCCTCAAAGATAAATAAATGATTTACATATTGCACGTTTTTTTCCCCGGAAGGGAAGTGAGTCCTCACAATGTAGTGTATTAACAGATGTCCCCACAATGTGATTAATGCACGCACAAGCACCACTGGAGGTGAAAGTGGAGTCATTCATGATCTGGCAACTTGAAAATGTTAATTTTAATTGAAAAATTGACAGCAGATGGAGACGAGTGAAAGGCTGGGCCAGGGTTCTGTGGGCTTGGCACACGCGGGACTGGGAGCTCCTATAAAGCTACGCACAGGAGGGAAATCTGGCCACCAGGCATTTTAACAAACCTTAGGCATGTTATTACCTTGTAAACTGTGCCGAAAGCGCCAGAGCCCAGCACTTTGATTTTCTTGAATTCAGGTTCTTTCAAGATGCGCAGCAGAGCCTGGTTTGGTGCCTCGCCACTGGGTGTCAGAGGTTCAACCAACTGGAAGAAACATCATGTATTCTTTTACAGTGCAATGTAGCAGATGAACATTTTGTGTCCTGTCAAATACGTGACAGGAGAGAAAAAAATAAACATGTTATTTGAGCAGAAACTAGATGAGCAGGCATCTCTGTAAAATATCGTCTGTCTCTCACAATGTTTATGTCTCACTACAAGCTCGGTGACTGCAGGTCAAACCACATGTGACTGGGGGTGGTTTGGATGTCTGCTGCTTGTGCGTCTCAAGTAACACACAGTAAAAGGCTTCAATTTTATCAAAAGTGTCAGACCACGCTGACTCATTACATCAGGACCTCAGTTTATGTCACATGAATATGTGTGTTTTGTTTTTATGGTTTCATCTATATTGTCGAATTGATCGGGGTTTCCAGTGGGGTTGTAAGCCTGGTGGTTTAACTGGTGGTAAGTGTGCAAATTTAATAACAGCTTATTTCTATCTGTGAAGCCAGATTACGATTATATTTGTTCAGTGCAGTTCTGCTTTCGGTCAACCTGGTGAAGAAGAAAGTTTTACTGGCAGCTGAGTACAGAGGAAAAAAAGCCTGAGAGTGAACAGACTAAAACACCGCTCCCGTCTCTGGATTCCCCACCAGTTTCCTCATCTTACCTCTCTCTCTTGCAGAAGTCTGCGCATGGTTCTCTTCCTCTTGATGTGGCGTCGGCGTAGCAACACAAAGACGGACAAGCCTGCGATAAGGACAGCCAGCAGACCGCCGACGACACCCGCCGAAATCATTGAGAGACCAGAGGGGCTGAAAGACAAGCAGGAGCTGATTTAAAAAAAAAGGTGCATAAAAAAAATAGAGCACAAGTGTGAATTCAAACAACAAAGAGAGTTGATTATTACATCTGCTGTATACATACATAGCTGGCTGGCAGCCTCGCAGTCCGTGTCCGGTGCAGCTGTTATCAAATTAATTGAAAGAATCATAAGTAACCATTATTGTGCTGTCACACTATCCATCATACATTTGCTGATTTCCTAAAAAGCTGAACAATCAAGAAAATGCTTTTGCAATCAGTGTCCATTAAAAACTCTTGATATATTTCCATTTGTTTCCAGAACACTTCAGCCTTCCAAAACTGATCAGACGTTGATATTTTCCAGTGAAACCCTCCAAGATATCTGGAATTTGTTAAAAGCGTCAAGACTAATTGCTTCAAACGGACACATCAATCCCTGAGGTGAGATCTGTTTATTTCTATGAGGTCCAATTTAATCATGAAGTATCTAACAAGTAAAAATACATGAATATTTGACCTGCTTTCCAGTTTTTTCACAGAAAAACAGCAAAATCCAGACACACATCAAGAGTAAAGAACGTTTTAGTGTGTTGCTGGTCCATCAAAGGGAGCACAGTCTACTTTCATTTCTGTTAACGTTGTTATAGAGGTGACACTGAACTCCTAATCCCTCCTGATGTGCAGCTTGCTTGACAGAGAACATCAGAGAGGTCACACGGTTCAGAAAGTGACAATACCCATACAAACATCCACTGGGACTAAAAAGATGACCTGAAAATATATGGTGGTCAAAGGTCAAGTTTTATTTTTACAGATGAACCTCAAGGAGGCGTACAACTGCGATCTGGTGTGTCTTGCTTTGCCCGGAATCAACTTTATCTGGTAGTTATTTCTGAAACACCAATAGGGGTAATTAATGAGAAATTGTGTAACAGAACTGTTTAAAATCTAGGACGTCACTGTTGAGCTCTGTTTTCTTTTATTTTGTTTTATTGTGCAATGCTGACGTCTCTGTTTAATGTTTGAATCAATAGAAACTAACTTGAAACAGACAAACTGGCATTAAAAAAAACTTGTAAAATCTAAGTACCGCTTAACCCAAGTATAGTCCACAACATATCTTCTGAATTGTTTGATTTCATCATATAAAACTACCTCATGTTGACAGCTAACCTCTCTGTGTAATCTGTGCCAGCACTGAAGGCTCTTCTGGCTTAGAATCAGCATGAACATTATGACATACAGATGTTTGCAATGCAAGAAAATGTACTGCCAGTTCTTAGTTTCAGCTGAACAATACTTTTTACCCTTGAGTGCAGTTTTTGTGGCAGAGCTGGCACACTTTCATGTCATCTGCGTATTTCCACACCAGTGTGTCGTCCTCTCCTGGCACACCTTGGGGACAGCGAGACACACAGAACAGTCCATCTTTGAAGTTGGCACACTTGGTGCAGCTTGCAGAACCCTGGAAGTAAAAGAGAACAAAAAAAAAAAAAAACCCCACAAAAGATGTTTATACAGAAACTCTCTTGAGAATAGTAGAGAATTTCATGTAGATGCAAATGTCTCACAGTGATCACTTCTCAATGCGTGTTGCATTAATCCTCCTCATAAAAGATGCACATATTTGACAGTGAAAATTTGCCCAGTCAGGTGCTTTTAGTTTAGGCCAAGAAAACCCACTTTCTCAAAAAAAAAACCAAAAAATGACTCTCTTTTTCTTGGTCTGTCTACTTCTTGCCCTATTTCCCTAAGAGTTACTTTCAGCCACACCAAACAGGCGCCTGACTGCTGTGTTTTCAATCAAAGATCTGATTATGACTGTATTAAAAAAAGAAGGAAAAGGAGCCAACTGGATCACAAAGCCACACCCCTTGCTCAAAACAAAAACATATATTCATGCTGCATTGCATCATGGTCTATTTAGGCTGCTGCTGAAGAAGCTGACACTTGTGCAACACATTTCAGGCTGCGGAATTGTTACTCCATGATGCTCTGTGCCACAAAAATGCAACATTTATCATTTTAGATTCATAAATAATGTTGCCAAGGCTTTATTTAACACGAGTGTTTTTGTTTTGTTTGGTTGCTTCTTGCACACATACAGGAGCGCTGCAGGTTGCGGTTCCGTTCATCCGCTGACACTCAGGGTGACACTCCATGCAGGTGTTATTGACGATGGCCTCCCGAAACTCACTGCAAGAAAAAATGGACAGACTTCTACCTCAGTTCAAACAGATACACAAGAAGTGAAATACCTTCTTTTTTTTTTTAGGGCAGTTGTTAAATTAGAAGCATGTCAAAGTTCAATGTTCGACAGCAAAAATAAACAGATGCAAGTGAACGTGTCATTTCAGCTGCCGTGTTTGTCTTATTGAAGTTTAAAGCCAAAATACTTTGGCTGGGTTTTGGGGGGGGGGGGGGGGGGTTTAGCATTGCTGCAGTAACAAATCTCCATTAAAGATCCTGGTGTGGAAATTTTCATAGTATAAAAATAGACGACGAGGGAGTGAACAAGACCGTAAACAGATCTGACGTGCTGATTGTTTATCTTAAATAAGGAATGCTGCATTTTGCAGATTTAAAGGCAGTTAACCCCTGATTCCTCCCTTACCCCTCCAGGATGTTGCAGGAGTCAACACAGCTCCCGGCACGGTTATAGTCACGGCAAGCAAAACACATGTCTGGACCGGGGCCCCAGCAGCCGTCTGGCGTGCACTTCCTATCACAAGTGTTGTTTTGCAGAGCTGAAAACAAACATAAAAACTTAAGACGAGAGCTTTCCCGTATAATTATCCAACTTTGAAAGAAGATGTGATTAATCTAATCTGTCTTGTGAATTGCATAATCTGAAGTTACACAACAATTTTAGGAGTGTTGCAGATTGCTAGGGAGCTAATTGTATTTACAGCATGTTGCAGCATCCACATTTTCGTCGACAGTAGCACTTTGACTCTTAGATTTGAAGAGCTTCTTCCAGTGATCTTTGACTGTGTAGCAAAGGTTCTGGTTCTTGAAAATGACCACGTCTCCATCGCTGATTTCTTTGAGGGAGCGAAGGCCCAGGTAGCTGATTCCAAGCTGGGTCACAACCAGACTGCGGCTACCGCTACCATGGG
Source organism: Aulostomus chinensis (assembly GCF_037954235.1). NCBI lineage: Eukaryota > Metazoa > Chordata > Actinopteri > Syngnathiformes > Aulostomidae > Aulostomus > Aulostomus chinensis. The sequence continues at coordinate 23,705,700 of NC_141324.1, forward strand.
GAATGATGAAATAGGGAGAGAAAGTAAGAAAATGAATGAGAGGTTTTATGAAAAAACTTGAATAAATCCACAGGAGGCCAAATTTGTATGCTATGCTTTTTTATACCGTTTGGTTCGTCCTCGAACGATCTCCAGATTCTCAAAAGGACTGAGTGAGTCCAGGCTCTCTGGCCATGTCTGAATCCAAAGGTATCCTGAAGCAACAAATATTTTAAATGTGAAACATTTAAGCGTACATACAGTGAGCAACGATTTCTCGAGACCTCAGAGGTCTTACCAGTAATTTCCTTCACTGTCTTAAACACATCAAGCTGGGCAGGGTCCAGCTTTGGTGTTTTAGTGTATGTATCCCTGCAAACAACAACAAACATATTAACTGCCGCGAGAACACTGATCTGCTGGGATTAGAACGAGGGCTCGTGTTCGCTCACTTACCCATGAATGGATGTGTGGATGAAAGCAATGTTACCATTGATTTTTGTGCAGTTTTTAAAGGAATCAATGTTGGTGGCATTGACAGACAGAGTGTGAGTCAGAGCGCCTGTGCCAAGTCCATTACACACTGCAAACAGTAAAGAAAATACATAGGAGAATAAGAAACAGTTTAAAAGCTAGTGACTTATTGTCATTCAGAGAACTCATCAAAACAGAGCAAAACACTGTATGTACCCAAGACTGATTTCTTTTGGAATTTCATAAAATCTATTTCATTTCATCTCATCTCATCTTATTTTGTCCAAAGCAGCCTCTTCATGCTTGGAATGGTCGAAGTGGAGCAATTTGTTGGCAGTTAAAAAAGTACAATATATGCAGGATGACATAAAAGATGTTTGTATGAATGAGAGTAAGGTTTAACTATAAAATAGTAAAATGTAATGAGTCACCATTTTGGGATATGCAGCACCATGATCGCTTACAAATGAGATACGTTCTTTCAATACAATAATATATAAAACCATCATATAGAAGATTTATACTTAATCCAGACACAGAGAGCTATGGTGAATAATTTAGGGTGTCATTGTATTATTTTTCTTTTATTAATCATTCAAAATGAATGTGATATTTCACCACCCCCTTTGAGAAAAAGTCTTTAACTTCATGATTCTATTGCGTCATACTATTTATTGCTCAATATATATATATAAATGTAGCATTCTGAATAGTGCAATACGCGTCTCTAGTGGCTCAAAGGACCAAGCAAACAGGCTACTTTTAATAAATGGTGCCAATATTATTGTGTATGTTACTAAGAAGGATGTTACAAATGACAGTTTGACTCCCTACCTTTGGGGCACAGTCCAATACAGTTAGCACACTTCCTGATTCCTCCTTCTTCCACCTCGTATGTGTTACCGCTGCACGTCCTCACGCACGCGCCATGGTCAGTCACAACGTAGTTATCTTGAAAGATTGCAAATAAAGTTTTTGTACATTCACAGGTTGTAAATCACAACGTACAAATATATTAGGCTTTAATAATCTGGCTGTATGTATTGCAACAGATCATAGAGTAGCACTTTGACATGACTGTGGAAGTTAAACTAAGAAAGAACAGTTGTGGCATTAACACGCCCTGAAACTCAATCATTTTCTTTCCTTGTTTATAGAGTTTATAATTAAACTAGACAACCATTTAATGTCTAACAACTCTGAAGGACAACCTGCATGTTAGTTCAGCTTAGCACAATGTGACAAAGCTCATAATCATGCTCCAAGTGGTTCATACCAGCAAATGCAGCCTGTTATTTGACAACAAACATGGTAAAAGTAAAAATCTTGCATAAAGTCAGTAACAAGAATAAGTTGTTTGTTTGTTTTTTTTAAATCTTTCTTACGTGGGCAGCTCTTGACACAGGTGGCCCCGAAATTGTACTTTCCGTGTGGGTTGGGTACCAGCTGGTGCAGGTTGGGGTCGTAGCGCAGGAGGCCTGGGCATGAATCCTTGCACACCCCGTCATCCTGGAAGTCTCGACAAGCCTGCAGCAAAAACAAGACTTCCAGTACACTGGTAACACAACAAAACTAATGATAACAGTGCATTCCTCTACCACAGCCTTGGCTAGACCCTGAGAGGTGGTCAGTGAGGGACAGCTGAGGAGGCTGATGCTCAGATTAATCAGAAGTTAAATGTCTCATTATCGTAAATGCTGCAGGGTGAGGGATTTATTTTGCTAGGGACAAAAATCGAGGTGTCTTTTTTTTCCTCACCAGACAGTCAGTGGGCCGGGGTCCCGTACAGCCTGCGGCACAGTGTTCATTACAACAGTCACTGGGGGAAGGTCCTCTGCATCTTTTAGAGCATTGCTGAGCACAGTTCAGCTTTGTTACTGGAAATCACAACAAGACACATTCAGGGGAAGGGCAAGTCTTTTTTGTGCTACTTACACGTGTTATGTTACAGTACTGGTTCATATTACAACAAAGATGGCAGAGCGTGTTTCCCTAGTTGTTGCGTCTTGCTGTTTTTGGCATACAGGTATTGTAATGTAGATGAGACACTAATGATGGTAAATCAGAAGTCTGCCCTCCAGTCAACAAAGTGTTTTTCTTCGTGTTCTGACAGTTGAATATTTGAACTTGACTGTGTAGAATGCTGTTTGTGCAGAGTTTAACATTAGAAGGCAGTTTTCTCATTCATTGGTGAAAGTGTAAATTTTCTCTTTGCTCATTAAATATAAAATTTAAACAGGAATAATGGACTTTGTAGAGAAATAGGAGACTTATTGTGTTTTTTAAGAGTATTTGTTGCTATATTTGTGGAGGGGATCTTTAACCAAAAACATGAGAGAATATTCCTTTAATATAACATCGATACAGATTTCACTTGTTTGTTTAAGATTAAAATACAGAATGAGGCTTACAAGTCTGACAGTTTTCCAGACCAGGTGCCCAGCATGAGCCGTTGAAGCAGCTGGAGTTGCATTTTTTACCTGTAAAGACAGAACACGGGCAGCAGAGAAAGAATGTTTACTTGAAACCCTCAACATGAACAGATTAACCGATGTAATGAGTGACTTCTGTAGTCTTTGTCTTCTGACGCGGAATGGATTACTTACAAAGTGGATTGTTGCTGGCAGCTGGGAGCTCCATGTTGGGTTTGTTGTCACCATTAACGATGTCATACCACTGTATCGTCTCTACATTGCAAAGTCTGTTGGTTTTGAACTTTACACCTCCTTTAATAATTTCTGCAAAACAAAACCACTGCATGAATTCAAACACTATGTTTTCCTAATAATACTGCGATTAAAAAGAAAATAAAAGTGCCCCTAAAATTGAGGCTTTCTGACCTGTGAGGCTGGTCAGCAGAAGCTCATTGGTGCCTTGACCTGTGTCTTTGTCGTAGTTAGCGAGCACAGTGAGGGCAAAGCCTCCATCGTAGAGGGAGTGACCACGAATGATGCGCAGGTTTTCCAGTGGAATCCTGGATGCTGTGTTGAGGGCGATCAGGACGTAGCCGCTCACTTCTTCTATTGACTGTGGAGGAAAACACAAGTTTGTTTCTTTGAAGGCTAGAGTCAAGGACATAGATCTGCTTTCATCTACATCAACCTTTTTCAAACACTGAGGTGAAATTGGTTAAATAAGGAGTGAAAATGAAAATAATTGGGAAAAACTATGTAAATCAGTGCAATATTTATGCAGAGCAATGAACCTCATTCATGAAACGTTCCTTGAAATTTCCCTGTTTTCTCACTCATGCAAAGACTTTTAGGTTCTGCACATCATCCTTTCAGGCTCGGATTCATAACTTTATCTGTCAATACTGTAACTGTCCATGTTGGTGATGAGTTTGATTGCCATTTGTCTGTATTTTGACATCAGAAATGAGATTTTCTCAAGTGAATGTTGCATATTTGTTGTTTTTACTTAAAAGCTCTTCACTGGGAACTGGAAACTTTCCAAAAAGGGAGCTTTCCCACTCCCCAGTTGTATGAAGACAAGAAATCAGAGGGTTACGTCACTGCGTCTGTACAGAAGCTTTACACGCAGAACCTTAGGTGAAAATGCGATGAGCAGACAGTACGATTTTAACTGTAATAGCTGGACAGTAAGAGTTCACATTTGTTTAAGAGAAATCACTTCAACACTGTAAAATCAAAGGGGGCGAAAAAAAAACAGCATGCGGAAAAGTGAGATGCGTCCATCCTCCCCAGTGGAAACACCCCGAGTGGCTGCATGATAGTGCTGACGCTGATGTTATTCTGTGTTTGTGTGTGTTCGCTTGCTTGTGAGTGCGTGTGGTCCCTAATCACATCTGTCCCGCGTTCAAGGCCTGCTCGCCACAGCTGGGCTTGTGTTATAAACACACTGAGCCACCCGTCACGACAGGCACACTGACTATAATGATCCGTGCTGAAGTGATAAGAGCAGCGAGGAAGCTGTGAAGATGTAGGACAGACAAACATCAGACCACCACATGAGATGAGAGCATCTGAAGTCTTTACACTGAGGAAGGACAGGTCGTGGTGCTCCTCCATATAGGTGACCTCCAGGTTCTCCAGGACCACTGTGCAGTTGCTGTAAGTCTTCACCATATTAAGGTAGTGGTCCTCTCTGGTACCAAGAAGGTTTAAACGGTTAGTGATGCCTTGGCAAACTGCAGAGAGAAAAGAAAAAAAAAGAAAAAACTGTCAGATTTATTTATATGTTACTTGAAACAGAAGTCGTAGTGTCACACAAGCATTTGTCCAGACTGGAGCCTGCAGCAGCGCTTTCAGTCACAGACGTCCACAGCTTATACAACACACTGATTTATAACTTTCGCTGTGTGTTTGTGAATGTCAGTCATAACTTGGCCAGCTTTCGCATGAAAAATCTACATCTACAAGAGGAATCAAATCTCCACAACAAAACAAGATCTTGGTTATGAGTCAAAGTGAGCTGGCTGTATTTATACTGGCAGGGGCCGGAGTCTTTCCACTGCTGCGCGGGCTAGTTAAAACAACCGCGAGACCAGGACATTGTGTCATTTCAGAGAAAAGGATTTAGATTCGGTGTGTCACTGATTCCATGAGATCTGCATGTGAATTTGCGGAGGGCGTTTTATATCTTGTCATTATTAACAACTGTCACAATAACTTCAGCCTAGTTTATGATGTCTGAATTTAGAATAAAAACAAAGCAGGATTAAAATGAGACTCTGGCTTTGACCAATAAAGACTTAGAGATTCACAGGACTACAACTGATAATATTTGCCTATCTCACCATATGCAATAAAGTGTTTGGATAAGGAGGTTATTACTGATAACTGCAGGAGACAAACGAGACCTTTACTTTATAAATGGAGCAAGGGAGAGCATGGAACTTGTTGTCTCTCTTGAGCTGGTCAGACAGGTTCTGGCTGGCAATCTGAAGAGATTCAGCTGAAGTTAACATTGTGACCCCCCCTCCACCACACACAGCCGTACAAACACAAAAAACACACTGCACCCACATGTAATTAGCACCGATTTTTCCTCTTTGAAGTCAAGATTTATGGGTCACATAGAAAAATAGGTTAACTAAAACCAGAGAGTATTCCTCTTGAGTGTTAGAAATGATGATGCTGCTGCTGTAATGTGGTGTCTTCACACACATTCCACAACATGCCTGCTCCTGACTGCGATGACAACCAAAACACAAGCTCTAAATTCTTAGACACACCTAACAAAACTGTACACAACAGCTAATTGGACGGCAATGATGCATTTCTAATTTGTCGCATAAAAAAAATAAACATTCCAGGTAGAACCAGAAGCCAATATTTTGTTCTTTTGCAGTGACTTTATTATTTTAAGTTCACGCAATCCAACAGTGAGGGCATGGAATCAATGAGAATTAGGCGCAAACAGCTGTCTCCGGCCCCCCTTTCTTCCTCTTCATTAGTTCGTCCCTGAGGGGTCTCCCTGACATGAACCCTGCAGTCCAGCAGCCTCAGCGCCCAGGCTACAGACGCCGAAGTAGCGAAAGCGAGCTGACCGTTTTAATTAGAGGAACTGTGTGAGATGTAATTAGCCCTCTAATTATTACTCAGGCTGAGAAATTGAACCGTAATAAACAAAAGGTTGTCAAGAATGTGCAGTTGTGAATATTAATCAACCTGATTTCAACCTGCCGAATGACATCTTTGTTGATAGGGAAGCTATATACTAGTAAATGGTTTGTTCTTACACTGTATATACACTGAATGTAGTGAATCTCCCAGCAACATACGGCCCACTTCCCCTCTGGCTGTTTCTTTCTGTTAATATTTACGATGAGCTGTAAAAGCTGGATGAGGCAGGTGATCAAAAGTTCAGCAAACTTCCTCTAAGTCTGAGCAGACGCGTCGGACTTGTTCGTCAAACAAGGAGGAAGAAAACACAGGAGATTACAGAAACGAGCGAGCACTCGAGAGAGAAAAACATATTAATCCAGACGTTGATCTTGTCCAGTACACCGGTAATGAAAGACCAGGGCTTGGACCTTATGATACAATACACATCACAATGCATGGTTTAATTTATGATTGTAATACCGTCTTTTGCGATAATATACATACTATGATAATTTCATGCAAGAGCTTAAAATACAACTTGCGATGTACCACCTGGGCAGTATAATCATAGGCATGTCACATTATATTCATGACTAAACTGACAAATTGATAAAAATACCTACAAAATAAAAACTTTCTATACAGGAGCTAGTATTGTAGAATATATTGCTATGTATATTTTATTGCACTGTTTTAAGAAGGAAGTAAGATCAACATATCCAGGATATCTTTAGTTAGCTGGCTTAACAAAACCAAACTCTTATAACTGAATGATAAGCTGCATTGCAACTATGTAAGTAAATCTAGCTTTTCCCATTCTAGGTGTGTGTCCACGTATAAGGGATACAAGCATGGAGAAGCCAAGAAATTCACTCAAACAACAAATAAGAGGAATATAATTCCACAGGTAAACAGCAGCACTACTGATGAAGCCAAAGTCAGGCCAAGGTCACAAAAAAGTGGGGTCATTCTTTCAGCTACAACCACGGTGTTAAACTGTACAGGGAGTGAATGAGTAATTATAAAAACTTGATCACAACCAGTAAATACACTTCATTACAAATCTTACAAACTCAACAAGTACAAGGTTTTAGTGCAGTAATCAGTCTCAGGCCTTCAGAACAAAGAAATAGCTTTAAAATTAACTGAAGCCAACATATGGAAAAAATAATCCACGAAGAGCAGAATTGGGGATTTCTGCTCACAAAGGTCCGGGGGATCTTTCAGGATTAGTGACATGATTTTGTTCCAAAGAAGTGAGATGTGAGAAGGTGATGTTTTCATGTGTTGGGCGCACTCATTTCGAATCTAAAAAAAAAAAAGTGAACCATCTCTCTGATACAGAAAATCCTGAGTTGAACCTGAAGTTATCTTGCTAACCTCACTAATCCTGCTTGGCAATATCAGCCATTTATTCAGATACTGCCACCATAAACAGATGTCCTTCAAAGGATGGTTGGCCTTATGTCCACACAACCATTCTACTTATTCTACTCTGTTTATCACTAGTCTTAAATGCAGTCATGCAGGTCGCTAAACTTGCCAATTACTCTGCTATTAAAGCAAGACAGTACGTAAAAAAAATATGTAGACCAGACATTACAGTAATCAAAATTTCCATTAAATCTGATTCAGTTTTGACTCATCAAACCTACTGAAAAAAACAACAACATTGTATCTGCTAAATTGCAAAGGTGGGGCCTGCAGTGACGTTAACTGATACTGTGACAAAGAGCCATTACATATTGCTTCACTTCCTCCAGCTGGATTGTCATCATAGTATGTCCAGATTCCGTGAGTAAGGAGTGGTGGTTTGGTATATCTCTGCTTCGGCATACAGTAGTGTGCATGTATGTGTGTGAGTGAGTGAGTGAGAGAGAGCGAGAAAGAGCGTGTGTGTGTGAGAGAGAGAGAGAGACAGAGAGGGAGAGAGAGAGAGAGAGCGAGCATGTGCAATACTGTGGTTTAGAGCTGCACAAATCATCCCCTGGATTGTACCTTACCAATCAGCACCAAGTCAGAGCCTGACAAAAGGCTCAATAATCCCGATCATTAATCATCTAGGCTTGTTGCAGTGTGTGGTCACATATTATTCTCCATGTTTACTTAGGGACTATTGTTGGAAGTCAAGGGTGTGTTGGCTGATATTTGGCTCTTGGGGCTAGAGGATCCGTGCATCTACAGAAAGGGAAACTGCCCGAGCTTATTATGAGAGCTGATTAACTGATTGTTCAGGTTCGAAAGAAGAGGATTCTTTTTTTCTAGAAAGACAGCATGACGATTGGACTTTCAAACAAATACCACACAAGTTGAGACTGCACCTGCTTCTATCATAACTATAGGTAGATAGAAAAGGGTTCATGCACATGCACATGAGGGCTGAACAAATTCAAGAAATTTTACTGAATTGCAATATGGCCTGAAGAAAAATCCAAAACTCAGGAGGTGCAATATTTGCAAAATATGTGTCAAAAGTTTCTCAATGAAGTATTGCGCTGCTGCAGAGATATTCCAACCTGGAAAAAAAAAACAACTTTCTTTGGTCCTCACAAAAATCACACCATTATCAGTTCAATATGTTTTCCACTTAGAAAATGAATAACCACACAATAATAACTCCTTCCAGCATTGTGAATCATCGAGCACTTCAGTAGAAATAATCCCAATTAGAAAGTTTTTGGGACATTTCAACATGCGTGAGAAAAACTTTTATGATTCTACAGTCTGTGAAACATCTGTTTACACATGAAAACAGATCAGAGAAACCCTTGGGAAAATAACTTAGACTTCTATCTACCTTAACAGAAACACATATACGCTAATATTCAGGCATTCGTGAAGAAAGTTTTCCCAAATTTCTGTTGTCATTTTCAAAAACTTTTCCCAGCTTGCTAGTTTTTGACTGTATAAACCCTGACAATGTCATTACAACACGGAAACCACAACCTCAAGCAAAGCCTCGAGTTGAATGACTTTCAGATGGAGCATTAATGGAAGAATATTTCATTGGATTATGTATTTATTTTGCCGTGTTGCAACCATGCTGTTAACTTTTTTTACGTTTGGGGCTGTTAAATGAATTTGACAGAAAAAAAGGGTTTCAATTGAGGACAAAATTTACACAACATTTGAGACTCATTAACTAAACAGGATATGATGCAATACGCATTGTCATGATTGAAAGCGAACCGAGGGAAAAGTCAAAGTCCGTCGTAAACTCACATTCTGAGGTCTAATTTAAATGTTTGAATGAAACATTGTACTTTCCTTGCCACAAAAGGAAATAATGAGCGTCCACAAAAGCAAACCAAACTGTCCCGGGACACAGCAGTAACTTTTCAATCCCATCTAATGGTTTCTTTTGGCACACAGAGCCATCAGCTATACCTTTGAATCACCATGCTTTCCTGCAGACAGAAGAAACTGTCCTCTCTTCCTCTCATTCACTAACTGCAATTCAATTACACCGCATCCAGAGTCGGATGATTCGATGATCTGAAAATGCATACGAGGGGAGAAACAACCAGCTGATGTTCTTGTTTATGTCTCTTGGCAAGAAACAACATTATGGCAAAGTATCTTACGTAACTCAACCGTCAGTTCGCTGATAACTAATCAATGCTAAGATTAATTTTCTCATTTTGGACTAAATTATGCCTCCTATATCTCTACAGATGTATGAAAATGATGTTGATAAAGTATCCGTTTTTATTGGAGCTATTTTAAGTGGCTATAACTCAAATTTCCAGATTTTCATATTTAACGGGAGCATTAAAAAAAATCCCAAAGGCTGCTATCAGCGAATAAAAGAAAACAAAACAAAAAATCACTTCCTCAATTCTTTCTCAGCCCATACTTCCTCCTCTTACATTTTCTGAGTGGTTGTGATTTAGGGTGGAGACGATGGATCAAATTGCCTATAAAGAGCAAAGCAGCTTCACTAGCAGTTATATTTTCATTCTTTGGCGGCATCTTGGAGGTTTTTTTTTAAGCCACTTTGTACAAGGACTTAAAAATGATAAATATCCTGCTCTCTTTAAGGGGGAAAGGCAATCTTCCTTTGTGTGGGAGATGCTCCAATCCCTTAGAGAAAACATCTTGGGGCCTCAGAAGGAAAAAAGGGAGCCCCTAGTAATGCAACAACACAAGCCCCTCTGACATCTCAGGAAGTTGATCTTTGTGCCGGGTCGGCTCCAGACGGCGAGCCTGTGATGATGAAGCAGATGGTAACTGATTGTTGTCTCCAGGGGAGGAGGATGTTCTAAATCTAACTTAATGTACTATTGGAGAAAGAGAACCACAGGAAGTGACGGAACCGTCATAGAATAGGGAGAAAAAAAGGATAAAAGGGAGAGTCAGGAGTGGTTTAGAGCTACATGAGTACTACATGAGTACTACATTAGTATCAGAAGAGCACGAGTACTAACATGAACATTACATGTAGGATGAACATCCGCTACATGCAGGACAACACAAGTACTACAAAAGCAGTACATCCAAAATGATACGAGCACTGCATAAATACTACATTCAGGATTACATGAGTACTTTATGAGTACGACATGAAGGACTGCACACTTGACTATATGAGTACCACATGCTGGACGACATGCAGAACAACAAGAGTATAATATACAGGCCTACATAAAACGAAACCCAGGACTACATGAGTACTACAAGCAGGTCTACATAGTACCATAGTATTATATATAGGACTAGATGAGTGCTATTTGCAGGGCTGTGTGTGTACTACATGAGGGACTGCATGAGTATTACATGCAGGACTACTTCCCATGCAAGACGACACAAACATTACATAGAGTCCAACAAGCAGGACTACATACATGACTACATGCAGGACTTCATACTTTACTACATACATTACTTCATGCAGGGCTACATGAGTATTGTGTACAGGGCTACATGATTGCTACATGCAGGACCTCTTCCCATACAAAACTACTTTCAACACTACATGCAGGACTACATACATTACTACATACTGTACATTACTACATGCAAGACTGCATGCATTACTAAATACATTGCTACATGCAGGACTGCATGCATTACTAAATACATTACTACATGCAGGACTGCATGCATTACTAAATACATTACTACATGCAGGACTGCATACATTAGTACATGCAAGAGTCCAAGTGGCTCAGCTAACTGAGCTGTAGAAGTGGGCTGCAGCTGCTGGTTCTGGGGTCAAACTGAGGAAAAGGGGTGTCAAGCCTGACAGCTAATGGATGAACATGTGCTCTTTCCCTAAAGGCTAACAAAGGGGACCAAACCTCAGGTCGTGCAGCTGTAGAACACAAATAAATGGAGCATCCCTCTGAACACATCACATCTCCTCCTCGAAACGGTCCAAGCTCATCGCCTGGCTCGGATTTGACAGCTGCCTCTGGAGTTCAGTCTGTTTAAAGCTCTACAAAGTGACCAAATAAAGACCAAAAAGGCTCATGTTTACTCATTGCTACCGAGGAGAGCTCTCTAGCAGTCACTGAGACACTCCAGATACCTGCAGCAGATAATATTTACTTTCCATCTCAGCTTGAGGAAACCGTGGATTTTAGTTCCACGCAAACACCGGAAAACAGTATGTATACTCACAATTCTGCAAACTGGGACTGCTTTAAGATCTTAAAGCGTATACAGTATACACCATATACATCTGTCCCTGAACATGGCACATCTGAAACAGAACCAGTCCCAGGGCAGATCAGTCTCTAAATTCTTGGGTCTAAATGAATATTTAATATAATATATATATTTATATTTATTTTATTTATATTTGTATATCTATATATAGTACATAAACAAGGTCAATTCTACTTTCTTTTTTTTAACATATGTTTGTCCAAGTTTGCAGAATAGATTTTTGTTATACTCCCAATAAACAAAGATATAACTGAGACATCTCTAACTGGAAACAGTGTCCCTACTTCTCTCGATACTCCACAGATCTCACATCAAGAGGTTAATGGCAAGAAAGTCGGTGTGCCGATCATCCAGAGTGACAAGGACAGATATTTTTGCTGAATTCTAAATTGCTGTATCAACATTTTTATTTTAACAAGTGGTCAAATGATTATATGTAGCGTGCAGCGGTCACTTCAAGTGACAGACCCACAGAGAAGTATCTCCAAACTCGGCACTTCTCAGCTAAACCCAACAAATTTTTAGCATCTTTCAGTTCATGGTTTTAGTTTTACAACCCTCAACATGACTGTCCAACCACTCTCACGACCATTCCAACCTCAGCACTCAGTTGTTTTCAGCAAAGAATCTAAGATAAACCATCTGCACAGTACTGCTGGGAATCACAGACTAACCCTCAAAACAACATTACTGTGACACTTTGTGCACAATAGCAATATTTCTTCGATATTTCTTCAATCTACTCTAACATAATAAGAAAATGTGTCCGTGTATACATGAAAATATCAATGTAACTGAAGTTAAATACCATAAACCCCAAAAGCAGGAATTTGACATTGTACAGCTAAGTGCACATTTGATGTCTCTTTAACACAAAAACATTAAAATCTATACTTTCCAAATGACAAAAGAGGAATCAGGTTAAAAAAACAACAACAGCTTTTTTCATAAAAATACTGATCATATGGCTGCAGTGTATCAAAAATGGACTGCAAGCAGATGTAACGCTATATATTCTATATATACTGCCAAGCACCAAACTTGAGACCAACAAAAATATCAGCTGAAGTTGCCTTTCAGGCGCAGAAGTGCTAATACATTTCTTATAGGAGGTGCAGGAGCCCAAAATGGAGCCAGTGTGAGAGGAGATGTTATACTTTTTATCCACTGCACATATACGTATATATTGAGGATATGCACACCCAGGAAAAACTGCAAAAAAAACAGTCTCTGACTCCTTTCTGAATTATGCACAGACAAGTTACCGTTCTGTTTTTTTTTTTTTTTCTGGTACATCGAGTTTGTAGTAATAGCATGTCTGATAATCTTTTCTTCTGTCTGTTGTGTGGAATGGTACGGAGCCCCCTAGGGGACATACATGTGTATGTTGTTTTTGTTTTACCACTTTGTTTTTTGTCCTACCACTTTATTTTTTTTTCGCCTCACATTTTATTTTTTCTCCTACGACTTTATTTTTTATATCCTAACACTTTATTTTTTTCTCCTACATTTTTTTTCTCCTACATTTTTATTTATTTCCCTAACACTTTGTCTTTATTTCCTTTCACTTTTTCTTTTTCTCCTTCGATTTTTTTTTAAGGAACACTTTTGTCTTTTTTGCTGTTGTCTTTGTGTTTTTGTTCCTTCAACTTTTTTTCTTAAACTTGAAGTACCACTTTAAACTCGAAGTACCACTTCAAACTCGTACTTCGACTTCAAACTCATACTTAGGGGGCTCCCCCTAGGGGACGTAAGTGTGTATCCGTAGAATGGTGTCTGAACACTGCTTGAATGCTGACAGGTTGAATTTGTGACCAAGATGATACAAAGTCGAAGAAGTTCTACACAACGTAGAAATTTATCCGTGTCTACTTCAGCGTCATCTGACCAGGGAATGAACACCAAATAAAATATTTTTCCCCACTACACAGAAAAGCTAGCTGTTTTTCAGCAAGTGGAAAAATACTTGCTAGTTTTGCAAAAAACAAACAAACAAACAAACAAACACCCCCCCCCCCCCAAAAAAAAAACATATTTCCAAAAAAATTCTAATGGTACTTTGTGTTTTTAACCAACAATATTCTGAAAAAACATTACTGGTTTAAACTGTGCTCTTTCAGTTTTGCTTCCCTTTCACTGTGTTGGGGTGGAGCTAAAAAACCAGAGACAAAAAGCTCCTCATATCTGGGGAGACAGTATTAATGAAAGTATTTGTGAGGCTACACAGAGAGAGACAGAGGCGAAAATATGGTTTCTTTTTGGAATTTGGATAACCCACCCATTTAATTTAGAAAAACATTCAGTTACTGACTTACAAGGAATCTATTATTACAATCCTGTTGGTTATTATTTAAACTTCTGCAGTAGATGAGTAAGAAAAACCCAGATTCAAAGTGGTGAGCATGATAGAGGAGATAAATACAACATGTATGATGGAAGTTACATTAATAAAATAAAATAAACTACTCAGCACCAGGTTGATTTATTGACGCAACACAGCTGCACTCTTATTATACTCCAGCTTTGGCTGAATTATGAGCCCATATACATATCACTGGTCATATAATTCCCCCACATAACCTTTTGTAAAGTCCATTAGTTGAGTATGGAGTCACTGAACAGTCCTACTCCTGTTACCCAAAACTCGCACAACCTCCATCAACTCCAGCCCCATTTAAATTCCAATAATGCACCCGCCATTCTCTTAAAATGTTCCAACACTGAGACGTTCTCCCTGTTAGAGACCATTCTAGCCAAGACAACCCCCACCCCTCGTTTTTTCTCTCTTTCTCTCTTTCTCCCTCCCTGTTAAAACCATACTCCTCTTCAATCCCACAGGAAGCCGGAGAGGAAGAGCGGAGAGGGAGTGGGCGGCAAGCACGCCGCTGCCTCACTGCTCCCTCCCCCTCCCCTCCTCCACCAACCGCCATTGAACCATGCCTGGAAAAGAAGAGGAGAGGTAGAAAAAGAGGGGAGAAAGAGAAAAACAACCACCACAAGTAAATAGACCCACAAATTTCACACATCATTCCAGCAAGAGAAAGCAGCTGGGATTTGGGAATTCCCTGCTGGTTTAAGCATTCCCAAACGCAGTGCAGGAGGCCCAGGTTAGAGGACATCAACGGAGACAACAGATAAGTCTCACTCACTGGACTCCTCTCCTCAACTAAACAAAGGAGATAGACGCTCTTTGAGGCAGCCTCTCTGCTTAAGGGTTTCTTATTTTTAGACTGACTGCTGACAGGCTCATTTCTGTGTAGTTCTAACCGCTGCTTCACAGCGTTGCCTGCCAACAATTGCTTTAGTCATGTCTCTAGCAACTCTTCCTCACTGGAGTCTTCACACTCACACACAGAGTGTGTGAGAGACAGAGGGAGAGAAAGAGAGAGAGAGAGAGAGACCCCATAAAAGGAAGATTCAACAAAAGCTCTGGGGTTTGTGTCAGTAAGCTTAACTCTGTTGCTCAGTCCTTACTCACCTTTTCAACCTCCGACTTACACATCAGGAAACCGTTAAAATCACTGATGAGCAGTTTCTTCCTCATCTGGCACAGGGCAAGAGCAAGGAACGGAGGAAGGGAGCCCAGGGAATTAGTGTGCGCAACCAAGAAGCTTGCATAATTTAACACTGTGGAGGGATTGCCTTACATTTTGCCTTGTACTCACCAAAGGCATGACCAATTTCATTTGTACAAGAAAACACGAGAGAATTTTTAGCAATGTCCTGATGACACATCAGACTAAAATGTCTGAAATGCAGTGGCGCGCCACTGCCAAGTACTTGGGGCCCCGGAGTTCTCACTTAAAATCTTCGGAGTATTTTCACAACATCTCCTTCAGAGTAAGAGAGAACAGGCCAGATAGAAAAGTAGTGACTCCTTTTTCACAAGATGCTCATTTCGCCAATTGTGTGTGTGTGTGTGTGTGTGTATGTGAGGGGTGTTATCATTGTCCCTCAGAAAATAAAACACACATGGACACACATCACACATGATTTATAAAGCTCTGAACAATGTGTGAGCTTGTTTAAGATGATTATGACTGAGGCGGCCGGTTGTTTCAAGGCCGCCCCCTCACTACGGGAACACAGAGGGGCTTTTGCAAAACATTCAGCCTGGCTGCTTTGTGTCAGTCATCAAAGCCATCAGACTTGGCAGGCTAGACCTTTCCCTCGCTATCAGCTATACTGACGAAAACAAGGATCCTGGCTCGGAATCATCGTGTTTAGAGACGTGAACTCTCATGACTTCTCTTGAAGAATAAATGATCGGCGTCCAAGCCAGGAACAACACCTTTCCTACTCTATTGTTATCCAGCATCTAGGATATCTCCTGTTCTCCCTCCCTCCGCCATGATGTTTGTGTGCTGTGTTGGCTGTGTTGCAGGATTTCACAAACAACTATGAGATGAATTTCACAAAATCTTGGTTGAGGGGTGTAGAAAGAAACCATAACATTTTGTGGTAACTCTGTTTCACTTGTTGCAAACTTTTTTTTTTCGACATCAGGTTCATCTGGGTTCATCTTGGTTGAGGTATGCTGTCTCCAAGTGGCCTCTAGCTTAGCTCTGTTCTTCGCGTCTCTTTAGCCACTGAGTTCTGGAGCCGATGGGGTCGGACAGCGACATAATGAGCTGATAACTCGCAACAAGAAACTCTAAAGCTGATGAGAGTTTCAGAGTTGGATGAAATTAATTATGAACCTCAATGGTGCTGGGATTACGTGTGCCGTATTCTATTCTTCCAATTATAAAAAAAAAAGTGTTTAAGCTATTGAATAATATAAATCTACAATTTCAGACTAGAACTTCATCTGCTGAGAAAGTGGGTCATGTTTTCAATTACAAACATGTTTCATGGCATCACCCTGTTAGCTTATTGCTCCACAGTCACAGATTCATAACGAGAGGACACCCAGAGAGGGAATACCGCCATCATGGCGTCCAATTTGGAGCCAGAATCAGCCTACTAGTTTTTTACATTTTCTCGATCCTGGACAGATAAATGGCATCAATCACCTCCATGGTGGAAGAGATACATAAATCAACTGAGATGATGTTTCCAGCTTCAAATCTTGGAATCAATTTGAAATGTATTTTTTCAGTGAACCACTATGGTGCCAAGATAAATCCTGGTACACTTCAGAAACCCTCGAAGGAAGTATAAAAAGACATTTTTTTTAAAAGCGCAGGATTTCCCTTTTTTCATAATTCAAATACATCCTGCTTGACAATGAGAAACAATCAAATGTAGTAGGATGTTTAAATGCCCTTTGACCCAGTAACCCAAATTAGATTTTGAATATTCTTAATCTCTTGGAAATTGTCTGGATGCCTGATTAGTGAAATAAAACCCAAACAAGTGGATTCATATTAAAAAAAGTCTGGAGCTGCCTTCTAATCAGCTCAGGAAGAGGTTGTTGTTGTAGTGGATAAAATACAGGTCCAGAGAGCTAATCCTGACTGCCTGGCATTACTCCAGCTATGCACTCCAGGGTATTTCTACCACATTCACTAGCTCACCACACACTTATCCAGCCGAAGTGGTTTGCTGTGAAAATCAGAGGAGAGTGTAGTTAATATCGATGATTTGTCAATGATGCTGGAATATAACACAGCGGCCTTCCTTCATTAAATGTGCAATCATGCAACGAGAAGGTCACTTCCACCTTTATTACGGAGGGAAACATTGCAAGTGAAGCAAGAATGCCTCCAGATTTTACAGGTCTCTGGCTTCAATCATGAAAACACGTGGTAATGTAGACGTTGCGCTAAAGGTCCCACCAGGAAATTAATTCTGAACTCAACGAAGCATCGGTGCTGTTGAAACTTATTAGGTAATGTGAGAGGGTACCTCAGAGGGTGTGTTGTGCTCGGAGCATATTGCATGTTAGTGCTCCAGCCTGGTAGACCAGTCCTGCCACCAACGTGCCATCAGCTCATCTATCACTGACTGGGATGAAAAACATTTATGAAGATGATGAAATCCTTGAGAGGTAATAGGGGCCTGTAAAATTCCGGAACCACTGTGAGAAACATCTAATTGTATTCCTCGAACACACCCTCAACACAATACACACTCAGGAGCCCTGTCATCATTGTTGTACTTCAGCCAGCACTTTGTCATGGAGGGCTACTAAAATTATACTTCACTACGACAAGATAACTCGTTGACTTCTTGTAGTGATGGAGACAAACCTTTAGGCGAAGTGCCCTTGTTGTGGGCTCTGTTGCATTAATTTTTGAAGCACGTACATCAGTGTTATTTATTGTGACTCAATAGGACTGGGAAATATAGAAGAAATAGCAATACGACAGTATTCAGAGGCACTTTTAACAACATCGATATAAGGATATTTGCTCAGGTACATATCACGTAATCCAATTGATGTTGTTAAGAAATGTGACATGACAACCCAAATCGCTAATTTTCCCCTAAAATTTCCATAATCATTTTGTGAGAAATCTGACCAACTCCTTGCTCTTTAGCGCTGATTTAGAGAACAATACTGTGCACCACAGTTTGTGACTATGTAGCGTCTTACAGTATCTTACATGCAGCCATAATTAACGCTATGTTTTTATGTTAAAATGTTTGAAGCGAAGAAATGTGGCTATGAAGAGCGACAGAGCCTTCACTTCTGTACGACTTCAAGTCATCAACAGTTGGATTCTATCAATACTAAGTTGAAAACAAACAGCAAAAGGCCTTTCATTCCATAGCAGCCTCCATAAATCTTCGTAAACGTGGATGCCTTTCTCCTCACTGTTGACAAAGGGTTGAAAAGTCATGTCTACATGGCAAGTTAAGGTCAGCGAAAGACAGATAAGTCTGTGTCAAAGAAGACAACAAAGTCCTGAATAAAGAATTCTTTGTCCTTGTCTCCGGATTTTAGCAGAGAAAAAGAGACACATACATGAGGCACTGAGGGGCTTAATTTATTCATCTCATGCGCTCTCCCTTTTCTTTACGAGTGCATCTCTGTGTGCGCTCATTATCTTATTTAGCACCCAGACATTCACACACCCATGTATATATCATTTTCTATGGGCAAGATTCCAGTTAGGAAAGCCAAACACAATAGCCGGCGTAAACTGAGAATCCGAACTTTACACTCTGCAGGTTGTCAGCACCAGACTTTCGGCAAAGACATGACAGAATGTCTTGACTAGTGTTACAGTTTCCACTTTGAGGGTCCACATGATATAAATTTTGTCATCAGTGGTTCTGTACCCAGCAAATTTGTTGTGACTGTGCAGACATGTCAGCGCACAAGAGCGCCAGCTGCACATGCACTGGAAAACTTACACAGCCTTTCCTGTAGACACACATCTATCAAGCGTGTGTGTGTAACGTGTCCCTTAAGAGTACTCCAGAGGAGTCGTATAAACCAAAGTGTCTGGAGCTGCCCGTGTGTGAGCGTGTGTTGGGGAGTACCGTATAATTTAGCTATAAGACCAAATGGCAATCCAGGTATCAGTTATCAGGGTATTCTGTGTGTCTGGTTACTCTTCTCCAGTTTTTCCTGTGTGCACACATACATCTGCCATGACACTTTTTCAAATCTAAATGATGCTGAATGCAAAATGTTAACACGAGTGTGTTTCTTTATCGAGGGGAGGCTACAGGAGCTAAACCTTTGTTTCTATTTGACTAGTTCTTACTCGTTGACGCTCGCTTTTCTAAAGACTGCAATAGCGTACTGTACATCTTGACTGGCACCCGACCGCACCCATGCAATGAAGCGTGTAATACTTATTAAAACAAGTTTAAAAACTCTTTTTTTTCTGCAGTCCAGCAAACAGACAAGCCAGATCAAGACTCAGAAATAATAATGTATTCTATGAATTCTGCTTTTGAAGTCCGCTAATCCTCTTTCCCTGTGATTAAAGTGGCTGTTGTAAATTCAAGTCAAGCAAAATGTTGATATATCAATGTCTGACACACTTTTTCTATTGTTTACAAGAGGAAAAAGTAAAAAAAAAAGAAAGAAAGAAAGAAAGAAAGAAAAAAGCTTAAGCAAAAGTCTACGCAACAGAGCCAAAGCAAACTAAAGGAAAGTACCCTCATGGCTCAAGTTAAAGCTGCTGGAGAGTTCCAACATCCTTCTAATCAGGATGTGGAACAGGAAGCCCCCCCTTCCCAAGACGGCAATAGGGACTACAAATTGAACATCCTGGAATTCTGTTTCAGTAGCATTTGAAATGCATGAATGAATTTAGAAAAATGTACATAAATTGAACACGATACAACCAACCGCAAGATTCAAACTGCCTAATAAGAGAGGGAGAACGTACAACAAGCTTTCCAAGGCCGACGGACCACACAGGAGGAGGCCGCATGCAAGTTTTAGGGATCAACCTGAGATGTTCAGAGATGGTGATTTGTTTGTGAAGCTATTGTTCTCCTCCCTATGGGTGATTCCTCTTTAGATGAGCACTGCTCCTCAAAATAACCCAAGGCTTAGTCTGTAGGATGAAGGTGAAAGACTCTTATGTTCCAATATGGAGGCTAAAGCAAAGGAACTAGGACAGAAACAGCAAAGTCAGTGATTTCAGCCTGTCATTCTTCTTTGTTTGTTTATCCTCCAAGTCCCTGTTTCCTCCTCTGCTGTGATCCGTCTTCTGATCTATGTGCCACCCTTGTCCGTCGAATTGACACCTCATGCATTTGCATTGTGACAGAGACGGCGCTCGGTGTGAATACAAATACTCCAACTTTATTTGTCTGAGAAGAAAAAAGAACTTTAACTATGTATAGCTACACACACACACACACACACACGCTGCAAACATGAAGTCATCAAATTTCCCAGTGCACAATAAGAAAATAAAGTCATTAAATGGAGAATTAATGGTGAGTGACTTGTTGTGTTGATGCCATTTCTACTATTTGACCGGTGTGAAGATGGAGGAATCCAATAATCCTGGAGTGAAGAAGAAAAAGAAGTTTCACAAAGGTTCCAAAATGTTTGGGAACTTTTGTGCGATAAGTGCTGACACCAAACCATCAGACAAATGGGTGTTTTCATACTTGTAGTCTGTTTGCATCACCACAAACCACACTGGGTTGCACAGATGCAGCTGTAAGCTGGCTGGTTTGTCGACTACCAATTGACCCCAAAAAAGGAAATGTATTGGTCAGATGTGTCTGGGGACAGGTTGGGAGCAAAAGAGTAAAAATATGAAGATCTGTGTTCCAACTAGTGCACATCTCTGTTGCTCAATTTGCATACATCATCATCTACTTTTTCCTCTAAGCAGATGCTCTGACATGTCCAAAAATGCAAAGTACACCTGGTTACGGGAGCTGTTTGGGCTCAAACTTGTGATGCACACAGGTAGCTGGGTTGGACTGGTCTTATCACCTACTAACCTCAAACGAAGAGGAAACCGCAACAGACATTTTGCGTCATCTCCCGCTCTCGCAACACTTAAAGCAACGTGCATCTGAACTATTCCTTTTGTGTGCTACATGTGTAAAAGGGCCGGTTCCTATGAGAAAGCATTTTATGTCTGTTCACCATCAATTCAGCTGAAAATGTCTCTTTCTCAGGGCATGCAGTGTGTTAGAGCAACGGTTTTTATCCAAGCTGAAAGCCTCTGGGAAGGAAACATGTTCACTTTCCATTCTTACCCTCCAGACCAGCACTGAATCACTGTTTCAGCAATTTAAGTCTGACAAGACACATTCACAAAATGTTTCATCCAACAACTGGAAAAATGAAATTATTCCACAGTAGAAACTGATTGGTGAGAAAATTTTCAACAGCTATAATTGGCATCATTGGAAAAAAGAGAAGTTATTACACTGGCCAGCCAAATGAGAACGGTGTTCCCTTTCATTTAACCCCTGAAGTTATTCTCGTAAAGTACTAGTCTTCAAAAATGACTGTCGGTATAGATTTAATCTAAGGATACATACAGAGGTATATTCCACTTCTGTCACCAAGCGCCACTATCAGAACACTCATAATATTGGAATAAATGCTGAGGAGCAGGTTGAAAGTTCCTATCTTCGTGCAAATATTATTTAGATATGCAACAAATGTTAATTTGATTTGATACACAGATTGAAAACAATAAGTTTCTCAAATAATTATTTGATTAAAAACAATGCTATTAAAAGGAAGGTGAACGTGAAAGTATCTTAAAGCGCAAGATGATGTCTTTAAAGAGCCTGCTTTGTCCAAAACCAAGAGAAAATAAATTAACTACTGAATAAGACAAAGAAAAGGAGGAAATCCTCACTACTGAGAAACCGGACCTTTGGGATGTTTGGTATCTGAGCCTGAACCCCCCTTCCAAAAAATAATAAAAGAATTGTTCTAAACTAAAAACAGGTGGACAAGGTTTGTTGTGCCCATTATATGTATTTTTTCCAGTTCATGTAATATACCTGTCTTTGATAAGTTCAAATTTGATCGAAAAGAAAAGCCCGTTGACCAAATAATTTTATTCCAGTCAGTGTTTAAATGCTTTGAATTGTCGAACTTGACTCTTAATAAATATACTGTGAATCCAAAAAAAAGAATTTACCAGTGAGTCATGTTTTCCAAAAGACAAGGTCCATCTCCCTCAGACAAGAGCTCAGTATTGCTCCAAAAGGCAAAAGAATGAAATCACTCAAAGTTATGACCACTCCTGTTAGAGATCTGCACACACACACACACACACACACACACACACACGCGCGCGCGCGCGCACACGCGCACACACACACACCTCTGGTCTGGTTTCCTTTTACAACACGGCACCGTGGCACCTGAGGAGATGGGAAGATAGCACAGCGGCTTTTTTTTTTTTTTTTCCAACATGAATTCCTTGGTCCTTTTCCACTGGAGCCTCCGTGCACAGCCAGTGGATCATGGAAAGCCATAAATGCAGCGGATGACTTTGTTACCATGTACAAACAAATCAGTTCAATGAGTAACCACTTTGACAGACGTATTCCACGCTGCATGTATACAAACCAGAGAACATCGATGTGTTATAAAAGCTGCAGGGTTACTTTTGATTACTGAAATCATTGATAGCGAGCACAAATTTAAATACTGATTCATGTCAGACATAAAAACAGTAACTCAGTGGAAGCAGGCAAGTAATTGACTGCAACAGAATTGCAGCGCTACACAATAGATTTACTGTCGTGTGTCTTTCGGGTTAAAAGTAGGAAGACGAACAAAAGCTGCTTCACTTCTGCCTCTTGATGACATACGTGTCTAGCCTCGGGTGCGTCTCCTGCACGCCACAGATCTCAGTTGCTCTACAGAACTATCAGCGCTGCCAGATAACCTGCCATCTCTACAGAGGTGCTATTGTGCCTGAGTGAAACCAAAATCCTGCACCTCGCCAGAAGCTCTCTAAAATCTCAAACACTCAGAC
The DNA here is from genome assembly GCF_037954235.1 of Aulostomus chinensis. NCBI lineage: Eukaryota > Metazoa > Chordata > Actinopteri > Syngnathiformes > Aulostomidae > Aulostomus > Aulostomus chinensis. The sequence goes on from NC_141324.1 coordinate 23,728,774, forward strand.
TGGGTGCAGTTTATCAAAGCTGGGAAGGAGGGCGATGAGAAATTATCCGCCAGCTCCCACGGCCCAAAAGCAAAAAGCCATATTTCCAACAAGCAGATGGAAGTCTGGGAAGGTCGTCAGAATCAGCAAGACAGCAGCAGCAGCCTGGACCCTGAAACGCAGACTCGAGATTCTAGGATTACACAGGATCACAGCCTGTATGTCACTACCGACATCCATCTAATCCAAGAGAGTGGGCTTTAATGATAAGAAAATGCCGTTTTCAGCAATGGGGGAAAAAATGACTGATGATGGAAACCGGTTCCCGGCGCACACGGAAAAGCACTCGGGGTGCTGAGACGCACTGCAGGACTGAAGCTTTGTCATGACTCAGCTCAACCTTTGCAAGCACATTTAAATTCATAAGCGATGGAGCTGAACTGCACCTTCATATATTATCTTCAAATCTAATTCTCCCGAGACCTTGAATAATCCATTAGCTCGGGAAAAAACATATTGATATAAGCTGGTTATCCTGGGCCGCGGAGAGTCGGCGAGCCTTGCTTCAAGGATTAAAGATTTAGCCACCAACATGCCCTGAGATTAGTTTCATCTTTCACAGGTAATAGACCAGTTAGAGGAACTCTCGGCTGCACAATTTATCGAAATATCGTTGATATCACAATGTGGCCGCATGTAATATTTACATTCAAGAAGCTGAGAGGTTTTTGATGACGGGACAACCTGACAACACTCAACCTCACCCTGCAAACCATTGACGATTCTACACATCATCAAATATTCTGCCCATCACCATAAATCGATGAATTGTTGAGTAATTGACGAGTCCATCAAATCTGAATATTCAAGAGTTGGTAGGAATTTGACATTTTTGTTTCAAAAGCCACTGAAAGCTATTAGTTTAATCAATTACCTCATCGATTTCTACTGTAAATAACTGGCGGTTAATCGATAGCTGCAACTCTGAATCATTCCTCAGGCACACTGGGACATTTTTGTTTGGTACAAACCACAGCGATTATCACTTTACTGGTATATTTTTTCAGTGTTACGTTACCCCCCCCCCCCCCCAAAAAAAACAACATTCCAAGTTACATTATGATTCACAAAACTGATTGAAAAGATTTGTTTTTTTTTAATTCAAACTTAATCTCACACAGGTTTATCAGCTCATAACTGCACTGCATTGAAGATGTGACCTTCAACAGCAGGAAGAGATGAGAGCATCATCATCAGCATCATCACCACCACCTCTACAGACCTCCGGCGACAAACGAGAGTCCGGTTGATTCTGAGCTCATTGAGCAGCTCATCGGGGAAATGAACCACCGCAGTCAGTACTTGTGGTTGGCTGCTGGGTGAAGCTGCAGGCATTATTTCAAACCACAGCAATGACAGCTAATAACTCAGCATGCCAGCACTCCGAGAGAGGAGGAGGGACCTTTTTCTTTATTATCCAGAAAGTTCTGAGTGGCTGAGGTGAGGACAGGCAGGTGGGCTTCCTGCAGGAGAGGCCACATGACGTTATTTACATAACTAATGATGCATTCAGTTACCTTGGAAATACTGATACTTTGCATAAAAGCCAATAAAAAAACAGTTCAATCTGTTCCTTACATTTCTGATTCATCATTCGGGTACCGACTCTATTGATAGATCCCTTCAAAACATGTATTGCTTGGTTTGGTAATTGCAAAATAAGTCAAGGGATTACATGTTCCCTCGTGGGCTGAGGAAATGATCCTTCTTCTTAAGATTCATAAAAACATCTCAAATCCTGCGTGATTATCTCAGAAAAGTCACTAAGCTCACACCAACACTGGTTTTTCATTCCCTGATGTTTATTTTGGTGATATGTTTTAAAGTGGAAAGCATGCCAGCAAAAAAAAAAAGAAAAATTTCAAAATAAAAAACTTTTCGAACTGTGTCTTGAACAAGCGACTGCAAAAGCAACACGGTGGCATTAACAGCGCAGTATTTCATAGTACACTTTCAGTATTTGATGCTCCTCTGGTGACAACATTGTACATCTTGATTAAATCAGGTTTAACTAGTATGAACAGTGTGTGCAGGGAAAACATGACGCACCACAAAGAAACATCTGTCTCAGCCTCTGGCCAAACACAAATCAACAACAACAATAACAAATACAAAACGTAAAAACATATGGTCCACCCTGGACTTCCCTCAAAATGGAAATTGAGCCAGTTTGCAAGAAATGTGCTGCGTATTATAACTACCATCCCAGCTGCTCGTTTCTAATCATCTCTTCTCCAGAATCCTTATTTACTGTGAGAAACTTGTGCTGACTGGTGTGTTTAGAACCCTAGAAATATTTAGGAACTCGGTCTTTTTGGCTCCCAAACACTTTGGGTTTGTTATAGTTCTCTCGAAACCAGAGGGTTTCTTGGAGCAGATGGGAAAGACGCTACGTCCACACGTGTTTCTGGCAATGACCACACTGGTGCTTATCTTCTCGTGAGGAGGAACATCAGCCCCGATGATTACGGAGACAGATGATTCATGTTTAATAAGAACCTGAAGACATTAGGGAGTGAAATGATCACTTTTTCTCCTGACATCTGGCCTTGATGAGGTCTGAGTCAGTCAAACGAACAAACCACTCACCCTGGGAAAGAAACCAAACCATCTCAAAACATTTTCGGCAATTAAAAAATTATTTATTTAACAAATGAGATGTTGGATCAAAGGAGGCCCTGTTGATGTAACTCTTTGACTCTTAAGGTTATAAATTTTATGTCTAATTGCATCTTTTTTGTACTTATATGTGATGTATTATTGTGTCTGTGACGTAGGCTCCCAATGTGCTACTTTGATGGCTACAGGCAAGTAAGTAGTAGCAGAAAAGTTGAAATTTCTTAAAGAGACAATTATCTAATCTATGGCTGAGTATCAAGCTTTTTTATGGCTTCAGTGACATCGAGATGGAAAGATTATTTGTTGTTAGACATCAAATTTCGATCTCTGAGGAGGAAATCAAGAGGTTGCAGGGTTTTTTTTTTCCCATGTTGTAAAACTCCGCTGAGTAAAACATGAAAAAGTGCTGAAACATAAAACCCAACAGCTGAAAAAAAACAACAACATTTAATTTACATATCAATTTGATTTACTACTTTTGTGAAACTTTTCCAAACACTTTTGTGTGGAAATGCCAGGGAGCGAAGTAACATTCATTTTGGTAACACTGATTTTTAACCGTGTCAAAGTCGAGATATTTAAAAAATTCCTCATATAAAATGTTAAGTGTGATCTTGTGTGATCAGTGTTTGGGTGTAGGAACTTATAAAACTTATAGTTCCAGTTTCCTGAACACCCACATATTTCATTTACAGCTTTCCACCAAATCCAAACGTGAAATAATCAATCGATATAAAAGTATAATCACACTTTGGTGTTACAACAATAAATTAAGAAGGGACTATAAATTAAGGTAAACGAGTAAACTGCGAACTCCACATCATCATCCCTCCCTACTAAATCATCATCATCATCATCATCATCATCATCCTCCAGTTTGCGTACTTGGATCATCGTCGTAACGCTGAATGAAGCCAAAGATGCGTATTTACGCACTTAACCACTCTGCTGTTCATGTATGGGTTTTGCACGCTCCCCTTTGTAGTGATTTATCGATAAGTATCGCGTATTGACACGCCAGTGACGCGGCGCTGAGGCTCCAACCAGGTCACACAGCCGCCAGCGAGGCTGTGAGAAACTTTTCTCACACGCTGGATCGAGTTTCTCAGCGGCTTTCTGGGATTTCTCAAATTCACGCAAATGCCGCACGGGCAGAGAAGAGAGCTAAAGCCGGATTTTTGTTGTTGTTCTTCTTCTTTTACACCACTGCAACGCGGCTGCGTTCCCGTATTCTCCCCTTGACTTACCTTTCTTTTCCGCCAGAACGCAGCAGCTCAAGCAGAGCAAAGAGGTGAGACAGATCCACTCCAGAAAACGGCTCGCCATGGTGTTTCTACTCTGAAGGTGTCACTCCATGTAACCCACACGCGATACTCCGCTTCAAAAAACAAACAAACCCTGAAAAGCTCCCAGTTGTTCTAGTTGAGGGAAAGACTTTTCCTTTTACTAGGAGACTCAAAGTTTGACAGCTCCTCCTCTCCGTTGATAATCTCCGGCAGTCCGAGCTCGGGCTGCGAGAACAAACTACTGGCTGCGGTGACGTCAGCGGGAGGGAGGACAGAAGAGAAAAATCAACCGCTCAGGTAGAGGCAGGGTGTCTAGAGAGGGGGTGGGGGGACTTTATAGTATGTTGAAATACTCGTGAGTTTTGTTATAATGCAAAAACACTCTAAACCAGTCCTTTATATTTTATTTATTTTACACAAATCAGAATACAATACACAAAATTTGTCTTGAAACCGCTCCCAGAATGTATACTCAACCATGGAGAAAATGAAGTGATAGCATCATCAAGATCTGCTCACAATCGGTTCAAAAACAGGTCATGTGATCATTTATGATCCTTCTCAAAGGCAATACTTCACCCAAGAAGTGCAAATTCCCCCTTCAAGTCCTCGGAGTCTTCAAATCCAAGAGGATTTTTTCCCTCTCTGCATGACTTCTTGGTGACTCAAGGCAAAACTTTACAAAATGTCCCTGTACAATCTCTCAGATGCTTCATCCAGTGTAATCCAAGTCTTCTTTATCCGGCCTTATGCTCAGTAATCCACAAACACTTTAATTTGAGCCCAAAACAGGCGATATCACAGAAAACGCTTCAGTTCAGCGCCACCACCACAAGTTCAAATCAGTGAGCCGAATGTTCACCAATTTAATACCTAATACACCGCCTCAGTGTATTTAATCTAAATCTGCTCAGATAATTCCGATATCATCCATCACACCTACTCCAGCACCCAGACCAGATGTACTTTTGTTTTTTAACGTTTATTCAAACTAATTTTAGTGACACCAGACTCAGATGAGAGCATTTTATCAGGTCCTCCGCTCCACATTTGTGGCTCTTTGTAAACCCCACTCAAGCTGCTGGACGTCTTATGTTTCTTATTCTTTTATTTGATCCTTTATTTATTTTTAATCGTAATACATAAGTGTGAAGGTCACAAAGTCTGGAACTGAGCACGCGTACCAGATCCTACTGACAAGTCATAAAGGAGACTGTAGCTGAGAAAAAGAAGGTCAACGCAAACGCCTTGGAATATGTTAGTTATAAGTTTCTTTAATAAAATCTGTAGATTTCTAGGGAAAGTATTGCACCATGTAACATTACCGTTATTTGTATAAGCTTGAAGAAGTGATGCAGCGATAACCTTCTGGTAAGTGAGTTCAACAGAATTAAGAAAAATCGACATTCCTGATCCATAAAATCAGCACAGCAAATACTTTAGTATTCTTAAATCTATCAAGTAGTTGATTCTAACCCCTTCTAGGGGATAGTGAACATATCAGTATTGTGTATTTCAGAGCCAGAACACAAGTTCAAGTTTCCAAATGCTTCATTTAGTCAATGAAAAGTTCCAAAACCTTCATTATTACCAATTCACAATGATATGAAACTGAGAAAAGTAGCAAATTCTGTGTGAGTGATAACATATGAACCTTCGTTCTCGCAGCAAAATTCTGACTGAAAGAACCAAGATAGCAATCCAGGTAAAGACATTTTATCCACATTTTTTTTAAAGATGAGAGATACTGTATCAAGTGTGCAATTCAGCTGTTTTTACAAAAACAGAGTTGTTTAGTTGTTTTGGCACCAGGTTAATATTTCACACAAATAAACTGGAACAATTTTTTTCGCCCCTGCTGTCAAAATATTGGATTAAGAGGGCTTAAATGTGATACTTCAGTAGCCAAGAGCACGATGATCTGGTTACATTTCTGAGAGGAATTAGTTTGTTGATGTGAGAGAGCTCATTCGTTACAAAGGAATCAAAATATAAAACACGCTTTCATTCATTAATACAATTTGTACAAGTAATTTGACCACCAGTGTTTCTAGTGTCGTGTATAAAGGCAGGGTTCTGGAGCCACATGGGTTAGTGAGCATGTAAACATCAAAATAATAGAACGGGTGCATCTAAGTGGAACGTAGCCAATACCACTGTTGTCTAGTGTCCCCCATGTTTATCCTGCCTGCATCTGCTGTCAGAAGGGGTCTATTTGACGTTATTAAGATGGTGATGACTCTCTCATGACTGCTTAGGTTGAAGCCTGGAGGATCAGCACAGATATCAGCTGATTATATCGCAACAGAATGATCCTAGATCCAGCTTAATGGCTGCAGTCATCCCGAGTCTTTCTAAGAAGCCAGAAAAATCATTTTTTATATCAGCTTTTTTTGTTTTTTATATTGAATCTCATTGTTACACCAGAGAAACAAAAGCTTACTGTTTTAATTTAGCGGCTCACAAATCCCAACGGTGACTTGTGGTATCATCAACGCTGCTTTGTAGATTCTCACACATATTTAGTGGTATTTTTAGATGTGAGTGTGTACAAACAGCCCTCAGCATCAGTGTCATTCAGGGTTGGACGGCAAAAACGTCTAGACTGTTGACGGAGTGTCTGCCTCATCTGAGACGACCTAATTGGATGCTAAGCTGCTCCAATGTGTTTGTTGTTGTACACACATCAGACTCTGCGGGGACAAGAGTGATAGAAATCATTTTTCACGCTGGCCTTTATTTCATTATCGCAGCCTAATAGCTCAGCAAATGGTCTTTGTTTGTACGGTTAGAGGAAGAGATTATTGTGTTTGGTGAATGTATAACCTTTATCCTCCTGAGGAAAATTACCTAACGTGAGGCTTGTGTTTCACAGGAGATGCTCGACCAGCCGCGTTGAATGGGTCTTACGCAAGTGTCCGTTTTTTTTTTTTTTGTTCCGTTGAGAAACTGTTGGCTCACTTTTGATGTCACAAATCTCACAACTCTCGAGGATGTCGTGCTACATGTCGCCCTTTCTCACGCTACCTTGACTCGCCACACGAACGTTTGAAGACTTTAAAGCTGCCTAGCAACAGTTGACTGCTTTCAAGGGTCTTCTCCAAACCCTTAATGCTGAATCAAAGCGCTCCTCACGTGGTCCCATTTCCCCAAAGGGTTCTTCCAACTTCAGTGTGCTCATGTGCTTTGAAACGGGGAACGACGGAGACGGAAAAGTTTTTATATTTGATTGCTTAAAGCTGACAAATAACGCGTCAAGAGCTGTTTCCACGATGTGAGTGACAACATGGAATCCACCCTGGGCTGAGGGGTTGGCAGAGACGAGGATCCCCAGGGAAGATTCTTGTTGCTGTCTAGGGGTTGAGAAGGAAAAAACAAGACTCAGTTGCAGTTTTTAACACAACTGAAATCTGTTTTTCATCCGTACAAAACGAATCATATGGCTATCTATCACCCACACGAATGGAGTTACGAAGGCCCAAGAGAAATAAAGCAAAGTAAAAAGTGCAGAAGTGCCCCCAAGTCTCATGTGCTTTCAAAGGCCTTGAGAAATGTAGTAAATTCTGTGTGAATCATAACCTGTGAACATGTTAGTCATCACGGTAAAAACCTAAATTAAAGAACAAAGATTGCAATCTAGATAAAGACATTTTTCAACTGCAGAGGAAAAGATGAGAAGTGTTGTGTTGAACTCAGCTGTTTTCTTAAAAAAAAAAAAAAAAAAAAACCAAAATGGTTTTAAGTTGTTTTGGCAACAGGTTAATATTTCAGACAAGTAAACTGCATCATTTTTTTTTTCAAAATATTGGATTGAATGGGCTTAAATGTGATGCTTAGTAGCCGAGAGCACGATGATCTGTTTACATTTCTGAGAGGAAATGGTTTGTTGATGTGACTGAGCTCATTTGTTACAAAAGAAGCAAGATATAAAAGATGCCTCCATGAATGAATACCGTCCCAATACATGGACCATACTTGGACAATATTCTTATTGTAATGTGAAGGTGACAGCCTGCGCGGCTTCATTAAATACACTATTCTGCAACGTGATCGTGAAGCATTCAGAACCTTTTTCAGAAATGGGGGATTTTCTATGGAATGACTTAGAATTCAAGTGAAATATGGAATGGCTTCTTTTTATCGAGTCATAAGTTTGTTCAAACAGCCAGAGAGTGAGCGTTGCATTGCTGTAGTTGACCCTGTTTACACATGCTTCTAGAAGGCGTCTTGGTCAGTATCATCAATCTGGTTCTATATGTGAATGCACATTGTGATCCAGTTCCACAAACCAGTAGCTGAGGTGGTCTTGGGCACATTTGGCCACGTATTCTTAATAGTGTGAGTGCCACTGTGTCCTGAATCGTCCCTGCTAACGTGTAAACGGCGACGTTTTAAAACCAAGTTTAACGGGGTCTTGTTAGGGTTAAAAAAACAAAAAAAACAAACAAACTTTGCCTGAACAGGTGATTTAAACACACTTGAATAAAAATTGAATTCAAATATTATCACCTCAGATAAATATTCTAAATTTAAATGGAGACTAAAAGGCCTGATAATGTCTAAAAATATCAGACTCGATGTGACAACCAAGATAAACCTGCAGGGACGACAAGAGTCCCAGGGCAGGACCACTCAAGCTCTGAACGTAGCTGCAGTTCACTGGCGACCATTTTCTCACAGAATCAACTTTAATATTCAGCTTCTTGTCCACTACTGGTCAGATCCTGTGATACAACCTCGCAGGAAGTATTGCCTGCTCTAATGCGGAACAATTAGGCGAACGCTGACTAAATCTGAGCTAAAAACACATTGCTTATCTTAATTGTTTTGTGATGTATTGTTTCGTGCTGTGCTGCTTGCTCGCTTCTTTTGTTTTCATGGGTTGTTTCTGGTGCTTTCTGGGATTCTAGTTGTACTGTGTGAAGCACTTTGGGTTGCCTTTGGGTGTATGACAGGTGCTATATAAAGAAATAAGTGAGAGTTTTCCCCTTCTGAAGGTTGTTTACATTTTTTTAGAAGGTGAAAGTCTCATAAAGAAGCCAAATATTTTAGTACCACTTTGAGTAAAAATCATTTTTTTGTTTCACCTCAGGGTCATTACTGACTCTGGCTTTGGTTTTGAAACCAAGGTTCACCACATACAAAGCAAATTTGGGGGGGGGGGGGGTGTCACCTTGGCTTCTCACCAGCAGCCGATTTCAACAACACTGGCCAATGTCTCTTATGAAACTTTACAGGAAAGAAAGACAGAGAAAAAGGAAGAAGTCCCAGTTGTTTTTATCGTGCATGTTGCTATCCTGAGGCTCGGCGTGTGTGTGTGTGTGTGTGTGTGTGTGTGTGTGTGTGTGTGTGTGTGTGTGTGTGTGTGTGTGTGTGTGTGTGTCATACAGGGCTGCCCGAAGCCTCACACCGCAGCTGTTTGTTAGCTGAGCAGAAACACTAAACAAACGTAGAATAATGGCCAGACTGCTGGGGATTCAAGAGAATAAAAGGAGAGGGAAGAAGAAAGTGTGTGAAAGTATGGAGATGGCAGCCACTGGCTGGTGAAGTAAATACCTGTCCCAACACATTTACCATACCTTGTGTTCACTCTGTCCTGGTATAAAGGCCTAATATGAATTCATTAATGCAGCAAAATTACACATTTGAGATCTTTCAAGTGCAATAAAGTATACATTCAGTGTGAGGGAGTCTTATTAAGTCACTCAGTGAAGCAGAAAGGTTGTGTGACCGTGTTGTGGGGATGATTCGTTATCCTGATGTTCTGCATGACCGGGCCCAGATGGAGCAGCAACATCTCAGTACATTTTGGAAAAATATTTACAACCCCCACCCCCCAACACCCTCATATTTTTTTTTATTAGCTTGGATGATATGGAGAGATGGAGGCTACACTGCAGAAGCAAGGAAGAAGAGCGCAGGGACCATAACACTGCCACTTGGATCTCAGTCAGACTGTAAGCAAATCAGATTTGTTTTCGAAAATCAGATTTATCTTAAATCAGATCTTTTTCTTTCCCGTCCACACTGTTATTTGTTAGCGATGATGATTGTTGTGTCCAGACATCACCAGCCCATCTGCAAGATACAAACTTAAGGCCCATTTCAACAGAGAAGCAGCATGTAAGTGACGCAAAAGACGCTCTGAAATCCTGTTTCACAGCATCCTGGTGCTGATCAGCTCCAAGTACACATCAGTATGAGTAGACAAGAAAATAAAAACAGAACATTGCAGTGCTAAAAAAAACATGCATGGAATAAGTTACTCTTCAGATGAATAGAATAAAAAATAAATCAGTAAATGTGCAGGTAAGCTAAACAGTTGGAATCACATGTTCAACTTTCATGATAGTGGCATGTAAATATGAATAAATGAGCACAATAGCAGCATATGTGTGTGTGTGTGTGTATATATATATATATATATATATATATATATATATATATATATATATATATATATATATATATATATATATATATATATATAAAACACAGAATTACACAGTGGTCACTGTGTGTTTCAGAAGATGGTAAAAAGTAACAATGTAGCCAAACTTTTCCTGCCTCCCGACTCTTTTATTTTGTGATTTTTTAATAATAAAAATTTTAAGCATCATATTTCGTTTCTCCTTATCTTGGAAAGATTTAAAAATAGTTTTCTAAATGTTGTTTTCAGCCTTTTGGTTGCAAGTCTCCAGGCATTTAGAACATTTGTCAAACTAATTAGGTTTAATTAGAGAAGCGGGGAGAGTACCTGATACATCTGGCCATCTGCCCTCTGAGGGAAACGATCCTTCAGCTATTAGTGTAGTAGTTAAGCTAAATATTTGACAGCATTGTTTTTAATTGTGAGTTCACACACACGCAACCTTTGTGTGCAGTTCATATGAATTGCAATGTGTGTGTGTGTGTGTGTGTGTGTGTGTGTGTGTGTGTTTGCGCTGTGTTTTACCTTTTCCTGCTGAAGCCTCAGGCCTTTGGCTCTGAGCCATGTTGTTCACTTGCCAGAGCATGTGGTCGCCATGGCAGCCCTTTGGGTTACACAGTAAATACCTCAAAGTAAATGAATGAACCTGCTTTAATCCAAAAGGAATCCCACTCTCCACCTCTCCACCGGTCACATCCTGTTTCATAACACACACTCTGTTCACACTTTGTTCAAACTTTGTTCACCGTTGTGACTGACGGAAATTGTGTCTTGGAGATTTTGTTTGTTCAAGTTTTAACAATGCTGTGGCTATTTTTTGTTTATTCTGACATTTGATGTAAGTTTTATTATGAGAATAATTATAATAGTTGTGTTTATTGACATCGAACCTACAAGGATAAGCTGGTTCCTTATAAAATTCTAATATAAAGCATTAAAAAAAGAAATCTCAAGGAGCCCACACCTGTTCCACCTGTTATTTGCAGGAGTAGACTGAGTGGTGCAAAAAGTCACTTCCTGTGTCCACCAGGTGGCACAAGAGAATCCACATGTACTCTAATGCTGCTGTGCACCACCTGAGGACATGTATGGACTCCGTAATTTTGATGTAAAGCAGACAATGTTTCCTCCATCAGGTTTATTTCCTCTAACCACCAGGTGGCAGTATTACTTAAAAACCGAACGTAAATTTTTGAACAGATCTGACCACGGAGAGTCCAGTTACAACAGTTTTAAACTCTCAGTCTTCACAGTAACCCATCACATAGATGTGAGCTGATCAAACTGCACATGGATCTAGTCGACCCTCATGGAGGAGTACATCAAAGTGTAAAGAAGCTGGTGCCGTCATGTGCTGCTACGATTACGTGCACCCAAATTTAAAGGCTTCTTCCATTGTCTTTTCTACACCCCTCCACCAAGTTAAGAAAGACATTTTTTTGCATCATTTTGCTGACAGTTGAACCAGACAGAAACAAATGGAAAAGAAGAAAGCATGATATTCCACCGATATGTAACCTCAATTATACCGCTTGATATTAAGCATAATTGCATCAACAAAACATGAAAACTTCTAGTAATGTTGTCTGAATATCTAAAAGGTCAATAATGAATTTCGTCAGGGCTGCCGGTGCTACAACTCTTTAAGAGAAAATGTGTGCAGACAAAAATGTGCCTTTTGTGATGTCATTGACAATCCAGCGAGGCCGGGAGTCTGTTCAGTTTAATCTCGTTAAGGAGGACTATCCTCTTTGATGCCGTCCTTATGGCTCATAGAGCTTTGACTACAAGGGTGCACTGATTTGGTTTGCTTGACCAACAGAATTCTCAAAGCTGGTGCTGCGGCTCTCTTATAGTAAACGATGACCTGTTTCATTCAGCGCCGTGATGAGAAAGCACCCCTTACCACAAAGAACCTCCAAGTCATTCTGGAGTGGGCTTTAAAGGAATCAAAAGATTGAGTGTTAGAGAGATGTAGGCTGCAGCAGAGCAGATGCATCGAGCCGTGGTCACAAAAACCTGCCATTCCCCAGGAAAGAAAAAAATTTGGCAGATAATATTCACTTTACCCCTCGCTTGGAGTGGGAGCGTGTGGGAAAATGAGATTATGAATGGAACAGTCAGTTGAAATATAGATTTCTCCTCAGGCTGCTCCTCCCTGTTACAAGATGAGGAGTTCAGGGGTCTATCAGGGACACAGGAGGAGGTGGCAGGAGCATTGACGGCCTCATTTCGTGACAGAAGTCTGGGACAGGGAGGGCTTGTCATAACATAATCGCTCCTTGATGGCACCTCAAGATGAGTCACTAGAAATCTTTGATTTGTCTGTGTGTATCCTTAAACTACCTGACTGTCCGTGTCAACATGAAATCATCCACTGCCATAAAGATAAACACTTTTTTTTTTTGTCTTCTGGGGTTCATGTCGGATCAAGTTCACATCAGTTTCTCGACTCATTACTTTGTGCGTGTGGGGGGGGGGGGGGGGGGGGGATGAATCCAGGTTTCAGTGTGTGCTGTGTCCTTATATTGACAGACCAGTAGATAGCTGGGGGGGCCGGGTTCCTCTGTGAAACACCGCCATCTTGTGGTTTATGTGCTTGAAGCAGCTTGAACATCAATAAATGTCTTGGGTTTTCAGGCCAGAAAGAACACAGGGGTTAATTAAGGGGCAGACATTTTAATATCTCAGTTTATGAAATCTCTTATGTGTCAGTTTGCAGAATTCAAAAGATAAAAGTGGATGATGGGTTACTTTGTATTTACAAGATGGAGGTTATATTTAGTTATATGCAGTTTAGCTACATGGTGATCTTGCTTGGGAGGAATGTAGGCGCATCTGTTCATCAGCAAGGCCTTTATTTACAGCCTTTAAGATCAAACTACCTGACAGCATGTACGCTTCAGTGGTCTCTGTGGTGTGGAAGTCAAACGTACAGGCAGTTCAGTTCTGCAGGATTGCATTCATCTCTCAGGATGCTGCCAAGCAGCGCTGCGCTGTGAGAGAAATCAAAGCGCAGGCGTGGAATCGGGAGGGAGCCAATCTGGCGCAGACTGGGTCGCTACTGTACACAGGCATTGATGCTGCTGCTGCTGCTGCTACTGCTGCTGCTGCTGGATCTGGATGGATGAAGCGCCCGATGTAAATAAGAATGGCGAGGGCAGCGGCTCTGACATGTCGCCTTATCTCTGCTTGACATCGGAACACTTTATGCCACCATCGGGATTTGTGAAAACGCGGGGCCCTTTTTCTCGTTGTCATCTGCCTTGACAGCTCGCCTGATGGTTTTCATTTGACATAAGAGCCAAAGCAGACGGGCGGCTTCTTCTAATAAACACTCGGGAAAAACAGGTCATTATGACCTTAGTATCCTCCAGTAAAAGAAAACCATCGGATTGCATTCACGCGGCAGCATTCTGCTTGCATTTTCTGCTGTGGATTTCGTGCATCGTATCCGGAGAGGAGGCTCATCAGTTCAGCGTTGAGGTAAGATAAATGGCCTTCCCTCCGTTGCTTATCATAAATGACCGCGCTGTCTCCTCCACGTCGTCAATAACATGTTTATTATTGACTCCCTTCGGTCTCCTTGGGAACAATTCACACGAACACGGAGACATTGTGAACCTATCAAGACAGATCGCGCACAGAACGGCGAGAATATCGCGCATTCTTCCTTTGTGGGGTGCAATGAAACAGAAGGATGCTCATTTGAGGTTATTACACTGCGGTCCATGAGCTGAGCTGATCCAGCCCACTGATCCCAAATGTGCAACCCAGATATGATTGCATGCGGTGGTCTATTTCAGATGATTCACGCTTTAATGTATTCATGGACAGTGGTGACAGGCCAGCTTCCAGTCAGGCAGCATCACTGGTGTTGAAGGAGATTTAACATCTACAGACATAAGTTGTATAACAGGGTTTTTTTGTAATGTAATAATCAATGTAATTTTGATCCTCTCCACAGGCTCTCCTCCCACCTCTCCAAAGAAATTAAATGTAGAGGCTGACACACACACACACACACACACACACACACACACACACACACACACACACACTCACAGATAATTATTCAATTTTATGGCTCACTGAAATCTGCCTGATATCTCTTTGAGATCTGTGCCTTTTGAATAAACACAACACACACAGGAAACACACACACACACACACAGGAAACACACCCGCAGGAGAGAGGGAGACAGGGATAAACAAGGCGTTGAGCTCAGCAGAGGCAGGTCGGGGAGGGATGGACAGATTAGCTGGCTGGAGCATATCTCATCTCAGAGGCTGTGCAGCCAGGCAGCTGTTTGGCATGTGGACAGCTGTGGATGGCGTGGGCACCTCGTGGTTCTCGGCATCAGGGTTGAGTCTGGCTGTCACCCCCACCCCCACCCCCCTTCTCGGATGATGCTCAATCTCACCTCTCTGCCCTGTGTTAAGGCACACACTCTCTGTGCAGGGCAAGTGGAAGCTGGGCCTCAATCCTACACATAACACATTCCTCATTAAAGCTTCTAAACATCTCATGCACAATGGGATGCGGAATATAAATATAACTGTGCGGTTTTCTGGTAATAATAGCTGTGATTTGACACTACACAGCCTCTTGTGAGATGAAGAATAAATGATGCTCAGCCAGCTGGACTCATTGCATTTTTAAGATGGAATTGACAACAGACTAGAGGTTAAAGACACAGGCCAATGGCTGGAAATTTGCCACTTTGAATCACTCTTGTTGTGGAAAAACCTGACAACAATTTATCTTCATTAAACATTTACTGGGCACCCACTCAAAAATGGAGGTACGAGACAAGAACAGTTCAGTTCTTTCAGGTACAGTTGTGAAGAATGTTGCCTCAAAGGTACAGTTGTCACCTCCAAAGTGCAATATAATCTTCAAAAAGGCTGAAGGGAAACTTGTGACTAACAGAAAGGGTACAGAGTCCCCTACAACAAGCATTTGCACTCTTTTAGGTACACAAGTACTTCTGTTTTCGAGTGTGTACGTCTGTTAGACAGCTTGCACGATGTGAGATATCAATACTAAAGAAGTACAATCGACTTAATGGGAATGCGCTCCTCTGTATTCTTTCACTTCAGATGAATTGCACATAGCACAACAGTCTGGGTGAGTCATACACCCAGTAATAGGTGATTAACTCATTCATTAACGCTCAACAGAACGGCTTTTCATCATGGCTGTGGACAAGTGAGTCCAAGAATGTCAACCAGTCCAAGAACGGGCAAATTCTTGGTGTGCTGTCTCTAATCGTACATATTTTATTCCCTCTGTGCAGGGATGGCTACAGAGGTATGGCTACCTTCCCCGCACAGAACCAGGAATGTCTGTCCTGCGCTCGGCCCAAACCATGCACTCAGCCATTGCTGCCATGCAGCGCGTCTATGGTCTCAATGTCACAGGGACGCTGGATGAGAAGACCAAGGAGTGAGTATACAAACGTTGTGGTAGATAAACACAAGCTGCACATGACAATGAGGCCTGAGCAAGTGTGGGAATAAAATGATTAGAGAAGAGCAGAAATAGAGATGTTAACGTCACCCGCTATCACCTTGCCTGAAACAACCTCAGGTGACGGTTTTTAACACTTTTCCTTCTTCTCATTTTGCATGATGATGCAGTGATATCACTCTGAGGTGAGAACGAATGTTTTTGCCTACATATTGTGTGTGTTCTGTACTTGTGTTACTTAGTTGTGGTCTGAATTTGATTTCCTCTCAGCCCTTATTTAGGTGTAATTTTTGTAAATGAGATTGTTTGAATTAGTTTGCACAAAAACACACTCCTTTTGCTGCTGTGACACTTTGGCACTTGTTAGAAAGAGAACCACTGAGTTCACTTCTGCGGGTTATGTTGTCTTGTGATGGTGTTTACCTCCCGATTGAGTCAGCAAACTTGAGTCACCTCCTCTTCTCTTTCTTCTCTTCTCTTTCTTCTCTTCTCTTCTCTTCTCTTCTCCTCTCAAGTTGGATGCAAAAGCCACGCTGCGGTGTTCCGGACAGATTCAAAAGTGTTTCAAGGTCACGGAAGCGGAGATACGCGCTGACAGGACAGAAGTGGCAGCGTACACACATCACCTACAGGTGAGAGACAGTGGAGGCAGTTGTCATAGCAACCATAGAGTTTTACAGGGCTTATTGTAGGGTTAGTATGTGTTAATTTTCTCAGCTCTCTTCAGTCTCTCATCTTGAATCACCTGGGATCACATACGCTCTTGTTGTCATAGAGACCACTCAAATACGTCACATATGAGGGGGCATATACACACACTCACACACACACTGGCACACAGGCACACACTCAAGAATGTAAAAACTCAAAAATTATCACACACTTTTGCCCGTGTGTGTAGTGAATATATTTACATTACAGCATTTGGATAGCCTGCTGGCATAATAAAAAAATTGGACTAAGTAGTTTTTCTTCCATTTTCTTTTCCGTTTCCTTTTCATAACACAAAACAAACTATTTTAGCTGAGTAGCATGAAGATTGGAGGCTTTTCTGGCTGGTCATATGAAATTGTTTGAAATTCTTGAGTGTAAAATGTCCCTAATCTCAGCAGAAACCTTCTTATCTCCACTGTTAAGCTCCAGCCTTTAATAGGTTCTGAGGAGAACCGATAATCGGGTCTCTGGCACAACTGCAAATTGACAGGTTTCAGCAGTAATAGACGATAACGCTGGCAATTTATTCAAATCCTTCCTCCCTCCCCTAATTTGAACTGATGAGGCACCTCTCCAAATGGAATGTCAATCAGTGCAGAGCCAGCGCTGCTGCTGACTGCACTTTATTCATGAAAATGGGCAGCGAGAGAGAGAGAAGATTCACAATTCCTCTCTGCCTGCTAGCGACTGATAAAGACGGCTATGGAAAAGTTCAGTGAATGCTGCCGGGCTTGAAATAGTTGTCTCAAGTACTTTTTTTGTGTCTCCTTATTTTGAAAAGTTTTTTTTTTTAAATCTCTCTAAATTAATGGGATAACAAGGCGAGGGTTGAGGGGCTGCACCCACAACTTATTCTACATTATTTAACTGCATTTTGCAGAGCTTTTTCTTGTCTTCTGCTGACTGGCTTTGCATCTTTTCTTCTTAAAGCATTAAAAATGTCACGCCAAAGGTGGGCGCCCGGGAGACTCATGATGCCATCCGACGGGCGTTTGACGTGTGGCAGGGTGTGACTCCCCTCCGGTTCGAGGCCGTTCCATACAGTGCCCTGGAGACTGGCAGGCGTGACGTGGACATCACCATCATTTTCGCTTCGGGTTTTCACGGTGACAGCTCACCCTTCGATGGGGAGGGGGGATTCCTCGCCCACGCTTATTTCCCAGGTCCAGGCATAGGAGGGGACACGCACTTTGACTCTGATGAGCCCTGGACCCTTGGGAACCCCAACCATGATGGTGAGTGGGAAAGAAAATGGATGTAAACGTAAAAGATTGACTCGTGACAATGATGGTAGAAACTTGGGCTGCTTGATCATTGCAAAATCATCATCAGGATTATTTTGGTCAGTTTTGCCTGAACTAGATTTCTTTGAAGTTTAAATATAATGAAAATTATTTTAAAAATTACATCTAAAAAATAGATATGATTTTTTTCCCTGAGATTTACGAAACGATAAATGGTACCACGATTATTGTAACTTGATTATCAATTTAAAATTTTAATTGAAACTTAAACAGGAGTTAATTCTCAAATCCTTGCAGGCAGAAGTAAGACGAGGTGTCAGAGAAGCCGAGCTGAGATTAGAGAAGAGAGGAAGGAAATAGGAAATGTGAAATGCAGGTTGTTGTCAGGTAAGAAAACAAGTCTGGAAAGAGTGAGGACAGAAGAGGGAAGAGAAAAATACTCAGCCATGGCTAGAGGAAGATAAGGACTGATGGAAAGTAAATAGTTGGAATACAGATGGCTTGGCAGGAGGGCAAAATGACAGAGATGGTATCACAGGGCCCAGTATGAAGGATGCTTAAACAAAAACAAAGAATGCTGAGAAATCTTTCATCGGCTGTGCTCTGTAAAGACGCATCACCCCATCTGTCAGGATATGGATGCTTTTTTCCTGCATAATAAGCCTTCAGATGACAGGATAGAAAGCACAGCTATTTTGAGACATTGTTTGCTGGCACATGATTATGGCTATTCTGTGGGGTTTTATTTTTTTGCCATTTTGTTGTAGCTCGGTGGTTTGCTTCAAAACAGGCTGATGGAAAAGTAAAAATTCACGCGCGGTTTCATTATTGTCATTGTGTTTTTGAGGGTTATAAACAATAACAAAAGAGGTAGCGTGTTAATGTAATGTAGCTTGGGATCATGGTGGGATTTTTCATTATGATCTGATTTCTTGTTCAGGTAGAAATCATGTTCATGGACAACGTGATATATTCAGATTTTACCACATTATTTTTATTCATGTTTATTCATGTTATGCCATTTTATTCAACATTCACAGGTAACACGCTACCATGACGTGCATCCGCTACCGTACTGTAGCTAAGATTATGTGGCTGAATGAGTCAACTATCCGTGGTTGAATTTTGTTGTGTAGTTATACCTTATGTGTTAGCTTAGTGGAGACAGTTTAGTCAACTTCTGCCTTTTTGGAAGATAAAAATGCTCTTGATAGCCATGACATTTGCATTAAAATGGAAATGTGCTATGTGAATTCATATTGAAGGAAACACACTGAATACAATTACAGATTTGTGTAGTGGTGGAATTGTTGGAATGGATTGTATAACTACACAAACTCAGTTTTTAGACATTTTTGTTCCGTGTTACATCTTCTACCTTTACAACGGCTGTTATGACCTTTTACCTTATTATGTAGCTGTATAAATGTAACACTGACGCCTCTATAACCTTCTCAGGCAAACAGGTCCATCACCCAGGAGGTTTGCCATTTCTATATCGTGCCTCTAACAACCTGTGCTCAGGTCGGTTTCCTGGAAAATCAGATGAAATGAAATTTATGATGACTGAGCAACAAAAGCTCGGGTGTAGTCTCACCTTTCATGTCAGATAATGGTGCTAAAATGTAACACAACGCTACAAGTTTCACAATCATCATATTATTGAAGTATCTTACATTGTCAGCAATTTTAAAAGAAAGAAAAGAATTTTACCTCATCACTCTGTATTGCACTGGTTAAATATATGGCATCCTTGTTTCACGCTCCTGAGTCAGAGAGAACATCTTTATATTATGACTGATCTTGTCATCATTTTGGTAAACAGTGGGGTTTTGGCCAGAGGGGTCCGCCAAAGCCAACACAAAGAGAAGGTTAATAGCAACTCCTTTAAGTGTCAAGGAATGTCACGCTAAATTGTCTTACATCAGGAGGCTAGTTAAACAAGTTATGTCATGTTATTCTGGGCAAAGTTATGATCGGTTGGGCTATTTTATGTTATATTTTGTTACGAAGTGGCCCACATAACATGGAAAGTAGAGCATCCTGCCAGTGTGCATTGTGTCAGGGTGCAGCAGCCCAGAAATAGAGATCAGAGGCCTTTCTTAGCATCCAAACACACTAAATTACCCTACCTACGGGGTGCCAGGCTTGTCACAGGCTGCTTTGCTAATACCCATGTGCTTATCCTATCCTCCCATTCGTGAGAAAGAAGCTCATATTTTTGTATGTTCAGGGAAAATGCTTGTCACCCATCAGCCCGCCGTCCTTCCCCTGTTTTCTTCTTCCTCTTCTTCTTCCTTTGTTTTCATACTCCAGTGGTAATTGTCTCCGACTTTCAAGTCATACTCATGCTCACCCCTCCTCAGCGTCCCTCGGTTGTCCATGTGGAGTACCGAGGCTGATTCTGAAAAGCTCCTGTCTGAGCTTATGTGTCTGGAAAGCTGGAAAGCTTTAATGGGCTTTCACAGCGGTGTAATTGTAAATGTTGCATGTTGACATGTGCGCTAATGGTAGCTCAGGCTGGTCACTTGGGAGCCCTTATGGGACATTTTTGGTTTGGTGGAAGAGGCTGGTTGTATTATAAATGGGAAGAGGGGGAGGTGTAACCTTTTAGCTGCTGGCTGAGGGTCAGTGGTTGTTCTGTACAGCGCCGCCAGCAGGAGTGGATATCATGTTTTAAAGGGCAACAATCTCCTGGGGACACATTCAGTCACAAGCTGTACGCAAATGTTGTACTTCCTGCTAAATCAGGTTGACACTATGAGCTTAGTGCTGACCGTAGACACTGACCATGCCATTTCTTTTTTTGTGTGTGCACGTGCGCGTGTGTGTGCACGTGCACGTGTGTGTGCACGTACGCGTGTGTGTGCACGTACGCGTGTGTGTGCATGTGCGTAATTATGATTAAACAGGAACCTCAATGTTTGCTTGTGCTGGGCTGACATTTGTATGTGCTCAGATGCTTTGTAATAACATGGGTTTTGTTGCTCGGTGGTGCCTTGGGTAGCAACGTGAGCGTCCCTCTGCTCTCAATGGCTCACATGTGTGCTTATCTTCTCTAATGCCACAAAAGAGAAGAAGCGCTCACGTTTGCCAGTTTATACCTCCAGTAATCTTTACTTGCACTACATTGCACCAGAATAGCTTAATGGTTGTTAGATTCACTGTGGACCAGAAGGCTGCACCGGATGATTATTTTTGTTGCCACCCACCAAAGAGGTTGTGTGATTTGTTCGGTTTTTGTGTTTGTCTGCCGCTTGTCAGGATTACGCAAAAAAACAAAAAACAAAAACAAAAAACAAAAAAACGGCAGGATGATTTACTTGAAGCTTTATAGGAAGAGTAGAGCGTGAGGGAAGGAAGAAACCATTAAATTTGGCTGCAGATGTGAATCTCCGATCATATCAAGGGATTTCTTTTCACTTTCTTTTGCGAGATGACATTTTCATTAATTTCCCAGGAAGTACTACATGGACCTTTATGAAATAAATTCACATTACCAGGGATGATATGGATTAATTTGGTGGGGATCTAGATGACAGTTTAATTAAGAGTGGGGTATTGTCCTGTTGAAGGTCACCTTTTGCTGATTAATCTACCAATTAGCTGTCAGTTATTTGTTTTGTGGAAGAAAATAAAGTCTATCACAGGTTCTAAAAGCATATGAGCTGTGAAAAGTAACAGGTTTTTTACTGAAGCCTTTAAGAGGCAACAGCGAAGATCTATTTACTAAGTCTGATCTAAATAATCTCCTCACCTTCGCTTTGACATAAGAAATGTTTTGAGTTTGTTAAACCAGCCTTCTGAAACACAGCCCTGGAAGAAAACATGAATGCTTTTAGCAGGTAAAAGGAGATGCACACTACCAAAAATATTTGTGGTAGTGGAAGTAGATAACCTTACGTAACAACCTCCTTAAATAAAAAATGCATACAGTGGCACTTACTATTTTTCTGCTTATGTCCTGATGAAGCTCCCTGTGTGATGGAAAAACTGATGGATAAAGAGAGGTGAATGCAGAAGTTAAGGCAGCTTCTTATCTAATAGAAATGTTTATTTCACTTATATCCCTTTGCCGCTGAACTCAAATGTGCACACATGCATCTTTTTTTTTTAAAGCTGCCTGATCCCTGCTTGATTGAAACCTGCTTGAACACAGACAAGTTGAATTTGTGGCTGAGGTGACTAAAAGTCTGAGAATTTACTGGCTGTGTGCACTTGTTTATGCTCTCTTCAGCTCCAGGATCTGGAGTGTAACACCAGTTATTTATGAATATCATAAAGATGCTCTTATTAAGAGTCAATGCAGCTGCCTTTCGTCTCTTCCTCAGGCAACGACCTGTTCCTGGTTGCGGTTCACGAGCTGGGACACGCCCTCGGTTTGGAACACTCCAATGACCCCACTGCTATCATGGCTCCTTTCTACCAGTACATGGACACAGAGAACTTCAAACTACCTCACGATGACCTACAGGGCATCCAGAAAATTTATGGTAATCCTCAATTTACACTCTACATTCATTTTTGCCTTAGATAAGGCTTATCAGTAACATGAACCCCCCCACCCACTCCATATATTACAAATTTTAATATTTTGTTTAAGCAGAAAATGATGAAAAGCATTTGTTCAACTGTAAAAGAAACTACAAAATAAAACTAATTTGACTGTAAAAGTAACTTTGTATTTAATCCTGCAGATGTAGACAGTGAAATGTGCAAAGTTACCTGTTTCATGTCAGTAAGACTTTCTACACATCATTTTAATTTGGACAAAAGTCCAATGATGCTCTGCTGCGTGACTTCTGTGCTCCGGTAGGCTGCTAGTTTATACCGTGTATCACTCTGTCCGTGCCATATTTATTTTGTAGAGTTTTTGACCCTATACTTTTGTATTTAAACTTCAAGATTATAAAAATGTAACAGATTATTAAAAATGTATTATGAAACCTGCTACATAAGACAACTGGGTCATATTTGGTTGAATAGCAAGTAGCAGAATTCCTCAGCTGTGAACGAGGTCTGGCAATCAGCATTTTCAAAACAACATGAGTCAGCCAGCACAGCTCCGACTTGGCTAAATCATCTGTGCCAAAATGAAAGGTGCAAAAACAAAAAAAACAACAACAAAAAACAACCCCACTGCATGATTACATAATATTCAAAGAGGACAAAGAGAATAAAACGAGGGCAAGATTCAAATGTTTTCATTGTTTTAGGTCCACCAGATAGAGCCCCGCAGCCAACCAGGCCTCCACCCACAGTCCCTCCTCCCCGCTTCCACCTTCCTTCAGACCCCCGCAAGCATGACCGCCATGCCAGGCCTCATCGCCCTCCGCAGGGCGCAAAGCCCTCCAACCCTAACTCCAAACCCAACATCTGTGATGGAGGCTTCAACACCTTGGCCATCCTCAGACAGGAACTTTTTGTGTTTAAGGTAAAGTGGATCATCAGCAGGTATAAATATGGATACAGGTTTTCATGATGATGCTGATGATTCTGCCTTGTGCTCTTGTACAGGACCAGTGGTTCTGGAGAGTACGAGACAACTCGGTAGTCCCTGGATACCCCATGCAGATTAACTACTTCTGGAAAGGATTGCCTCCCAAAATCGATGCCGTCTATGAGAACAGCGAGGGGAAATTTGTGTTCTTCAAAGGTAGTAAGAACATCAGATTTGTTTTCCTTTTTACAGCAGATGCTGTGGATGGATACACTGGTTACAAAGTCCCCATTTGTATTTTAAAATCGGCTTTTCGCAACTCATTTAAGGTTGTTTACTAAGGAAAGGCATTGGCTCACAATGAATTTGGGTTAAAAACATTGCCCCTTCATCATTATTCACCCCAGATTCCATTTTAGAACAAAATGACTCAATCAGTCAAATCAACCCCTGAACCCTCAGTTACAAAAATGCTGCAATTCTTGTATTTTCCTGCTAATTTACAATGATGTAATGGCAGTGAATTGTTTTACTACAACAATGTACACAAGTGTGATCTCTAACATGCAGTAATCTTTCATCATCATGGTGTAATAAACTGGGTGGACTGTGCAGTTATATTGTGTTCTGGAGGGTAACAGAATGGATGCAAGTCCATCCGTCCATCAGGCAGATTAACATGACATCTGTCACCCAGTAGGATCAGAGTGCCTCATGCTTTATTTATTCACTCAGGGGGACTTAAGTGTGAGCGTGTGTGTGTGTGTGTGCGTGTGTGTGCGTGAGTGCGTGTGCGTGTGTGTGTGTGTGTGTGTGTGTGCATGTGTGTGTCTAGCTACTTACTGCCAGCACATCACCACAGAAGCTCTCCTCACTTTGCCTGAGGCACTTATGATCAAACTGAATTAAATGCAACAATCGCTTCAATAAAACTCAAAACAACAAGTCTCGGTGGAACTGCCTTCAGAGAATCATCTCGCTGTTTATTGTATTATAGATAATACTGCATACATACATGTTCCGCTCCGCAGAAAACGTATAAACAAAGGTGATACATTTGACCCTTAAAATCACACAAATAGAAATAAGTAGATTAAAAAAAAAAACAGAGAAAGCTTGAGTGAGTAATGAGCTGACAGGAGTTTGTCTGTTACCATTTTTGGGGGTCATGTCTTCATCTTAACTTAATGTTTGTGCTTCAGGAAACCGGTTCTGGGTCTTCAAGGACACAACTCTCCAGCCTTCGTACCCTCAGGACATCTCGCTGTTTGGGAGCGGTATGCCCACTCAGAGTATTGAGACGGCTGTCTGGTGGGAGGATGCCGCCAAAACCTACTTCTTCAAAGGAGACAGGTATGTATGGAACTTTTATTGGGACTCTATCTATTAATAGCTTGTAGCAAACAATCGGGCTGACAAGAAAGAGAAAAACATCCTCCAAAGGTTTCCAATTACAATTGTTGTATATTTTTGTTTGACAGTATTTTGAAAGGTGATTCTTAGAAATGAAAGATAAAAATATATATGTTGGCTTCTTTGTTCTTCTCATCTTTACCCATTTTTGGACTGTTCCTTTGTGAGATATTCAATATTGGATTGTTGATCAATGCATGTTTGAGTTTGGCATATTTTATTCCGCATCTTCATGTAAACTGTTTTGTGTCGCCTCAGTTTAAAAAAAAAAAAGGCCTTGAAAAGCAGCCGACGTATTCTTGTTATTCATATTCTTTATTTATACGGCGCTTTTCAAAAGAAAACTACAAAAGAGCCTTACAAGAAAGAATAAAACATTGAATGATGTCCTCTTTTGTTTCGTTTTTGATGAGGAGTCTGGCTGCTGTATTCTGAACAAGCTGTAGATTATGTAAAGTCTGATGATTCACAGGCGAGTATAGAGAGTTACCGCCGTCCAAAAAGAGAGGAAATAAAAGCATGTAGGCTATAACAGCCTCTAGTTTTCTGTTTGATAAACCCCCTGAGATGTAGGACTGAACGACTGTGTTCACATGCTTGTTTCACCACAGTCTGTTATCAGAGATGAAACTGAGATTTTATTTTTTTGGTTGCAGTTTTATATATTTTGGGAAAAGAGAGTCCAGGTGCTTTGAAGCTCAGATACTAAAAACCTCAGTCTGATCAATAGTAGACAGGAGGGATTTTTGGGCCTCATTGAGATTTTTTTTTTTAAATTGATTAAAATCTTTCTAGTTGAGAGAGAAGTATAATTGCAAGTCATCAGCATAGAGACTCAACCCATAATGACCCGGTGTTTGTAAGAGTAATTAGATTACTTTTAGAACAAGCCTCGGTTAATATTACAGATTCAACAATGAATTGAAAATCAATTATATGATAAGCAGCAATGTGTTTTGATTATTTATTGATTGTTTCAGTTCTTTTTGAAGCAAAAATATGGAATAGTTGACAGTTCCAAACTCTTACATGTAAGGATCTGTTGATTCTTTTGTGAGCATGTCAGAAAAACTCGGGGTTTTAGACTTCTGGATGAACAAAATAACCAGTTTGACACATCACTTTGGGCTCTGGGAGATTTTGATGAGCATTTTTCTGATTTTCGTAGCATTTTATAGACCAAACGGTTAACGGATTTGTCATGAAAATAATCGCCAGATTAATTGACAATGAACATAATTGTCAGTTGAAGCCTTAGGAGGTATATTGAACATATTTTCTGGATCAAAGATTGTGAGACATACTACGTCAATATATTTGTAATTTATGCTACTGGTGTGACACTCATTATGGCGTATTGGCGTCTTTTGTTCTTTTCATCATGGACACAAAAGGCAAAAAAGGCTACAAATGTATCTGAACATGTTGTTCTGGAAAGCACACATGACGTCATCCATGGACATATTTATTGTACATAGAGATAAAGACTATACTATCACACTACATGTAACCTTTACATGTCAAGAATTTGCATTAAGTCGTGTAAATCACTGGATATAAACTTGGGACTTTGGAGGAGATTCTGTGTGTGGCGAGGGTCTTACAGTTTGAGAGTATGCCAATGTGACAAGTTTGTTCAGCTGCCATAATAAATCACATCCTCAAAGGTCAGGTGACCTTGTGATGAGAGATGACAAAATGCTTTGTCATGATACTGTCATCTCTCAACCTGCTGCTGCACATCTTGACAAACAGGACGTTCTGTCTATCGTCCGTGCCATGATTTTACGTCTGCGTTTGCGCGTGTGTGCATGTGACAGGATGGTGTTTGTTCTGATCTAAAGAAATGACACTGTGTATAAGGATTTATGTGTGTCAGCGCCAGTGTATGAAAAGCAGATAAATCACAACAACGCCTGAAAGGAACCCATGCTGCAGATAAACAGAATATAGAGAATTGATTGATTGTGCTTTGTGGTCATGTTAAATAAGTCAGAGACTGAAATTTCCATGATTTGACTGAGTGAAGACGATTGATTGTCCAGGGCACGCGTATATTTGCCATGCTTGTCTGGAAGGGAGCGCTGGCTTTTATAGCCTTTTACCATGAAGAGCAGAAACCTCTGTGCTCAGAAAGGCTCGCCTCTCAAAACTGCCGACGTTTGATTCATCACAATCCCACAAACCCAGTTAGAGGGCCAATGAACCATCAAACCAGACTTTGGGACGCAATTATTATTGTATTTTTTTGTGTGCGTGTGTGTCCCTTTTGCAGATACTGGAGGTACAATGAAGACATGAGGACCATGGACCCGGGTTATCCAAAACCAATCACCATCTGGAAGGGCATCCCTGACTCCCCACAAGGGGCTTTTGTGGATAAAGCGAATGGTAAGTCAGCTTTTCTAACTCTAAATTTAGTTAGAGACTGGTGCCAAAAAGTTTCATGGTATAGTTTTGTTATGTTGTTGTTGTTCTTGTTGTTGTTTCACTGAAGTTGACAGAACTTCTCTACAATTTTCTGGCGTTTCTCCATGAAATGTTAAAAGTACAGTGTAAAGTCACACTTTAAAGCTGTCAGATCCTAAAAAAAAGCAAAACAGGAACTCTTGCTTACACTGCTGTTGCAAAACACTGCATCTAGAGCAGTTAATAGGGGCACATAATGTTTCTGCATGTCTTTGGCCCAGTTTCAGGAAAGAATTATCCACTCATTAGAGGTACTCTGATGCACAATCAGCAGTAATCTCCACGTCCTTCTACTTCTCTTCATTTTCTATTTCCATAAGATTGTGGTCTTGCAAAGCACATATATCAACATATTTTGATGCACATTTTGAATTTGAATTTTCTTTCAAAAGAGAAAAGTCACAAAATGTGAGATTTTGGCTCGTAGCATCTTTAACTCACGTAACTGACCAGCTGCCAGCATCATTCCTGACATTCCCAAGCTTTGTCTTTGTCTCTGCACAGCATGCAACATGACCGATTCTAGCTGGCCCCAAAGAACAATTTCAACTTATCCAACTGAAAGTAATTCCTCAGAACCTCTCGATGTCCAAGATGACTTCCTCCTCCACTAGTTTGTTTGATATCTCCATCTTCTAAGGAAATTATGCATTGCATAGCCTACTTCTTTTGCCTCAAAATGGACACACACCTGATTGTCTTTCCCTTTTTTTTCCCAACATTTCCAAAGTTTGTTTAGAATTCACTTGACAATTAAACAGGAACTGGACCAGTGAATTTTTACATCAAGTTAAGATTTCTCTAATTTACTGTAAAGTAATAACAATAAAGTGTTAGTCTTGTTCATGATGCTGATACAAATAAGTAACTCAAAGTCATAATTCCTCCATCTAGGCTTTACCTACTTTTACAAGGGAAAGGAATACTGGAAGTTCAACAACCAGCTGCTTCGTGTGGAGCTTGGCTACCCGAGGTCCATCCTGAGGGACTTCATGGGCTGTGATGGTCTACCTCCAGACCCCGACTGGGACTGGAGCCCTCCAGTGGCAGAGGAGCGCCACTATGACAACGGCGATGTGGACGTTGTCATAAAACTGGACAGCACAGGGGGCACAGAGAAAGCAGTGGCCATCGCTATCCCCTGCGTCCTGGCGCTGTGCATGATGGTCCTGCTTTACACAGTTTTCCAGTTCAGGAGGAAGAGCACGCAGCGCCACATACTGTACTGCAAGCGCTCCATGCAGGAGTGGGTCTGAGGGATTGTTAGCACACTGTATAAGGACGGGTGTGACGGACGCTCTGATAAAGGTTATAGCTTGAAGCCCTGAGAACAGTAATTGGAAGCACTGTAAAGGCTACGGCACATAATGCTTGCCATGTTTGCAGATTTTAAAAACTGCCATAAAAACCTGTTGTGCAAGCTGCAAGGAGGCAAAATGATCAGAGGAACTCAACTGAAGACAGTGAAGGAGCCACATCTCTTATGTCCAACTAATATGTATGTATCTGCTTTGACTTTTATCTTGGAATGAACTCAATTAAGTGAGTAAGCTACTGTCAGTAAGTGGGACCTTTTGTCTATCCTCGTCTCTGCACACTGCTTAAAAAGCCTCTAGCACTAACTCCAGCGGACAAATTAGACATAGGCTTCTACTTTACTTTCATTTCTTAATTAAATCGCCCTGAGACGTGCTTTTTTCTTCTTCTTTTTTTTTTTTTTTTAATTTAGGCTCCCTGTAAAAGATTCAACGAGTGAAGGACTGAAACGCAGACCAAATATGACCTTTTCTTCCAAAGAGGATTACTGCTCAATGTTGTTTTCTGACGGGATATTTTTCCTCCGTGGATCGAACATTGTGACATCAGATTTTCTTTTTGCCATTTCTATTCATATCCACTCCTTCTGTTGTGTAATCTGTGGGGAGAAGGAGGCAGCCGTTAGTAAGAGCTAGCAACTGAAGACTGTTTGTGGCAGTCGATCTCCAAAACAGGGGCCAGAAACCTCTCTGCAATATTTATGAGACTGCCTTAATCCCAGATTGCTTTTACTCCTTTCTCTCTCCTTTTCTCTGCAAGCTTGACTGACACAGTAGGAATACAAACCGTGTATGAAGGCGTTAATTACTGCCCATAATGCAAGTTCAAAACTAGCAGTTTTATCTGTACTGGGTTCAATGCTCTTGGAAATGTGCTAAGGCAAGTAGACCATCAGCCTTCATTTACTGCCTCACCGGAGGGTATTAGAGAGAAAGGGATGGTTGGTGTGTGTGTGTGTGTGTGTGTGTGTGTGTGTGTGTGTGTGTGTGAGAGAGAGAGAGAGAGAGAGAGAGAGAGAGAGAGAGAGAGAGAGAGAGCGATTACCCACACTATATATGTACTGTAATGTGCTGTAGTGTCACTTATTGAACAGCGAATATCCTGGTTCCCTTTTTTTTTCCCGCTGAGTTTGGACACCAACACTCCAAACAAGTGTCATTTTAAACAGCTTTACGAATCCATATTCCATATTTTTTCATGTTTTTTGTACAAGGTTTGTAAGTTTACATAATGTTTTAAGAAGCAGGTCAGACTGACGGGAGAAAAAAAGAGAAAGGAAAAAAAAAAGCTGACGTATTTCTCAAGAGGAAAAGTATCTTCAGATACCACAGGCGTGTCAACCTTGCATCAACAGGCGATTATTGCTCCATCGCTCCACCGAGATGTTGCAAATAAGTGAAGAAATGCAATGTTGAAGAAAAAAACCCATGTCTGAACTGAAATGAATCAGTGAAAATAAAGGTAATGACTGTTGTATTGATTCTGGATGCCAGGGACAAAATTGAACTGGTTTTTACTGGTTATTTATGCACTGTCTCTTTAATAACCATCACAGAAAACTACAGTTATTTTTTCATAAGAAGTAACAAACATTCACACAAATAACGGAATTTTAAATGGCCATTTTGGAAAGCAAAATTCTAACAAATATTTCTCATATATATATACAATGAAATAGAACTTTACATATATAAACATAACATAATTTAGCATATGATGAACGCTGTTGAATTAAAACAAGGATAAGGAGCAACAAAACAGAGCCTCATGTATTGTATAAATGCAATACACAGCCTAGATACTAATGAATATATATTGCCTTTGGTTGCCTGCCATACACGTAACAAAAGTGGTGTCAGTTTCAGATTTTTAAAGTGAGCATTCATGATGTAATTTTTTAATATTCCTTGTTTTTCTTACTCTTCTACTTGAAACATACAGTAGTGAAACGTCAACTGTGCAGGACTTCTGATGTAATCTTCCATTGATAGCCATGATGTTTTATGACATATCGGATGAGGAAATTGAGTTCAAAGTTAAAATCTTCAGCTGATTGAACCGTAACTGATGGGTTTATCTCATCATTATTTATGTGGGATACATAAGGGCAATGCATGCCGCTGTTTAACTAAGATGTCATCCTTTCATAGCTGTGACCATTAATTATTTGAATATTATTGTACTGTTCATTCTTTCATGTTAATGCAACGGATGCGTTGACAGATTCATCTTTATGAACCGTGTGAAATTACTTGCTTCCAGTCTTTACTCCCTGTACCGATCTTCAGGTGAGAGGATAATCTCTGCAAACGGATATCTGCATGAAGGCAGATATAGCCCATGGGAGATTAGTGAAAGTTGCCCAGTTAATAAGAGGAAATGTATATTTTAAAGGCAGGAACATCTGAGGCAGAGCTGAATTGCTGCGCATTATCAGTCCATGTTGATCCATGTCGACCGCTGTAATTTAAGGTGGAAGCAAAAACCTCTGGCTCAGTGTTGTGTGTGATGTCTTATCAGTTTGTGGATTTGTGGTGAGGGTCTGATGGCTCCAGCGAGTGTCAACTGCAGATGGCCAGTGAGGCGAGTCAGTACTGTATTTATTACCGTATTTATTCTTCTGTGCTCAGCACCTCAATTCTTGCATTGCATTGTACTGAGGGCAAGAAGCTGTCAATAAAGTGGGTTTGAAATGCACTGATTGTTTTTTCCTGGTACCGAGAAATCCTACGACTTTTAGTTTCTCAACAAATGTTTCACTTGGTGATCTAGCTGAAGCCCCTTTTCGACCACAAGAACTTTCCCCAGAAACTAGGAACCTTTGGACAACAACCAGGGACTGAATTTATTCTGCGTTCCGGTTGAGCTGGAAAGACTGAATTTTTTTATGAGCTCCCAGTTGGACATTTTAACTGGAACCTCCCGTGAGGGTGCATTTCCTATTTAGAAACTCAGATGTTCCGTAGATGTGTTGTTATGATATTTACACGAGCGAAATATGGTTTAGAATGTTGCTACAAATTGCTATTGCTAACAAAGGAGATGTACACAGCTTGTTTTTTCACACTTCTTCCACTGTCATTCCATCATTTCAGTAAAATCCGCAAACTGTTTATTGTTGCTATGGAAACGTCATGCGGCAGAATAACAAGAGATTACAATTGATAGAGTGATGATACTGTGCAAGCCTTACTAGATGTCAGCGGACTAATTTGCTAAACCTTTGTGGGTCTTTAGACACCAGTCGAAACACAGTCAACAATGGGCCAAAGGAACACTTCATTCCAAGACAAATAGTGTCCGGTAGTACTGTCTCAGGAACTTCTGGTCAAGGAGAAGCTTTAGAGAGTCAAACTTTCAGATCTTATCAACATTTCAACAGCATTTTCTTCCTCTTAGATCACTTGAAATAGCTGGAGTTTTACGTTGCATATTGAAGATGCAAATCTGTCCTTGCTTCTGTCTGCCTGGATGTACGCTGCAAAGCATTACGGCTAATTTGGCGTGCCACTAAAGAAAGTAGATGGGCCAATTAAACAGCAAATCGATACACCAGAGAGGTAAGAGTGGAAGAAAAGTCTCGCTCAATCACTGTCAAGATGTTAAAAGCACCGCATGTGTACATGAGGACAGGGAATCTACTTGGAAGAACTTCCAGATCCATCTGCTCAATGGATAAGGAAGCTACGCAGTATAAATAAAACAAGCGTGAAATGTGTTTGTATACTCTCACATACAAATCACCCAAGTCTAACCCCATGTAACCCTCTCCAACAGAGTGACGGCCTGAGGATACAGATGGGTTAGCGGCACCATTAAAGAAGCATTTATCTTTGAAACAAAACAATTTGGCATGCGCATCTTGTTCACCAAATGTTTTGCGGTGCATATCGCCTCATTGCAGATCCGTGAAACATTAACACGTTCATCAATGAATACTGAACTGTCCCTGAGAGTCTGCGTTTGAGTCCTCTCATTGTCACCAGCCCTGATTTGTGATAAATGGATTGTTGCGGCAAGATTATAGAGAGGAGAAGCAAATAGGGTTGGATTATACCAATCCCACCGCTCATAAAACATAGTTCTACTGATTAAAAAAAACGAGTCTGATAGTTTCATTCGCTCTGAACTCTCGCTAGGACTGTTTGGCTCCTGCTACATTTGAAAGTGACTTGTGAAATGATGTTTTTTTTAAATCACTTTAAACATAACTGAGCAGAAACTACTGTATGTATGGAAGTGCAAGAAAACACACTATTTGAGTAAACTGATATACATGGATAGAATAATGATAATTCATGTCATTTTTCAAACAAACATACAGAAATGACAGTATTTGACAACCTCAATTATCAGATATGTAAAAAAAAAAAGAAAAAAGGAAGGGGGGGGTAGGCATACGAGAGAGATAAGAGGACAGAATGAGAAGCAGATAAATAGGTTACCCCCCACGGGGCCATGCCTCTACAAATGGAATAAAGCTCAGTGAGGTGACAGCATGATTAGCAAAAGGTGTGTGAAAGGCAGAGGCATGACTGCCATGGGCAAAACAGGTGACTATTAGTAGACGTGTGAAATCACAGGATCAGGTGAAAAAGATTCAAGAGAAAAAGAAGAACCTATTTAAAAGGTCAGTCATCGAAATAAAATCAGGACATCGCAAAAAGCTTTGCAGTCGCTTTTAGTTTCTCTCCGTTTTTTTGGTCATTTTTGTCTCTGGTGTTCCATCCACTGAGTGACATATGAGAACATATGGAGTGAAAATTCAACAGCAGTGTGTCTTTCCTGGTTGCTTTTGTTTGAATGTTTTTATTTGATCCAGTCTGTATTAAAAGCAAATTGAAACTACAACCACTGCATCAAGGGAGAAAGGAATTTGAATGTACAGAAATTTTTGGTATTTAGTAATTCCTTCTGATTCAAAGAAGACACCTGGCTTTGAGCTATTGTTTCTTTGTTCCTCAGATGTTGCATCATATTATATTTATTTGCTAGAACAAAAACACTCCATCTGTGAGGTGCTCCCTTACAAACAATCACTATCATGTTCAGCTCTAGAAAGGGAAGAATTTTCTCGATTCATAAGACATCTTTTCTGAAGTATTAGAGGGTTTTCAGACCGAGTAACACTGTGACTTAGCTGCCTGATTGAGAGACCCCAGGGTCCTCAGGCCAGCAGGAGCCTGGGGTCAACTTGACACAATGGAGACCTCAAGACCACAGTCCCACCTTGTATGAAATCAATGTCACGCAGTGTTACCGACTCAAATTTGGTATAAATTCTCTTGCTTCCTTCACTCAGCCCCCCCTGAGCTCTGCTTCATAACCTGTTCCGGCTTCATCATGACCACCGGGACTCTGCTGCTGGCTTCTGCTCTGATTGCAGGGCTGTTTGGTTCTTCAGCCTCCACTCCTGTCCCTGTTCCTGTTCCTTACCATGCTTTCTGCAGGACTCTCTTGTAAGTTCTGCAGGAAGAGAGTTTTGTCATTTCTGTATTTTTGATACTCTGTTGTGTCTGACCGTGTGACTCTCTCTACTTCCAGGCTCTTTGCAGCTCCTTGTGCTGAGGTCAATGCCATCATCACTCAACAGATTCAAGCATTCAGCCCTCTGACTGCCTGTGATGAATGCCACTATATGGTAAGAACCACTTTTTGCAATATTTTTTTTAAGATTACAGAAAAAAATTCGAATGTATATAACCATCATATCCTCTTTTCTGGTCCAGCTTGTGTCAGCCACCCTTCCATCTATCAAAGCCAACCACACCTCCCCAGATGGCCTCCAGGCTGAAATCATCGTGTTCACCTTCGATCCAGTAATCAGTGGTGGCTGCCGTGTCAGTGTGAGCATCAATAAAACTGTGGGAATAAGTCCTCCCTCCGTGAGCTCCAGAGTAGCTCTTGGGAACTATACATTCACTGAAAAAAATGGAAATGATAAACTTTGGTTATGATTTACGTAATCAATAAGGGGTTTTGTCATATGTAGTAAAAAACATGTCAGGAAATTAAACTCAAATTAAAGTCAAAAAGGGTCATTTGTGATGTCCAGTAAATATTTATGTGAATGAAACACAAATATATATTACTGTTATATTCCATATACCCACATGTCTCATTTTTGGAGTTCCACTCGATTTGAGTTACAGTCTTCTGACCTCAAATATTATTTCTATGCATTATTGCAAATATGAACGTAAGACGCTGCAAAGAGCACCGCCGTAGTCTCACTGTGTGTCTACTAGTTTATGCTAAAATTCCTTTGACTTCATCAACCAGGCCCTGTCCAAGTCTCTGGGATTCACTAAGCTTCTTGACGGTGGACTCAATTACTGCAACCTCTACAACCTGTTGTCAGGTGAGCCAGTATGGCGTCAATTATTTATAGACATGAAGTAACTTCTCATGCACGCTGTTCCGTGTTGCTTAAAATATAACATTACCACACCTGTTTCTATGAGCTTTATGCATAAATACAGATCTCCACGTTTTGTGTCTCTAGCCAGTGACCTCACCTCAGCACCGGGATTCATGGAGATGACCAATGAGTGGGCGTGTCTTGGATCCAGATTCGCCCCCTGTCGAGGCTAACAAGCTGCATTGATGAAGTCAAATGAAATCATAGAACAATTGCCTATCATGACAAACAAACTGATCTTATGTCAACTTAATTGTACTGTAACCTACAATCACACTGAGATACCAATAAATGTTGCACTTTCATCCGATTCTCTGTGTGTATATCTGCATATTTTAAGTGCATAATGGCATGAAGACAGAGAGGGAATCTGACTTGATGAACATATTTCTTCTACAAACATTCTTTCCTGCTGCCCAAGCAAAGCTTTAATCTCAATGAAGTATCACAATTAACCAAATGTGATTGTTGTCATTTGAGCAATCACAGATCCTGCGGACTTCAGTCAGGTGGCAAAGACCTTCATTTCATCAGACACCATGCAAAAAACAGTGATTAAAAAAAACAAAAACAGACTTGGTTGCTGCAAGCAGTAAACAAGCACTGGCACTGACTGATACAAGAATGTCCAGTGGGAATCAATCTATTGACTGGTGTTGAATATCGATCTACTCCTTTTTCTGAATATTCCGATCTCATTCAACCTTTGGATGAAAATGCAGCTTTGCAAACTGGATTTGGAGCCATTTCATGCTGCCTGTTGCGATGGAGGTTTCCTGGGTGTGAGCTTGTCAAAGGAAGAGAACTTGTGGAGTCCTCAGATATCTGACTTAGGCAGAAGGATGTATTTCACGCTCAGTGAGGAGACTCGGCAATTATCAACACAAAGTCACATGAGCACTGTCGACCCACATTAGCTTGGTATAAACTCTGGTAGAAATCACTGGCCTCCCTCAGCAGAGCTCTAGAATAAAAGTTGCATAAGTGACAAATAATGAATGGTTGTTGCAAGAACCACACATACCTCAGTCACGCTGTAACCTCTAGTCCTGTCTGCTCACTAATACAGCATTTTCACAAAACTGCAGCCTGAACGTCACCACTGAGGTATCCCAATACACCCTGAAACTGGTCCGCTATTACGACGAGCCTGACCCCGATCAGTCAGCTGTCCTTGAAGTGGTGCACATTGTTGAAGAGGAGTATGTGAGAGCTCTGATTACACTGATCCTCCCATCCAGGTTATGGAAAGTAGAAGTAGATGTTTTATGGTGGGAATCACTTGACCTCTTGACCTGTGGAGGCAGATGTGGAGGGACGCACTGTATCGATAATTCCGTCACCCCTATCCCCAAAACCGGTCCAAACAATTTATTTCTTTAATTTGCATTTGCTCCCTGGTCACACAACCTCTTGGGTATTTAATGGCTCTGGAAATTTCTGCAGATTTTGTATCAACTCATCATCTCAGTCACTAATGCACCCTGACCAGTAAGGGTAGGGGTATTAGTGCTTTTCTAATTCTTTGTGTCTTGGACATGATTTGTTTTGGTTCTTTTGTGAGATTAGATTCATGAACATCTTGTGAGTCGCTGAGGGTCACATGTGAGTCGTTGATGCTGTCAGTCAGCATGTGGGTCATTATGGTCACATGATGAAAGGTGTGGCTGCCAGGGGGGTCAGGACTAGCCAGTAAATGGTTTATAAGTGGTGTTGTGGGTCACCTCCTCCCTTTACTGACGGTCCAAGCCCATTTACTGTCATGTAAATGCATGGAGGGGTTTGACAGGAAGAACTAATAATTTGCTGTAAGCTACTGCTCTAAAATGATAAATAGAAATGTTGAACGAAATGAAATTTGATCGTGGTCTAATTGTGAGCGGATGAAGGGACTCCTGCATGCAAAGATGGAGAAACCTTACGTGTCTCTAAGTTTTGTTTGTTTGGTTTCTATGGTAACTCTCACGATAGACGCTAAATATGTGAAAATGCACCTGCTGGTTTCTTGATTTTTAATTCGGATAAAAATCAAGCTTCTGTTGTTCACATCACATTTACCACAATTTTTTTGTGAATCCTGGACCTTAATCCTTCTGTACTGGCAACATTTTGGTCCCCTTCTGCTGTTGGACATGCAATGATTTTTTGTCGCACAAGCCAAACAAGAGAAAATGCCAAAATCTGTTAAAAAATGTGAAAAACTATCATTTTGGAGCCAGTCGTTCAGAATGAAAGCCTATTAGAGTGCATGGATTTGCACTCTAATAGCTGTGGGAACTAGAAATGCAGTTTTAATGGGTTCAACTGGGCACTTATGCTTACTCAGGTACTCAGAGGGGGTGTTCTTTGTCGATATGACACATACAAAAAAAATGCACAAAAATCCAGTTTCTATACTGGAAATAATTCACATCACCATCAAAGTCAAAATAAGGCTTCACAAGTATTCTGTTATTACACCCAGCTTCATGTCATCGCCATTAAACTGATTGACATGGTCTTATAGTTGTTTCAAGTCAGAATAAAAAGTTCCAGAGCAAAAGAAAAACATGTGACACTGAATCATTTGTTTATTATCCTAAAAGCACATCAAGGCCAGAAAATCACCAACCAACACTGGACGACAGGATGGATAACACAAATACTGTTGAGT
Source organism: Aulostomus chinensis (assembly GCF_037954235.1). Lineage (NCBI taxonomy): Eukaryota > Metazoa > Chordata > Actinopteri > Syngnathiformes > Aulostomidae > Aulostomus > Aulostomus chinensis. The sequence continues at coordinate 23,766,292 of NC_141324.1, forward strand.
CCACATACCTGATAAAACAGGAATCACATGCCGCAAAGCCTGCGCATACACAAAAAAAAGACTTTAATAATTCAAATGACTTGAAATAGGCTACCTGTTATTTTAGAAGGGGACTGAGTGCAAGGAGGACATCCCTGCGCTCTGACCTGCCGCTGTTATCCTGTTAATCTCCAGACTCTTCTTGGATATGTCCTCATTTCATTAAAAAAAAAAAAAAAGTTTCATTGTCCTTCCACCCGGCTAAACTTCTCCAAGAGCGTGAAGGCCTGAGGATTCAGAACTGGATGTTTAAAGCCATGGGTGAAGAGGAGATGATAAATTAGATGGTACAAGTTCTTCCTGCATGACACATGATAGCCCAGTTGTACTAAGTGTACTTCACTGCTGTTGTTCAGCAGTGATTATCATGATTATGTGCGTTGGTGTGTTTCTGTGTCATACTCGTGTAGGTCATGGTGAAAACCATCATTAACCAATTGAAGCACATAACGCTTCTTTTTCAATGTGGCAGCCTGTCTGATGGCTCTTCCCACATCAGCTGACTCATTTTCGTTTGTAGGATTATTTAGTTGTTGAGGTCAGATGTTGAGTGAGGAGTAAACATCTGATAAATAAGTCCGTGTGAAAGTCCATTGCGCAAACATAAAATATGGCAGCACAAACTAAGAAGTTAGTAGAATTAGCTCGTTGATTTATATCGTTAAACACGCCTCTACAACCTTGTCTTTATGAACCTATAATCCCTGGAAAAGAGAAACAAGCATCAAGAAGCTGCGGGTGTTCTTAAGAGTACAAAGGCAAAAAGAAAAAATCTCAAGCAAAGAAGACATAACGCTCGCACGCACACACGAACACGCATGCACGCGTGCACACAGACACTCACAAACACAAACATACACACCCACTGTTCTAAAAGCAGGACCCCAGGATCCTCAGGCAAACAGGAGCAAACAAAGGGACACAATGGAGACCTCAAGACCACAGTCCCACCTTGTATGAAATCAATGTCACGCAGTGTTACCGACTCAAATTTGGTATAAATTCTCTTGCTTCCTTCACTCAGCCCCCCCTGAGCTCTGCTTCATAACCTGTTCCGGCTTCATCATGACCACCGGGACTCTGCTGCTGGCTTCTGCTCTGATTGCAGGGCTGTTTGGTTCTTCAGCCTCCACTCCTGTCCCTGTTCCTGTTCCTTACCATGCTTTCTGCAGGACTCTCTGGTAAGTTCTGCAGGATGAGAGTTTTGTCATTTCTGTATTTTTGATACTCTGTTGTGTCTGACTGTGTGACTCTCTCTACTTCCAGGCTCTTTGCAGCTCCTTGTGCTGAGGTCAATGCCATCATCACTCAACAGATTCAAGCATTCAGCCCTCTGACTGCCTGTGATGAATGCCACTATATGGTAAGAACCACTTTCTCATTACGCTAATGATGCTTTTAGATGTTAGATATTCCGGATCATATATCATCATATCCTCTTTTCTGGTCCAGCTTGTGTCAGCCACCCTTCCATCTATCAAAGCCAACCACACCTCCCCAGATGGCTTTCAGGCTGAAAACATTACATTTACCTTCAATCCAATAATGACCGGCGGCTGCCAAGTGACTGTAAGTGTCAGTAACACTCATTTTTAAGTCTACATGGCCAATAACTCTGTATGCATGCAGTATTAGCTGTAATATTTCAGAAGGTTTGATCTTTTACTTCCTGCAGACTCACGGTTTTGGGTAGCAGAATGTTTTTATGCATTGTGGCTGATATAAGAAATAATCAACTTCAGCCATAACTGCAGGAGCCCGTACTAGGTTTACTGTGTGTCTACTGGTTTAAGCTAATGCCTCCAAATTTACTAACCAGGCCCAGTCCACATCTCTGGGATTCACCCAGCTTCTTGACGGTGGACTCAACTACTGCAACCTCTACAACCTGTTGTCGGGTGAGCTTGCATGGCTTTGTTTTTTCTTTGAATTCAGTTGAAGTTTTTCCTCATGTTAGCTGTTCTAGATGTAAAATGATGGGATTTCCACATTTTGTGTCTCTAGCCAGTGGACTCACCTCATCACCAGGCTTCATGGAGATGACCAATGAGTGGGCGTGCCTGGGATACGGACTTGCCACCTGTGGAGTCTCACAAGCAGAATTACTGAGATTTTATTGACTTACAATGATCATTTGGCACAGATCGCCGGGCCAGTTTGTCATTTTGGTGTTATTTCTATTTTTAATATATCTCTACCTGTTTTGTCAGTACCTCTTATTCTTTGCAGGACTGATGCTTATTTCATAATTGTGAGTGAAGATGATCTGTTCATGTCGAAATGACAAGTAATCATCTGCTGATTAAAAAAATCGGAACAGTCAGGAACGTGTCTTGGTTTGTTATGGCCTGAGAGTTTTTGACTTTTTAGTCTGTATCAGTGACTCGTTTGGTAGTGATCATGTGTTCCTGGTTTTTCACTGGTGTGTTTCAAGTTGGTGTTTCTACCTATGTTTTAGTTTACTCTGTTCATTTCCTCTCCTGATTTGTAAGCTCTTCCCTTCTGTGTCTTTGTGTCCTTGTCACTTTCTTTGTCTTTTTCTCGCCTTTTATCAGTGCTTCACCTGGGTCTTGTTTTGTAATCAGTCCTCTTCAGACATTTATAGTATTAGTCTGGTATTGACTGAGTATATTTGAGTTTTGTTGTCAATATATTTTCGTCAGCTCAACATCTGACCTGAGCAGACTGCTCACCTCACCGTGGTGCCTTTTTTGAGTCTTTGCTTTTACTATACCAATTAGGATTTTGCATTTATTTTGGTAAATAAAACTTACGTTTAAACAAGTACTGCCTGGCCTTCTCTATGTTCTCCGTATTTTTGTCCTGCCATGGATGCCACATAACAGTACTTGTGCTTATAGGGAAACAGCTTATGTCCAAAGCCCTTGAAATTGCATGTATTTTCCCACACCACCATTGTATTACCAATTTACACGCTAGTGATGAAAATGGGCACGTCTGAATCTTAAATAGTGCTAAAAACTCCCTTGGGTGTTGTGCTCTGCTCCATTAAAACCACGGAGAATGACACATTCTCCCCTCAGGCTCAATAGCTAATGTAACTGGGCCTACCACTTTGGAACTTTTTCATAAATAAACATATTTCATCATATACACCAAAAAATGGGGGTCGGTGTGGCAGCTTCAGTTGGTTAGCACAGTCATAGCCGCTGCGTTGCCCCACGCACATGTATTTTAGCTGTATGTGCATGAAGTGTTTCTCTGAAGTGCTCCACACTCCGTGTTGGTTGACCGCCAATGAATGGAATAAAAGCTGGTACCATTTTAGTCTGCTTTTATGCGGATGAGAAGAAGAATATAGGTTTTAATTAGCTGTATACAGTATAAATGCTAAGCTAAGAGGTGATGGAAAAGATTAATTAATGTGGAAAAAGTATGATCTGCTAATTTAATGACTGACTGGTTGTAGAAATGTTTTCCTTTGTTTGTTGATTTACATAGTTTCATTATATATATTTACCGTAGGATGTGATATTTATAACCGTGAAAGTGTGTTTATAAAGATATGTTCATGTGCTTGCTGCATCTTGCAAAATTGCCTGTAAATTCTACCTCACCTGAAGTTTTCTCTTCAATAACAATAAGTTTATCAAAGGCAGGGAAACAGAGGTATCAAATACAATTGTAATATACATGATTAATTCTGTAACCTTAAGGTTAGACCCGATTAATTACAACAGTTCTTCTTCCATCCATCCATTTTCTACTTCTTATCCTGTTAAGGGTCACAGGGGGGGGCTGGAGCCTATCCCAGCACCCTTTGGGCATGAGGCAGGGTTCACCCTGGACAGGTCACCAGTTCATCCCAGGGCCAACACATAGAGACAGACAACCATTCACACTCACAGTCACACCTACGGTTTTCAATTTAGAGTATCAATCAGCCTCGTCCCCTCTTGATGTCTTTGGACTGTGGGAGGAAGCTGGAGCACCAGAGAGAACCCACACAGGAACAGGGAGAACATGGAGACTCCACACAGAGAAATCCTGTGCTCGAGGCGGGGCTCGAACCCAGAACCTTCTTGCTGTGAGGCAAAAGTGCTGACCACTGCACCATCATGCCACCCACAATTCTTCTTCCATTTTTTAAACATATATCAGAATATGTAACCAGTGTATAAAGTCATAACATCAACAAGAACTCAAAAGTATGTGGACACTAAATGAAACATCCTGCTTTGAAATCAGCACAAGACAAGCACGTCAGACCATCACCACAAGAGTCACACTCCTAATCCAATCAGTTTTCAGCAACTTTTCCAGACCTCATGATGGGGTCAGATATTCTTTATAAATCGCTTCACAACAGGCGTTCATCCATTTCTGTCGACCTCAGCCGTGATAGAAGTAGAAGAAGAAGAGGAGCAGGAGGAAAACTGCCATCATGAAGACTCTGCTGCTGGCCTCCGTTCTCATCGCTGGACTGTTTGGCTTTTTAGCCTCAGCCCCAGCCCCCGGACCCTACCATGCCTTCTGCAGAATGCTCTGGTAAGCTTGTCCTGTATTAGACCTCAGAAAGACCTCGTTACCTAGGAATCCTAGACGGACTGAAAACATCAGTGGAAAGTAAATTTCTTCTCTTTCTTCTCCTGATTCTGCTTGCTTCAGATTTACAGTCAAAATGTTTTCCAGTGAAGTGTTGCTTTTTATCTTGCTGAATGTGCTCATATTCTGCTTCCAGGCTCTTTTCAATACCTTGTGCTGAAGTCAGTACACAAATAGCTCAACAGATTCAAGCCTTCAACCCACAGTTTGGCTGTGCGGACTGTCATTATATGGTGAGAAGAGACAATTTTCTTTGTGTAATGGACTTTTCCACATACACTTGCTAGATTTGTTTCAAAGATTAGATATTTCATGAATGTTTGGGTTCATTTGATGAATTTACTAACTAATGTGTTGTTTCCTTCCAGCTTGTGTCAGCGACTCCTCTTTCTATCCATGCCAACCACACGTCTGCAGACAGCCTCCAGGCTGAGAACATCACCCTCACCTTAAGCACCACCGTCATGGTCAGCGGCTGCCGTGTCACCGTGAGTAGCAGTGAAGCTTCTTTTTTAAGGAGGCTGATTATAGCTACTAGATTCTAATAGATACTTTCCATGTTTATCAGGCTCAGTCTACGTCTTTAGGATTTACCAGCCTTCTTGATGATGGACTCAACTACTGCAACCTCTACAACCTGGTGTCAGGTGAGCTCGGGAGACGTTTTTTGCAGATGTGTATTATATTTCCGTGCATACTGCTATAGTATGTATGATAACTGTACCCTTTAACACCAAAATGATGATCTTAACTGACTTAAATTTGTTGTATAGCTTGTTATGATAGAAAATTCAGAGTTGTCTGCGTGTATTTGATTCTTCTGCGTTCAAATGGAATCATCTGATAACGCTTGTGCATCTTTTGATTCCAGCGAGTGGACTGGCCTCATCTCCAGGCTTCATGGAGGTGACCAACGAGTGGGCTTGCCTGGGCCACGGACTCGCCACCTGTACAGACTAACAAGCTCTGAAGTTCAAACTGCTATGATTTGCTGCGCTTGAATCAGCAAGATATTATCCTTTTATCTATACCAATAAAAAAAAAAACTGCAATTTGACTTTGTCCAGTTGCATATGTGTATTTATTCATTTATTACCAGAGCTGTGACGGTAAATGAGACTGATGCTACAATTGTGTTGCATTGCGATCCCTGCAACATGTTTTTATACCACATTACCTCATTTTTACACCGCTTTATTGTACCTTTAAAGCTTAAAGCTGTTAAGAATGATCATATATATATTTAATATATAAAATGGTCTAATATTAAGTCAAATGAGATCAGAGTCAGTTAGATAAGTTGATTCTTCTGTGAATGAGGTGAAGCCAAAACTGTCACGCTGTGCTGCTTATTTGCGGCTTGTGGTTGCAGCATCACTGTTTCATTGCATTGTCAAGAGACATTCATCTCTTCAGACACAGACCTGAACCATTTAATGGAGACCAGCAGCAACCTCAGGCCATTACACATACACACACACGCACACACACACACGAGTCCGTAATTCACAATAATCAATTATACCAGAAACACTCACACAAGAGATTACAGCCATTAAACCATAAAATCTAGAGACACACTATTAGCTACATTGCTTTGTCATACAATGCAAAATTCAGCGTTGGGTTTGGTTTTTTTCAGTAGCTTCCATGTCATGTGACCTAGGGACTTCAAATTAGTTCCAGTTAGTACATGGGAGACATTTCTTTTCATTGCAGATTGCATTATTGCACTCACCTGCATTTCTGGTTTCTAGCATGTAAATATTTCCCTCTGTGCTAATATAAATTAGGATTACCACCAATTTTTTGTATTTCTGACCCCTTTTTTTTTTTTTTTTTTACATCCATCAATATAGAAACAGTTCAGAAAACTTCAATTTCCAGTTCTGTTTAATGCCATTTGGAAGGACGGAAAAACCATCACATCACAAATTGTATTCACGCAGGCTTTTAATCTTGTTTTACAACTTTAAAATCTTTTAATCATTACTCACTCGATCTAATGGCAGAATGCATAATGGTCATTTATAAGTCAGATGACTTCCTCGCTGCTTTCTGGACTTAAAGTGGAACATCAGAGGATCGGGAAGCTTGACATTTTACTCTCATTCTATCTGCAGGACAGAATGTCTGAATTTGTGTAAATGTCACAGCAAAGGAAAACGTATGACACAACCAGAGTTTTCTTTATTTTCCTTAAACCACGTCAGGACCAGAAAATCACCAGTAAATACGAAACCCTTGACCTTGACAACAGAATCATAAAATATATAACAGTTTTAAGTCCATCTACATGACGTTGAACTAAAAAAAAACCAAAACAGGCAAAAAGAAAGTTTCTCAAAGCACACATGTTGATATCACATGACTTATTTTCTGCATTTTGCATTTTATGCACATCTTGATTAACATGTTGGAAAGTAACTAAGTATCTAAAAACCTTCAGTGCATCTTTGTACTCTATTTGCTCAAGTTCTGCGCCACTAATTGTCTGACGGTAGTATTGTAGTTAATACTCGACATTTTTAGTGACTAGTTGCATTCAAGATGCAAATACTGTAACCTATGATATATTTGCGAATACATTTGAAAAGTAAATCAATGTTTTCCAGCCTTTTGTGTAACACAAACCAGGGTCACATGTCAAATGTTTATCTCCCTGTAACAGCTCTCCTGGTCGCATGTGGTTACATGTTCAAACGATTTCATATCCGGTCCAAAATCAAAGATAACAAACACATTTGTGTATTTTTTTTCATTGACATTTCTCATCTCACAACCTGTCAGATTGATCTGGTGTCCCTGCATATAGAAATGTATATTAAGAAGTCCAAACTGGCTCCGCCTCCAGCTACTACTACCCCAGCATGCTGCTGTCACACACATGCTTCAGGTCCAGTGTCATATAAATCATCAGTAAAGTAATTCACTTTGATATTATACTCCATTTTGCTACCCATACTTGTACTTCAATGGGGGTTTCATGCAGGATAAGTATTTGTAATGGAGTATTTTCTTACTGCTGCATTGGTTCTTTTACTTAGGTGATAAGGGTAACTAGTAAACTAAAACTGTGTTATGGGGATTTATTTTCCTAAATTAAGACAACAGAACCTTCTTTTGTGTTATGCTCAGCTCTGATGCTGTGGAGTTTTGATGGTGGAGGAGTTGTGTGCGCTATGATTGTATTAGCTGGGTGTGCATTAGTGTATATCAGTTTTCATGCCAGACAAAAGTGCGAAATTATGAATGTGTTCTTGTGATCATATCCTGTTCATTGAAAAGTGCCGCAGATTTGACTCAGTGTGACTCATCTATGATTCAAAACTCGAGCCACTCATTCTACCAAATGTCTCAACTTCTGTTTAATCTAAATGAACAAATGAGTCATCAGAAAAACGTCAACATCAGTTTTAGCGAATCATACGGTGGAGGTTTTCATATGTAACTACATCTCCCAGCCCTAACGGATTCATATGACATTGTGAAACAAAATAAAGGAAAGCAGGAGCGGTGATAAAGAAGAGTATTTGATCAGTCCATGTTCAGCTTTGGAAACGATTAAAACCTGCAGTCACGGTGACTCACCTCCCTCTGTGCAGCCACACTTCAGCACTCCATTGCTCAACACAGCAGCAGGGCGTTGAATAAGTTGTTGTAAACGGCAATTTTGTGTCACAGCAAAGGACGCAGTGGTTTGATGTCTAACAAGAGACGTTTAACGGCTACACAGTTGAAAGCAGGATCAGCGAGAGACATTGACATTGCAGTGATGGAAGTAGTTCTACTTCTGAGGTGCTTGACTGCTGCAGAGGGTGAAAATGAATTTGACTTTGCTGTCGAATCACTTATAGAAATCGGTATTAACCTCAAAGTTCAATTTCTACAACACACATCTTTCATCAAAGAGTTATTTTTTATACCAAGAGATGAAGAATCCAAACATACATACATAAAGAACTGAATGTACTTAGAATTAATTGAATTTCTTACAATTTTGAGGTTGCCAACTCACTCAGAGGGTCTTTCCAACACAGGAAAGTGAGCATGAATAATTAGTTTAGAGCTGGAGAACATTGTGACGCGAGTGATCTCACGCTATGCATCATTTTGCATGTACAGCCTTGATTATTTCAATTCTAAGGATGATTCTTTTAACCCCAAGTACAAAACCACAGCTTGAAAATAAAATAAATACACATACATCTTTTCGTGTGTATACACATGGTGGCAAAATAAAAATTGTAAACAAATATGAGTACATTTCTAAAGATATTTGTGCGAGTAAAATGAAAGAAACCTTGAACAGCATTCTTGAGATTGACTCAATAGACAATCCGAATATATTAAAATTTTGATTTATTTAATTTAATATGAACAATGTTCTGTCAAACAAAAAAAAATTATAAAAGTTAAAAGGTTTATGCCGTATAATTTTAACAATTGTACCATAACCAGATTATTATCGTACCACTCCTAGTGAAACTAAAGTGTAGCCAACTTCTCTTTAGCTTCACTCTGAAAATGGCTCAGATCACATTTTTCTTTACGCATGTGATATATTTTTTCATCTGGAGATCCATTCGCAGCACAAGTCAAGTTTCACTCTGAAATGTCAACCTCGGAGTAACTCAAGTCTGGCAGCAATGATAGTTTTGCCCTCAAAGTCCAGCATTTAGTCAAACAGTAACTTTTCCTGTCTGCTGGCTTACAGCTGAAGGGTCAAAATACCTGTAGGAACTCAAATCAGACTTCTGATCGATACAAAAAACGGCAACGGTGACTCCATCATCATCCGATGTTTTCAGTGGACTTGAACAAATATTCAAATATTCAATATTCAAGAAATGTGACTGTGTTGAGTCATGTCTATTACTAGTGGAGCACGTTACAATCCCACACATTATTATGCCTTGCAAGCAGACAAATAACAGTAGACCGACAAGGTGAAATTAGAAAAAAGTTGCTTGTCAATTTAAAACGTATTTATTTGATTCAGAATTGTATCACCTCTGTGCTTATAACAAGCTAAAAATTTCAAATGGGTTATGACAGATATTTCATATCATTTGCAGGCAGAGAGTCCCACTCCGAGGCAGAGCCACTCGTTGGTGAACTCAGTGAATCCAGGAGCTTTAGAGAGTCCACTTCCTGTAAGGAACGGGACAATGAGCTTTAAAGGAAAAACATGTTTCCACTCATCAGGATAGAACTTTCAAAGTAAAGGCACAACTAATGTGAAGAAAGGGTGTGTGAAAACACACCTACTATGATGTTACGGAGATTGCAGTAGTTGGTGCCGTTATCTAACAGGCTGGACCAGAACGCCGACACAGAGGAACCCTGAGGAACCGATGGAACATGAGAATTTTAGGCTGGATTCAAATCTTTAAATTCAGTATTTTTTAAGTGAATGCTGCGTAAAAACACAGGAGACTCACATCTACGTGGCAGCCCATGCTCATAGCTGTGGGAGTCATGGTGAAGTTGACGTTCTCGACCTGACCGACTGCAGAAGTGTGGTTGGCCTGAATGTGAGCCGGAGTCACTGGGCCAAGCTGGGTTGAAAGCAAAGAAAAAGATGCACTTATATCGATCTTAACTCCAAAACAGCTAAATTAATCCGCAGGAGTCCTCTCTTACCTTGTAGGAGCCCATTGCTTTGATCTGGGACACAATGGCCATGTTTACTTTAACACATGGCACACCGACCAACCTGAAGGAAAAGATTCTGTTCAGTCCCCATCTACTGAGTAATCGTCGTATTTACTTACATATTTTTCCACCAATGTTGACACACAACAAAACGTTACCAGACAATCCTGCAGAAGGCATGCGTTGTTTCAGCAGGCGTACTATTTGTGATAAAACACAATCCAAGTACGAGCATACAGGCCACGATCAAAGTCTTCACAGCCATGATGAATCTTGATCCGAGTTTTCCAGGGCTGTCTGGAGGCTTCTGGGCTCAGCGTTTATATAGAATGCTGCGTGAAAGGAGCAACCACTGGCTTGTCATGTGGACCCGTGCACAAGTGATTTGCATGCCATTTCACAGCATCTCTCACCCCAGCAGGGCTGCATTCAACAGCCTGAATTCCCCAGAAGTATTCAAAGAAAAACACCAGTGGGGTTTTAGTAAATCAGAAGATAGTAAAAACTCTTTTGTCACATGTAGATAATTGGTTCATGTCTCTAAGCTTTGCATCCCCAGTCTTGTGATTCCTCTGAGTTTATAAAACTTTTACAACTCCTGCATCAATGCTATCACAACTCCAAATAATAATCAATCAAATCTCTCGTAATCATTGCGGTTTTAAGCACGAACATTTGTTCACAAAAGGAACCACATTTTCATGAAGAAGATACGGTACATTTTCTTGAAACTAACACACTTTTATCGAGGAAGACAGAGAAAAATTAGTGTTAAATGCTCTTATAAATTAACTTTGACATTCATGAATCAATTAGAAATTGGGATGACGTGCAATCACAGCTTATCAAATTTAGTTTGAACACAAACAAGCTCGAACGCATCTGTGTCAGCAATCATAGTGCAACAGGACGACTCATACTACTGTTTCAAGGTGACAGTGCTCCGGTTCTCCAAGTGAATGAGTTTGGTGTCATCCCAGAAGGTCCAGGCTGTGGGCCAGACTTTATCCCTCAACAGCTGACCTCCTTATCTCTATAGGTATGGAAGTGTCATTTCTAGAAGAGCGGGTTATCTTGTGGATAAGTGGGGCCAAATTCCTGTAGCCAGATTCCTAAATCATGCGGAAAGACTTTGCAGAAGAGTGGAGGCTCTTTCATGGTTCTAATAAATCAAATACACAGTTTTTGTATTTAGAATTTTGACCATGTGGCATATAAGATAAGTTGAGATAAGATAAGACAAGAAATTAAATAATAGTATGATTTTACATGGATGGACAGATGAGATATCTAATTTTATTTATGAATGAAATTGTTTTTTTTGTATTACAATTATATATAATATTTGTCTTGTACAGATATATTATTTTTTGTCATTGCGTATAAAATATGCGCATCTGTGACAACACTTTTCATTTTGTGTTTCTGTTGTACTTACGTGTAGTTTGTTAAATAAATGTTGTTGTTTTTTAAAAAGACAAGATGAGACAAGACGAGATGCTGCATTGCCCTGCTACGAGTAGACAGACACGTCGTCAGATTGAGCCCGTTGTCTCACTGGTAAAGTTCAGAACTATAAAAGTATCAACATAGATATCAGAAAGAATAAAGTGTTAACATCAACATGCAGAAATGAATGACCTTTTAGGTTTCTGTGTTGTATTCATCATCAGTGTGCTTGAGATATTTCTCCCAAGAAGAACAACAAAGGGCACTTACAGCTGAGGCTGCCGCGACTGAACTACAGCACATTGTTAATCACATGTCGTTGCAAGCAGACAATCACGTCTCCTGCCTTTGTTTCATCTTTGTAAACTCTGCTTACATGCTAAAGTTCTTAATAATTGATTGACCTGGATTCACAACCCGTAGGGCTCTGGGTCGTCTTACCAGCATGAAAATTCAATTAATAGACTGGAGGCCATAAACAAAAAAACGCCCATCAGAAGCCTTTTATTTTCATTCATGCCATTTAAACTGAATGGAAACATAATCGTGTTTCCCCTCAGGCAAAAGAAGAAATATGCAAATGTTTCAAGAAGCCTACAGTGATAATGAAGTGCGTGTCAGTTTACAAATCATGTCTCAGGCCAGATGAAAATATGTCCCTGTTTTCTGTCTGCAGATGGCGCCAGACTACAACCCTTCGCCAGAGTATCCCTCCTCTCACGGAAGGGCCTCTTGTAGGGACACAGACATCAAGTCCTATTTGTCAGTGTGCTGCATTATCTGGCAGCACAGAAATGTCAGTAGAACACATAACAGATAGCAATAAATCCAGCGAAGGATTCGGTGTCTGACGCAAGTTTATCTGTAATTAAATGATGCAATTATTAGTCGCAGATGCCTTAATAATGGTCTGGCAGTTAATGAAATAAATACAGTGAGCATGCAAAATCACATGATATTTAATGGCTGAGCTGTGTCTCAGGAGGGAGATGATGGGGGGGTAGTCGTTGTTTCCACCCAAGAATCTCCCAGTGGTCCCGTCTGTCTGAGACACGCCGTCATACAATTGAATGGGAGTGACACTCTTCTTTTGCCACTAATGAGGAGCCCCGCAGAGCGATGTTATTCAGTATGTATGAGTAACAGCACTACAACAATTCATTTACATAAGAGCTTTGTGTATCCCTTATAATTTAGCATGGATTTTACATCTTTGTTGCATTCTTTATTCTTTCTTTTTTTAATGTTTGCACCTCTTGTTGAATGTATTAATTGTCTTGGGCCTATTATCAGTACAAGGGGGAAATTGTGTTTTTTTGTGTGTTTTGAATTCAGTTTTAATTTACAAGTGTTTGTGATTGGGAGACAACATCAACTTTTATCTTCATTTTGTATTCTGCCTTCGCGTTTGCTAAGATTTCTACAAGCACAATAGATTTGAGGGATAGATAAATGGGTTCTGTTTACTCGCCACCTTTTCAGATTAGAAGACAAATTACACTGAGCCACAATATGAGAATAATGAATTAAATGGAGATGAAAACAAACACGATTCAACAAAAGCAAGATGAGTTTGTAGTTCGTCACAGTTTAAGAGCCACATCTTTGCAGTGTACTTGAGCTGGAAGCAGAAACAGTCAGCCATCAACCTCAGGAGACCTCAGGAACCGACCACCACAAGGCGGCGGTGACTAAGAGGATCAGTGAGGTGTTAAGAGAGGTGCTGCTTGAGCTGCAGAAGTTGACCAGAAATATTTTGACTGATTTAAAATGAGTCTGATTTTATGCAAATTAAGATCAGGCACCTCATGGATGACAGTTTCATTTAGAAGCTTTGCAGCAGGATTCTGCATCTGTATGAAAACGGTCTAGTGATTCTACAGAGAAGTCAAAAATGAGTCAGCGTTGGAGTGGACCCACTGTTTACTTTTGCCTCAGGCTCCTGAAAGCATGACGAAGCCCCGTTGTGAATAAAACAAACAACAACAAAAAAATCATCACCTTCTCCCTGTAAACACAAACTAGATCTTAGTCTTAACCACGAAAAACTGAACTGAATCCCATATGTTTGATGTACACGGGGATGATCTACAAAGTTGGATGGCCTCAGCCCAGTTCGTTTATGATGGTGGTAGTTTACTGAGCCATTTGTGAGGTTGGTGAGTGCAGCAGTGACTGTTCACAGGGCAGTCCTGCAACGCCAGACCAAATGCTGCTGTGGAGACCATCTGCTGAGAATGAAAAGTGTCACAATCTGTCTCTCGAACGATGCATCATTTTCATATTCTCATCAAATGGCCAAAAGTGATAGTTCATCGCTTATATTATACTGTATTTAACAGTCGTTCGTTAACCCATCTATGGTTTTCAGGAAACAGAGAAACACTTTGAGCTACTTTTGTTTTATCTGAAAATCCACATTTTTTCCCTATATTTTTCAGATCATAGTTACTCGTTGATAGCTGATTTCAGTGGAGTAATAACAATTTGCGACACAAACATCCAAGGGACATTTAGTGAAGTAGAATGAACAGATCCTTCATTAAAAATGTAAAGGATAAAAATAAAAATCACAACCACTGTGGAATAAAAGTATAGTTACTCGAGATACTCTTGCTAGATATTTTTGTACTTGGTGTCGAAGGGTTTATCAGCAGTTTACTGTATGTCTGCGCCACTTAGAAAACAGGTTAAAAGCTGATAGATTCTGGTAACATTGCAAAGAAGATCAATGACACTTAAGGTATTCTCTCTAAAACATTTTCCTTTTCGTCAATGTCAGAGACAGGGTAATTTGAACTCTCAAATATTATCTATTCAAAAACAATGAAAGTTAAGTCTATGGGCTGTTGTTTGTATAGAAAATATCTTTGTTACTTGTTTGACTTTTCAAAATATCCCTAAACGGCATCTAAACGTCATTAAAATGAAATCAAAACTGTAAAAGAGTCACACTGTTAAGGAATTAATAATAATGTAGGATTTTCCTGCGCCGATACTCTCGTAATCTCTCGCGATGATTTGCAACCTGCGTAACATTAACTGTGCTGATCTCGGAGTTGGCTAGCGGGTGGGAGTGTTGGGCGAGTGGAGCAAGAGGATCGCTACTGGAGGCAAACAAAGTCAGCGATATCTTATTTTAGTTTACAGCCGTTTCAGAGATTGAGACGGTGAAACTTCAGTCGTCGCCCTCCTCGTGTTGCTGCTCTGAGTTTGCTGCACTTTGTTTTAGTTGGAATTAATGGCGTTGAATGTTGCTTTTGCATGAAACTTAAGGCTTTGCTAGTATAATAACTCTTAGCCTACTGTTATAGCAAGTAACTTGTTAAATAATTTTCATTAAACTATTGTGCAGACAAGAGATTGAGTACTGGTGAGAACCTGCAAGTCCAAAGGTTGTGCAGATGACCTGGTTTGACACTTTTCTTCTCACGTGTGACGTTTCTTCAGTCCTAATTATTAACCAAATACTTGATACTGTTCCAGTTCGGGGGCACACTGAGGATCCAGCATGTCAAAGCTGAGCGGGAAGGTTCAGACCGTTCTGGGTCTGGTGGACCCGGACCAGCTGGGCCGCACCATGACCCACGAGCACCTGACGATGAGTTTCGAGTGCTGCTACTTCCCCCCTCCTCCAGGTGATGAGGAGGTGGCCGAGAAACCTTTCCAGATGCAGCACATGTACTGGCTCAGACAGAACCCCTACAGCTGCCATGAGAACCTGCTGCTGCAGCAGGAGACCAGTGCCGTGCGGGACGAGCTGCTGGCCTACAGGAAGGCCGGCGGGGGTACGATAGTGGAGAACACCACCACAGGCATCGACAGGGACTTGCCCACCCTCAGGCAGCTAGCCAAGGACACCGGCGTCCACATCATTGCAGGAGCAGGGTACTACGTAGACTGCACCCACACTGAGGCCACCAAGAAAATGACCGTGGAGAAGGTGAGTCCCAGGCTGGGTGTAGCTGTTGCACCAAAATCACACTCGCACCCATTGCATCATCGTATGCTGTGGTTCACATGCGTCGAGTCTGTCTAAGGTGGATGAGACAGAAATATCAGAATTATCATTTTAAAGTAACGGTGTGTAGAATTTGGAGGAATCTCAGGGCAGACAGGTAACGAAAAATGATATTCATGACGACATATCAATTTAGATCTTTCACGATCACCCCGAAAACATGAAGGCTGATGGAGAGATTCAAGCCTTGTTTCCACATGTTGCTGCCTGGAGTCTGGTAGTAGGTAAATACACTAGAAGTTAATTCTACCTAAACCTGAGTGATCCTCCTCCTCCTCAGTGTGCTAGCAAAAACAAGCTAACAGGCTAGGAGTTGGCTAAGTAACAAGCTTTAGATAAGGTTAAAACTGTATTCGTGAACCAAACTCCACTCAGAAAACAAGCATTTTAATGTCTGTCTGCTTGTCATTTTGCAGGCGGATGTGACAAAACATTGTCATTATTACGGCCTTGTTTTGATGTGTTGAGTGCAATAAAATCACAATGAAGTTGAGGGCTTCAATCGCGAACCGACCACTAGATGTCACTAGATCCCACACTGTTTCTTTAAAGTACCAATTTGACCCAAATTAGGGCAAGAGTAAGGTTGCAGTAGAGGGATGGTGCCCTGTTTTGACTAACTTCTCATTTCCTGCCATTCAGCTCACCGACATCATCGTCAGTGAGGTGCTTCATGGCGCTGACGGCACAGACATTTGCTGCGGTGTGATTGGAGAGATCGGCACGAGTTGGCCAATCACAGAGAGCGAGAAGAAGGTGCTGAGGGCCACAGCTCATGCTCAGACCCAGCTCGGCTGCCCGGTTATCATCCATCCTGGCAGGAATCCAGCCGCTCCGGCCGAAGTCGTCCACATTCTCCAGGAGGCTGGCGGTGATATCAGCAAAACCGTCATGTCTCACCTTGACAGGTTAGGAGTGCAGGAATGTTGAGGTCAGATTTAATTGTAGGTCTTAACTGCCTGGTAGCTGCCATTGCTCATCTGGGGAATGTATTAAAGAGGAACTTGTGCGCCTTTCCTCATCTGTTGATCATTTATCTGTATGAGTAATTGTCATTCTCATCCCTGGGACGCCCAGGGAATCCATCTACCTGCCTCAGACACCTTTCAACTCTTTGTTTAGTTTTTGGAGTTTATTCCATCAAAACGATTTTTTGTTTTTGGTTGAGAAGCAAATTCAAGAGGTCAAGCACCACATCTGACCTTAAGTATCAAAGTTATCCAATCAGAAGAAAGCGTGTTCATTGATGGGGGTCTTTAAGAAACAGGAGCTTCAACAGCTTGTGTCAGACAGAGGATGAACTGAGGGGCTGCATAAAAGTGCTGGTGCAACATGAACTATGAATCATCAAGCTACTCTGTAGTCCTTAGATAGTGGGTTCCCTTTAACCACATGAGATCAATATTAAAAAGATGGAATATGAACTTCTAAAAATCCTACACATATCGACCCTGCCTTTGTCCTGCAGGACTATATTTGATGACGCTGAGCTGCTGGAGTTTGCTGAGCTGGGAAGTTTCCTGGAATATGATCTGTTTGGGATGGAGATGCTGAATTACCCCTACAACCTGGTGGTGGACATGCCCAGCGACAGCCAGCGGGTCAAGGCGTGAGTGGGTTTTTTTGAGTCCATGTGCCAGGTATAAACACACCCCTGTGTTCACATGGAAGTGAGATCAGAGATAAAACTTGGATTTTATTCAGGGGCTTCAACGTCGTAACAACGTTATTACCTGTCAAGGTGTTCTTGCTTTTAGCAGCGTTTTTCTGTCAATGGAATTGTACAAAAACTATAAGGCAGATTTTCACCAAATCTGACTGAAGGACGCGCTATGGGCGAAGGAAGAATCCGTCAAAGTCTGAGGCAGATTAGTCACAGAGGACGCTGCATGTTTTTGTCTCGTGCCGAGGTGTCCGATGAGGATAATTCCCACGGAACACACAGCTGCCATAACTGGACTTGGGGTCTTTTCCAAACTTCACGTTTGATGAGAGTCTGAAGACATTTACGAGTTGTATCGTCATGGCGCCATTTAGTGGTCACAAACCTGATGAAAATTCATTTGGTTTTTGTAGAAATTACACTCAGGTGATGCTCAGCAACGTCCACTTACTGGATGCAGGACGTGATAGTGGCACTGCTTTCACACAAACTCCAAATATCAGTCTCACCTCCCTCTTGCTCTGTGGAACCAGCACCCACTCCAGTGTCAGCAGGGGTGCAAGCACCTTCTCATCACCTTGGTGGAGGCTTGAGCTCCGAGTGCCCTCTAGTTTTTGAGTTCCATTCTCCATTTGTGTTTTACTCACTGAGGAGAGATGCCCTGCAGTTTTCTCACACAAACTGAGACACCAGTTTCCCACCACACATGCTGAAGTTTGTGTGTGTGTGTGTGTGTGTGTGTGTGTGTGTGTGTGTGTCACAAAGGACACGAGTTTAACATCAGGAGGCGTCACAATGTCTAAACCTGTCAGTCGTGCTATATTTGCAGGCCCTTCACGTCTCACACGTTTCCTTATTTGTGTTCAGCTTGGCGTTGCTGGCTAAAGAGGGCTACGAGGACAAGCTATTGGTCGCGCATGACATCCACACCAAGAACCGTCTAACTAAGTACGGTGGCCACGGCTTCTCTCACATCCTGAGGAACATTGTGCCGAAGATGCTGATGAGGGGCATGTCGCAGCAGCAGGTGGATAAGATCCTCATCGACAACCCCAAACGATGGCTGACCTTCAAGTGAGGGAGAAAAGAGAGCCGAGGCAGGTTTTGGTGATGCCAGACTTTTATCTCCACACTACGAAAACAACACATTAAACAAGGAATACTTTGAGATTCTTGCACTTTTTAAATTGATCTGTTAAAGTGATTTTTTTCACCCCATTAATCACTGAGCTTCCAGAGCTTGAATGTAAAAAATTGTAGCAAAGCAAAAACTTTGAAGTAGAAAATGATTATAGGCTGTGGTTTGGCCAAACCAAAAACTTTCAGAGACCCACATTAAACTGTGATTGTGTATTTGTGATGATGTATTATTTACTTAGTAAGTAACTAATATGAAAGAGCCTTGCAGTGTCAGAGTGGCTCTCATTAGCAGCCTTGTTTTGCTCACACTTCAACCACAGAACTGCTCCTGCGTTTCGTCGTCAGGAGGGTTCTAATTGTTTCATTGTCAAGTCAACAGAGTCGCTGCTTTCTTTCGTTTTTCAGTTTGTAAAAATTCTGCTTACTTAAACGTCAAATACTTGGTAATCAGTATGCCGCTCTGCTCTTCACACACAGTGTTAGATGAGTAGCCCCTCAGCGGGTGTTGGGGCGTCAATGGGAGGCTGGCGAGCCGGCGGGGCCCAGATGAAGGACACGTTCTCCTCTCATCTGGGAACAGGTGGCTTCACAGGGTGACTTCACGCCATGATCAATGGCACGATGGCCACAGCTGACTGTGCACGGTGAACAACTGTGTAACTTTTGATTAATCTTGTCAGAGGATTAGAGAGTAAAGCCATATATTATATACGAGGTTCATATCTAGCAGACTTAACAAACAGCAGGCGGATCAATGAAGGCCGACAGGTTCAAGGACACGTTGCTGTCAGGGGACTGTCCAGACCGGACCGCCGTGATGCCTCGACCGGCTGTCACGTTGACAGACAAAAAGTTTCAATCTTTAATGGTGTGTTTCATTTTACTGTCTTTATACTTCTTTTATAATCAAGCGTCGCGACGGTCGTTATGAAAAACAAAGCACGTCTCGTGGATGTGATTTTATCAATACAATGAATGCACACTCACTCAGTATATTAGCACAGCAGCTACAGTATGTTTGGCATATCAGTATTGCTAAACAGTTCATTCAACACACAATAGCGACACCAATCAAACTGACAGTTACAATCAGTGGTACAAATTAAAATTCACATCTTATTCTGTAATTACACTGTACAATAGGCTACTTTTCTTTTCCTGTGTGACTTCCTCAGCATCTTTTTGTTTTGTTTTTTTGCACTACATGGAAATGGTGGCACACTGTCCCGACTAATCCAACTGACATTGAACTCAGCATGTGCAGTGAAGCAAGTGGAAATGTGGAGCAGATCTCTTAGTCAGCGTACAGCATGAAGCCGGAGAAGGTGCTGTACTTGTTGTTGTTGCCTCCGTGCGCCTTCCCGCCGTCCAGCTTGATGTAAATCTCATCTCCGGGCTCCAGATGCAGCACCACACTGTTGCTGGCGTAGTCGTAGTTCTGGTCTGCGTCCTGAGCAATGGCGCTGGCTCTCACCTGGAAGAAAAAGTTGACATGTGTGGCGATGAAAAGTTGTTCTGCTGCTGCTGGTATCAGAACCCCGGACAGCTCCTGTCTTCTGGCTCCATTTTAACCCTCAGAGCAACTGAAAGCACGTCATTATTGTCATTGTTATTGTTATTGTTAGAAATATATATTTATATAAATGAAAGGTCTTGAAGTTGTGCGTAAAAGACAAGTCAGAAAGTCAACTTAACCAATGATCTTTCACGATGCTGAGAATCTAAATATTTCAAAGAAGCTCCGCAACAAATGTAAAGGTCAAGGTTCCTACCTGGTTGTTTTTGCAGAGGTCGGCCCACATGCTAGTTCCATCTCCGCCTCGCATCAACACGTGGTACACAAAGAAGTAAATCCCTGGGATCGAGCAGGTGAATTTTCCCGTTGCGGGGTCATAGTGGTTCCCAAGGTTTGTGACCACGTCGTCGAATTTCAGTACTTCATATCCCTCGTGTTGCTTTTTCAGTCCTGCGTAAAAGGCGATCTTTGGGACCGTGTTGTAGGTGGCTGCGCTGATGGCACCGGTGGGTCCATTAGCTCCGGGTGGCCCCGGGGGGCCTGGTGAACCTCTGTCCCCCGGTGGACCAGCGGGTCCAGGTGGTCCAGGTTCACCAGCCGGACCCCTCGGACCCATCCTCCCCACGCGTCCCGGCTCTCCTTGAGGACCCTGGATGAAGGTCGGCAGCGACTGAACCAGGCGGTTGTCTTTCATTGGATTGGTCGCCTTCGCCGTGGCGGTGGTCGCCGTCCCGTGGGAGTCGCACACCATTTGACAGGATCCGAGCATCTCATAGCGGGCGGGGGTTCCGGCGGAGTTCACCACTACCGGGATCAGAACCACCAACACCAGCACCAGCGCGACACCACAAACACCAGTTGCGATCATCTGCGCTCTGCGGACTCGCTGTGTTCTCCGAGGTGGATGGTCTTCCAGCCTGCTTGTGAGCGATACCTCCTTCTGGGGAAGAATTTGACCGGATCCTTGGAGACGCTGCAACTTTTGGAGATAAAATTGTCCCTTAAATGTTTATGCGAAAAAGTAACCATCCACAACTCAACTTTACGCGCGGCAGCATCGGTCCAACTGGTGCATCTCTGCTTTCCTACCGCAATAAAAGCAACAAAGGAGATGGAAATCTACACAACATGCGTTAGGTCGTTCTGTGGCTCAAGTTTCTGCCCACCGCGGTGAGAGAATGGGCTAGAAATTAAATGTTACCCGCCTCAGTGTTTGGAGAGTGAGGGGAGGGGTGGAGGTGATGGATGGGACAGAATCCCTGCATTTCTTCAATCAAAAGACAGAGTGGAAAAACAACTGGGAGACGCATCATTGACGCTTTACAGAATAATAATACGGTGCCGCTATTTTCACATCTCAATGCCTTTATTGCAGGGATTATGTGAAGTTATTGGATTATTTCAACGGGGTTTTAACGGAGTATGTAAGTGTTGTATTGATTCTTATTCGTCTCAGCACTCCTGACCGCTCTAACATGCTGCTAACACTTACTCAACCAGCCCTAAAGGTCTTAAGCCTAATTAGGAGCATTAGAGACAAAAAGCTATAGTCCTTTGGCACCTGGTCACACCTCAGTGGCTCCCTGAGTCCAATTTATCATCTGAAGAAAATCTATAGAGCAAGTGAGAAGAAGGAGGGAGTCACAAGGAGCTGGCAGTGAGGGATGACTTCACACAAATGTAGCGATGAAATGACTGAATACTGGGCCATTTAGAGGGGAAATAAGGTGACATCACTTAATGAATTGGAATTCACCATTAACGGCTCTGTATTAAAAGAGATGCTGAGTTGAAAAGTCTTTTTGAATGTGTGATAGTCCACATACAAACTATGTAACTTTCCTGGAAGTGATCCTACCATTGATTTCTGAGGTTTGTGTTTGGCCCCATGTATTTTTCCCAAAGTGTGAGTGATGAAAGGCTAATTCTCAGAGAGGAGGCCAAATGATGATGTGCTCATGAATGCAGAGACTGTCACTCAGTGACACACCTCACCGCCCAGAGAGATGGATGACCAGGATGTGAAAACTGGTCCCGAATGGTCCCGTTTGCTCGGTAGGAGAGAAGCTTTGTCCTTATTCAGACTGCCATCTTAGGTGCATCCAGATTCGTATTAGACATGGGTGGTGCGATATTATGTATATTTGCAAATCTGATCCAAGTCATATTTAGAGGCGGTTTGACACGTGATTCCCATCAGATTTCTACGGATGCGTCTCTGTCTAGGCCAGGGGTACCCAATTCTTTCCCCCTAGTGGGGCAAAACTCGGACTTAACAGCGACTTGCAGCCTGAGGGTGAACTCGTGTTGTTACGAAGCTTTTTTCTGTGTGTGCCAACGTCGCCCCATTTTTTTTTTTGTGCCAAACTGACATCCTGTACACAGTCACTCCACTGGCTGATCATTTGATGAAAAAAAATGTAATTATTCGTGATCCTACACATTTAAAGACCATTTCTTTTTACCTCACAGAAATAGTTAAGATTTTATCATCACGCTTGTATTCATTTCTTACGTTTAGTGAGCCAAAATGAATGTGAAGGCCCCAGTTTGGGCAGCCCTGTTCCGTGCACTCAAATTGGATTTCAAATTGTCTTTTGTATCACTCACAATGATATTGGCTGCGTTCAGTTTGTGTCTGGTGGACAGGCTGGCAGTGGCTCCACACAGCAAATCTGATCACATCACTCGCAAAAAAACAGGGCGGAGAGGAAAAGATCTGATTTGAAGTAAAAATCCGATTCGACTGCGGTCTGAATGAGATGTTGGATACGTGTTTGTCGTCTTGACAGGATTTCAAGTTGCGGCATTCAGAAGTGCTGACGCAACTTAGGTCTCTTTTAAAAAGGTGGTGTAATGGAACATAGAATAAAAACACAATCGCACGTTCAGTTTGTGAGGGGAAAAAAAACACAGGAAAAGGGAATATAAGTGTACCTCCATTCAAGTACAGATTCGCCACGCGTTGAGAGGACAGCGGAGCTAAATTTGTCAATTGTTAAATACATCTTAACTTCGCAGCCTCCCACAATAAGCCTTTTATCATTTTTTTCATAGACACATAACAGCGCTTGTTTTCTCCTGCACAAAATATGTTAAATGCAGTGTGAAGGGTTCGTCATATCTTGTCATCGTGTCAAGTGGTCAGTATTACGAATGTAAGAAATTTCAAGGTATTCTTTCGCGGAGAAAGCAAAAATCTCCACTGATCCTTTCTTTCAGACTCAATGAATTTGATCTAAATTGGCCAGAGGACGTTATGTTGCAACGGTTGTAGTTGCGTAAGATTTCAAAGCAGTAAAGGAGATGAAATCAGCAGAAAGAAAAAGACCTTGAAAACCTTTTTTCTCCGTCTGCCTCTTATGAGACAATGACTCCCCCATGAAAAAAAATCCTTTCGCATGGGGGCTGCTGTATTTGTGTTTTCGTCCTTCTTCTGGTCTGAAGTATGTTAAAGGAGGCGGGGGGGGGGGGTACAAGATCTCCTAAATGAAGTGAAGGATTTTTTTTTTCTTATTCATGTATCCCTGACATTATTGTTCGGAAGGGCACGGCATGCGAGCTAAAACACACATAAAAGAACACATTTTCTGTGGGAAGGGTGCAAAGTGAGAAATAGCATAGTATATCAAGACGCGCGCAGCGCGCACACACATGCGCACGCACACACACAGGTGCACGCACACACACACACAGCGAGACATACTTCGGTGGCTATGAGTCAGTGAGCACTTGTTAGTGGTCAGGCTCTTTCCCTCCAGTTGGCACAAAGCTCAAGTGACTCAGGGAGACTTGTCAACCAAGAGCAGGAGTGAACAGCAGTGTCAAAATCCACCAAAAATCTGTGGGAAGGAGACACAACTTGTATTAGAAATGTTTCATAGTGAATCACATTCTTAATATCTTTTTTTAAAACTGACCTCACATTGCAGACTTTCACCCCACGCACAAGATTTTTAGTCACTCAACTCACCTCCACTAAAGATTCCTCTGGCGGAGGAGAGTCCTGACAGGTTGTTTTGAGTTTTGAGTTCATTTACAGCCAGTCAAGCAGGAGTCCCAGTGGGAGCCTGATGATTTTTGACATCTGGACAAGCAGATGTTCAGAGGACATGAATAAAACATGCAGCCAATCTGACCACAAAGCCGGACGCGTTTTCCAATTGTCGAATGGAATTCGAGGCGTGATTTCAGTCCTTTGTCAGATAAGTGTGATGCCGCATGAAATATGTATGACGTTTATAAAACCTGACGTGGTTGGTTAGGCAGGCCTCAATTGTGCGTTTGACAGTCAGGAATTTGACAAGTTCGTCAAAGAGTGAGTCTGAAGAGTCCACCTCTCATTAGCAGCGTGATGGAATTCAAAAGTGTGGAGATCTGAAGCCAGAAAATACCTGGGAGGAAGCTAATTTCTTTCTCTTAAATATGGTTGGAGAGGCGTAGAGGGAAGGTGTGTTATATGAGGTTATTCCTAGAGTTTATTATACCCTGGTGACATACAACTGATGACAGTAGGTGTTGGAGGTGTAAGAGAACAGAAGGTGACTGTGATCGGCGATTTAAAAAAAAAAAAAAAAACCTTCAACACAAAGGGTAGGAGAAAGGGAAATTTGAGTTACATAGAAGAGGGGTTGGCAGTGTCCTTGGTTTATTCCTTTCTTAAACCTGGAATGAATGAATGAGTGAGTGAGTGAATGAATGTGCCCATGATAATCAACATCATTTCAAACCTGGTTAGATGTATCAATTAGAGCAAAATCACACCAGACCACGCTTTTTAAAATCAAACGGAAAATAAAAGAAGATATTCTACCAAAACGGAGGAGGGCTGTAGTATCAGCTACATTTTACACGGAGTTCCAATGAGATGAGTTCATTATCCAACTGTCTTGAGATAACTGTGCTTTTTTTGTCTTGATACGAGCAAAAAAAAAAAAAAAAAAAAAATCTCAGTTTCCTCGGAATAATGCAATACTTCTCTCATGATCTCAAAAAAGTGTAGGCTTCCACAGAGTAAATACGTACTCCTTGTACTGGATGTTTTATCGGACACATCGTGTGTGTTTAGGTTAGACTTGAGGTTACGTAAAAGCTCTCATTGTGTCGGTAGAGAATTTGAATTAATCAAGGGGAAATAAAATAAAACATATCAATAATGGCCCAATGTATGGAGGGAAATGAGTATGTTATGTATGAGTGTGTGTGTTTGTATTGTTGTGTTTGTGTGACCAGCTCTGCGTGGGTGTTATTTTACATAACTGATGTTTTGTATACAGATATAAAGCGATCACTGGCACTCGTGTTCATCCACTGATAGAAGACCATATTGCAGCGGGCGACCATGTGATTAGAAGATACACGTCCTGCACTACTTCTCACACATTCTGCTCTTTTAGAATTTGACTGGTTTTTTTTTCCCCCTCTCTCATCCTGTTTTCTTTGCACAGACAGGCCAGTGAAAAGGCAGGGCTCCGCAGTTCAGCCCAGCAGGGGGTGTAACAGATTGCGTTACCACACCACCCACTCAAAGCTGGTCCTGTACAGAGATGGAGAAGCAAGCACCAGTGTCCAGGCTGGAAGTTAAACTGAAGAGCTGCAGCTTTTGGTAATTGTGTTGCCTGATTTCTTTATTTCTTTCTGCCTGGCAGGTGAAGAATCGGAAGCGGAAAGATTTGTGATCTGAGTGCACATTTTTGACTCATTGTGCTGCTGCTCCTTTTGGCCCGTGTTAACTCGATCCGAGTTCTTCCGTCGGTGCTTGGTGTTTTCTGAATGTCTACTTTACGCATACTTCAAAATTTGAAAGGGAAAAAAGATGCTCCTGAATTAAAAATTTGCAGATTTTTATTGAGAATCTCTGCATGTATATCGGCTGTGGATGGAAGTCTGCAGGGGGTGGTGGAAACAGTTTAAAATGTTGAGATGAGGTCAGAGCCTAATAAATAGCTGGCGTGTGCAAGGAATCGAAAAAAGTCTCCCAATCAGCCATCAGTTGGTGAAGTGGTCCTGCTAATAAGCTGTTTGTTGTTAAGAAATCAACACTGCCAGACACGCAAAGACGACAGTGGCCGCATTTAGCGTTTTATATTCTTATTGACCACAGTCTCTCTGTTTTAACAGACTCCAAACCGGAGATCACTGCTCATTACAGCTGCTAAACAAATAAGACGTGAAACAATAGTTCCCAACTTAAAAGGAACAGATTTGCCACATGAACCCCAGTGATGTAATCAAAACGTTCATTTAAGTGATCCACAGACGAGGCCTCACGCACTGCACTGCAGTCGTACGTGTGAACGGCCCTCCTGCTGATGACGGTTAGAAAAAGTTCTTCACGGAAGCACAGAACCATGTTGCTCCCAACAATCCACTCATCACACAACCATGATGTTATGAAGACAGGGAAACTAGAACATGGAACATCGGCATTGCAATGGAGATATGGAATCAAATCATTTGAAGTTCAGGGTAGAAGGTTTTTGTTGAATGAGTCCCACACTGACGACGCAGCCGTGTTCAACCTCTCTATATAAGCTTTTGTCTGCTCCCCCCGTAACAAAATAACATAGTTCATGAACAGTTCTGAATGCTTTTAGAGGATTTTTTTTTTCTCATCAAGTCATTTGTCTATTATTTAAGTGCTAAAGCTTAATTGTCATAAAACAATTGACAATGCAGAAACCATATTGCACGATAATGACCTGCTTTATTGTTTCAGACAGTTGTGGAAAATCCTTTTCATAAGAACTCTGACAGAAACAATTTAATAGAGGATGTTTTCTTTCTTTATTTTGCAGCTAATCCACAACATGTCAGACATCATGCTAATGTCCTTTCCATTCTTTTGTCTCTTCTATATTCATAGTCGCAAGTCACCTTTGCCATTAATCCAAAAAAAAAAAAATTCCCATTGCAAAAACCTTCACATTAGTTGTCTTAAAGATAATAAAAAAGATAAAATGATATCATTCTGATCGGCCGGGCCCCCGAGGTCTGCATGCTGACAGAATTGGACACTGCCACTGCTCATTACTTGCTGTATTTTTTTTTTTTTTAATATTCTGGGTACATGGCGCAGTACTCCATGTTACTAATTCAATTTAAATATCATGTTTTCCTCTCTGTGGTGTCCTCCTGTCCTCCAGCAGGAGCTCAAAGCCAAACACGTCATCTCTCTCTAACAGTCTGTGAATAAGATGTTGAATCATGTGCTGCATCCTGTGAAAGATTATGTATACCTACAGCAAGACGCTTTTTAAGAGCTAAAGAAAACGCAGCTGCGGTTAAATGTACAAGGCCAGGCTGGGAAAGATCTGCGTGCCCGCTGAACACAAGTGACCTAGAATATGTAGACGAGACAATTTGAGAGGAAAACCTGACAGAAGTTCATTTCCCTGCATTTGAATTGCAGAAATTCTTCGATGTGAGCAGAGATTCAGAAGTCTGGAAAAAAGGCAAAAGGTTTTAGCACCTGACCAACACAAAATTAGGAGCATGATAATATATATATATATATATATATATATATATATATATATATATATATATATATATATATATATATATATACCGTTTAGGGTAGTGTAGGAGAACATTTAACAGAGAACAGCTGAAGCCTTGAATGTGTACATTTTCTTTGTGCTGTTTTATTTACTGTGCAAATGTAAATTAACTAAATGTTTTGATGTTTTATCTCCTATTGACAATGAGATCCAACTGAACTCTCTGGAACATTGAAATGCAGCCTACATTGTAACGCGTTGACTGATAACATATACGGGTCTGAAAGGGTCATTGCTCACTAAATTGCTTAGAATATCTCCTTTTACGTTGAGATTTGAATGCCCAGTCCTTAATCAATGTACGTGTCAATGTCATAAGGCGGTATCAGCAGGCTGCAGATGGTTTAAGAAGAAATCTGAGAGTGTAACTTGAAATATAGATTTTAAAGAGTCACTTGTTACAAAGCAAATTATCTCGAGTGTATTGTGGCTTGGCCATACACAAATACGAGAGGAAAACATTTGCATAAAACCTTGTAAAACTGCAGCTGTCTATGGGGACATGTGTGTCCCTGAACTCCAGGACTGTTTTGATTGCACAAAATAAAAACTTTATGTATTGCAACCTAATTCAATAATACAACAAAGGATTATACGACAACCAAATCCCCAGCGCAACCAGAGGAAAAAAAATAAATAAGTAGATTGATTTTCATCGAGATGTCAATCGATGCAGTGTTTTGCTGATGGCACCAGAGGGCGGAGTGTCACATGTTCTGCCGATGAGATTGAGCAGCAGCGAGGGGCTTAGTGGCAAATACAATCGAGGAGTGTAAACATACCGAGGGCCGCAAGAGGCAGATCAATGCCTCCAGTCTGGGATTGATTAATTACCCCCAGAAAGAGACTGAGGTGTGAGGGCACCAGAGAAACCTGATCAGAACAAGATTTATCACCCAATCTCTGTATCATCCCTCCCTCCCTTTCGCTTTTCTTACTTTTTCAACTCTGCCCTCCTCCACTTTACCGACCTGACGAGTGAGAAGAAGATGTGAATGATTTCTTAACATGACAACAAAGGAAGAAAAACTTGACTGTGGAGACTTTGACCGACATTTTAGAGGATCTTAAGGGGCAAATATCAGAAGAAGAAAAAACACCTCATCACCAGTAGGGGTTCAACAAGCATGGAAAAACTGTTTTCATACGTTTGTCGGTGAGCTCTCAATACTCGTAAGAAAAGGACTCTCATTGTTCTCATAAAATTGGGTAAATGTTCGGTCTAAAGGTAAAAAATACTCACTGAGCAGCACAACTTAAGAACATTTCTTTTGATTATTATATTAAGTCTGGCTTTCTTGTCTGGTTCATCTATACTCAGCCAAATGCCCACGATTCTAGTGTGTGTGTGTGTGTGTGTGTGTGTGTGTGTGTGTGTGTGTGTGTGTGTGTGTGTGTGTGTGTGTGTGTGCGCGAGAGAGAGAGAACTGTGGGGTGGCGTGGGTTTGATGCTTTTAATTGTCTATGGTATACAGAGGTTGGGGGTGGGTGATGGGGTTCGAGGGAATGGATTTATTTGTCTGTGTAAAGCACTTTGAGTTACATGTTGTGTATGTAAAGTACTTTATAAATAAAGTTTGATTGATTGATTGATTGAAGTATAACTCTGCTGGTTGTCTGTCAACCTGACATGTACCGCATTTTTCATATTTAGACTTGCGCAGCTCACTAGTACACGTTAGTTTGTATTTCTTATCCTGGAGGTGGGTGTTTCTCCCCACCTATTGTCTGGATTTCTATTTCCACTTTCGCTAAACTTGCTGATGTTGTGTTGGAGTGTCTGGAAAAAGAAAAATGGCCATAAAATGTCATCTGACCACAAATCAGCTTCATATTCAGAAAACACTGCACACACACACACACACACACACACACACACACACACACATACACACACACACATCTGTTTCTTTCCTCTGATCTGTAATTACACCGCCATGGCTGTTACATTCTCCTCAGTGATTGTAATAACCTTAATCACACATCATACATTCAACAAAACAATACGGTTGATGGTTTCAGATGCTGGTGGCTTGTATTTACATTTCCCACAATGCACCAGTTCCAGCAGTTTAATTGCTTCGTAATGATAACATGCGAAAGGTAGAAGCAGTTTCTGAATACTTTTGTAAAGACTTCACTGGCACCATTCAGACTGACTTGACGGAACAATAAATGGGAGTAAGGGAGTGTCGTAAGTCATATTTTTGCTCTCATGTAATACACAAAAACACATGACCCCAATACTTCTGAAAAAAACGGTAAAGGTCCTGCCACCAATACATAATATAATAATAAATATTGATTTTTTTTTTAGTAGAAGGTAAGCAGATTTTACTACTTAAGCATCCATTTATATATTATAAGAAAATTTAAAACCTGTTTTTTTACAAAACCGTTTGTTATTGAATTAGTTTAATCGATTTAACACCGATTTGACACCATGTAACAAATAAGTTAAAATGAGTGTAACAAATGCTAATAAGGAATATTACTGCTTATTGCTCAATAAATAAAAATAAACAAAAACACACAAGACCTAATGTAAAATATTTGTGGAACCCATTTAACAAAGAACAATTCGGTTGCACATTTTTGAGCATTCTCAGTTCTTTTCTCAATTAATCTGTTATAAAGTATTTACATCCACTTTTAATTAAAAAAAAACTGCACAAATTTGGTGTGTTTTCATTGGGGGTTTTCACTGTTATGGCCGATTTTTTTGTGTTGATTACCGCTGGCGGCCATCTCAGTTTGATGATAAGGATTTTTTGGGGATTACAAGCTGGTACCAACCATGTTGCTCCTGGTTTACATGAACCAGAATCATATGTCTTCAAATATACCACCTTATTTAATTGATGCCAGAGTGTTTTTTTTCTGACAGTTGCTCAGAGTTGTACACCCATGCAGCTGGAAACCTACAACATGAAGGCATCGTGACAGAGAAGAGGAAACGTCCCCAAGCACGTCTTCATTTCACAAGAAAGACGTGACAACAGTGCCACATGTAGATTCTGGGAAATAATTATTTCAAACGGAGGAAGGGGGGAAAAAAGGGGGAAAAAATCAGTCAGTGAGGGAATCAGTAACGGATCAGGCAAATAAACCGCAACAAAAACAGCATTTAAACACATCAGTTACCACCCTAACTTGTTTAAGTCAGTAGTGGCTTTTGAAATTTTCTTGGTAAATGGCAGCTTAAGCTCCCAGATGACTCTTAAGGTCATCCACCCCCACGCAGAGGACGCCATATGGATGCCCTTTCACAACCGCTACCGAGACGGTCCGTCAGATGAGTCTCCTTGTATAAGACTCTACACTGACAATAAAGCCTGGTCATTGTCATGACCATGACAGCCACATGATATCGATGACGTCTGATGCATGACTGCCTGCGCGTCCCTCTACAGTACATCCTCACCCGAAATTAATGATGACCTCAGATTCCCCAAAGGTGTCAGGAGACAGGAGAGAAAGCGCAAACGACCCCAATTAATTTAGGATGAAGAGGATTGGAATGTGTGAGCACATCATGCAGCTGGAGTGAATCCTGAGGAGCTCCAGGAAAGATGGAGTTCGGTGTAATTAGGATTCAGGAAGCTCTTTGTCAAAGATAATTGAAGCTGACAGCCACTGTGGAGTAGAGAGGAAGAGAGCAGAGAACCCCTTCAAACTACATGATTCACTCTCCATATAGTCCTTCAATCTCTGCGGCGTGCGCACACACACACACACACACACACTCGACTACCATCCATCTTCCCAACCCGCCTCGAAAATGCATTCTAGGCAATAAAACTGATGACAGATGAGCGACAATAATATATATTTATATATTTGAGGCTGAAATGAGGCTTGACATCAGCATTATCAGAGGCGACAGTTACAGTTGGCTGTCTCACTTGTGTGATCTGAGGGGTCACGTTTGAGATGGTGTCTGTCATGTTTCACTAATTACAACAAATTCATCTCTTCCACAAGCTCAGTGCCATTGCCACAAATGTCCATTACAGAATGTTACACTCAGTGTCATTCATTGTCAGATTTTCTATTGTTTGTGTCTTCAAAGCCGCAATCAGTATTTACGTCGTGAAATTATTGTTAGGTATTAAAGTGATACATCACCCAAAAAAGTGTATTTTACCTTTAGCTAATTGCTTCAACTGATTGTGCTGGCAAGTACAGTAACAATTGCTTAATGTAGCACCAAACTGTAACTGAAATTAGTTCATTTTTATCTCAAATCCAAGTGTTTGTGTACGACTGTGAACGCAGAGGTGGAGAAAAGACCTACATTATGCCAGACAAAGCATGAATGAGTTTGTAAGGGGATATATTTTAAGGAGCTACTCATAATGCCCATAAAAAAACATGGATTTAACTCTTACTTTTTACTTTGTGATGTAATTGATTTCCGACTGTAAGACTTCACCGAACCCCTCCCCCATCTTTCACACACATGTATCTCTGTCTCATTTTTTATATATATATATATATATATATATATATATTTTTTTTTTTTTCCCCCCCTCCTTGACCTTCCTGCACCATTGCTCCAAATATCTGGATTTTGCATGACGCAGCTAACTAAGATGTGTTCTGTGGTCCAAATATCACTTCCTGTGTCCACTAGGTGGCGCTGAAGAACAAACACGTGCAGTACATTTGGCATAGTACAACAACAACAACAACAACAACAACAAAAATCAAAAAATCACAGAGGCTTTTTTCAGAATCATGACACATAATATTGAGAATGACATTTATTTTGGCTTGACAAAGTCATGTATCGGTGATCATGCAATTGAGTGTTTTCTGCCTATCTCCTCCCCGTCCTGTACTGCCTGCAGGAATGGAATATGTTCAGATTTTAAGCAGCATGAGCTTCCTTCAGTACCTTTATTAAAACTTGGCACATGGTCACACTATCATTCACTACTCATTCATACTTACCAATACACAGACCTACACTGTACATCCTTCAAAAGCTGAAACACTTACAAGATGAAGCCATTTTCATCCTAACCAACTGAAACATCTCTGACTTCCTTCCTTCCTTGTCCAGTCCTGTTGTCTAATATCGCCTTGTTGTTCACCATCCATAAACATCCACGTGAGACAGTAGCAGAGGCTGACGCGCACCATCACAGAGAACACCAGAGCCCACGTGAAGGCACTTATTAGTGACAGATACGCTGTGACTGAGCTGAGCTCTTTCCGTTTGTGATAGGTGACTTCCCTTATTTTGAAAAGTGGAATAACAAAAGCTTGAATTTAAGAATACTGTTGCGTGAATTTCTGATGGAACTCCTTCACTTTGCTCAGAAGGATCTTGAGTTTGTCGGTTGGTGGCAAGATGGTCATTCTGAGCAGGAGGGAGGAAGAGACAGACAGAAAAAAACTGTGAAATGAGTGACGCATCAACAGCAGATGTCTTAAGTAGAAGTTCAATGATTTGTATGGACTTCTGAAGGATTAAGAGAAGTAATTCAGCAATAAGCGAGAGTTTGAAGTCATGAGTTTGGAAGAGAATTTAATTTAATTACAATTAAGTTACCTGATTTATTCACAGACACTTAAAAGGGATAGTTTACTCTAGAATGTAAATTCAGTAATTATCTACTCACTGTCACTCTGATGGAAGGTTGGGCGAACTTTTAGTCCACAGAACACTGCTTAATTTGATGGAATTTCAGAAATTGAATGAACTATCCCTTTAAGGCAATTTAATGAAAAACAGCAAGATTAATATTTTTTTCTCCCAAAAAGGGGATTATTGTATTGATCATTAGCTTTTCTTAATAGTCTGATATAAGAGATTTTGAAAAATGAAGTGTAAATGAAGATAATAAGAAGCAGAATGCTGGATAATTAGTAGCATAGTAAGTGTTCCGCACCTGAAGTGGTAGGTTCCGTCCTTCTGGCCGAAGCCACTTCCAGGTACGAGGCAAATCCCGGTCTCCTCCAACATCTTCATGCAGTAAAACATATCTGGCTGTTGACCTTTTTCCTAACAGGGAGGGAAACAAACCAGTTTAATGCTCCGGTTATAAGGAGGGATTATTCTGCTTCTTCTCCAGCCTTTGAATTTTTCCTCTTTTCTGTTTCTTTTAGTGAGTGCAGTTTGGCTGCACTTCATCTAAAATCTCACAGCGTGGCCTTAACATCTCAAGTACAGTATGTACTTTTATAGCATTATTGCCACTTAAGGCCCTCTGATCATTGACAATGTTCCCCACATCCATACCCCTGTGCTATGGTTTGTATGTATGACTTAAATTTATTTTATGGAGTGTCTCTACGTAAAACCCTTCAAAAGCTTTTAAAGTTTGTTCATTTTTATTGTGTTATTATTGCAGCCTACTGTTTCATGGCAACACGTCTTCTCTTTTGTTGATGTGTTCAGGGTTTCGTCAGCACAGGTGTCCTTCTGAGTTGGTCACTTGAGTTTATGTCCCTACACTGTTGCGAGGGAAGGACGAGACCTTTTCTTTAGCCGTACAAAGACAACTGAGATTGCAGAAAAGACAGCACATGGTCGGTTACAAGACGTCCATCAAGGTATGTAAGAGACATGTAAGAATGTGTAAAAATCTAACTCCCAATATGGCTGCCATGGGACTTGAGCAACTGGGACCCAAAAATGCTCAATATCCAGCTTGGACATAAAACTATACCTTGATAGTTCATGGTATATTTAATTCAATGATTTAAATTGTTATATATATAAAAATAGCATAAAACACCTTCTATTTGGACACAAGTAGCATACAGTTTTGACAGTCATGTGACACTGATCTGAAAAATTAACATTAAACCCCAAAAAAACTTCTTGAAAAAAAAAAGTAAATTTGATGCACAAATCCGTTAAAACACACATGGAATGTCTTCAAAATACTTCTAAATGCGAGCAAATAATGTGCAAATATGTCTATATGGCAATGTATTTATGATCAGGAAGGGAAGATTTTTAATAATAAGTCATGGCTACAGTATGATGCAGCACTCCTGTTAAGACTGAATAAAAAACAAAAATAAATATAGCCGCTTGTAAAGTTTTGCTACTTTCTCCGCGAGGGCAGAGCTAACAGACACACACAGGTTGTGTATTGAGCAGTTGAGTTTTGTGTCATTGGTTTGTTTTGTGTGTGTGTGTGTGTGTATGTGTGTGGGACAAATATGCAAATGAACGGAACTTAAAATACAATAAAAACATAAAATAGTTGGTATTTTGAGCTGAAATACAGGTGATGTATACATTTAAATGAAGAACAAGCTCAAAAGGTGATGCAGTCAGTGTTGCTCGATGAGCTCTGACTTTTGATTTGAGTAGATTGGATGTATTATAACAGCTCAATTGAGTGATTAGAGGTATTATTGATTAGGGGTCAGCAGGTCAGTTCTACTCTGACTTTATCATCTGTAATCCTAATCAGATTCTAAGTGGATCGCCTCATCTGCACTCACTGGAACTCCCCCTCAGCAGACCACCTCCACTTGAAACATTAAGTATTGGAAATCATTTGTTCCTTTTAGTCAAGAAGGTGGTATAAAGCACAGTGCATACTTACTACTTCACCAATAAATGAAGTTTTTGATGCAGAATGGTGCAGTACTACTATGTTTACAGCAGTACTTCTGACTTGTCTAGGTTTAGGATGAGTTTGTGGGGAACAAGCGACATAGACGCTATGTAAACTAGTGGAACAATTATGAGAGAGAGTGTAGAGTATAATTTATTGTTTTATTATGACTTCTTTTCTTTTCTTGTTTTTTTTTTTTTTTGCCTTGAAGAGTCATTCCAGTAATCAAGAACCATTAAACCCTGTTGGGTGAGGGACTGACCGTGGCCTCTTTCACAGCCTTCTCAGGAATGGTTATTCGAGGGAAGGAGTACATGGCACCCTGCACAGGACTGCAGCTGATGCCAGGCACAGTGTTGAGAACCTGTTGGGTCAGCGTGGCCTTATCTGCTAAGGCACTCAGCGTGGCAGTACGCTCCTGGAAGAGAGAGAGAGGGACAGAGAGGAGCACGTGAACCAAAAAGGCTTTTCTGCTTGAATTTCTCCGCACCACGAGGCAGAAGAATGGCCATGCCAGATATTGTCCAGGAAATGTAACTAGATCATGTGAACACCATGCGGAACACAAAGAATCTCTTCAAAGACTGTTTAACTTCATCAAGAGGACACAATTCAATTTGTTAAGAGTTATGACACCAAACTATTAAGATTGATTGACCATGATACGGACTGTTGCGTGATTCCAGTGATGGATCACAAGAAAACCAGCAACAGTTACACATAATTACTCACCAATAAAAAGTAAAATGACTTGCTTTTCAAAGGCATTTGTACATTTAACAACAGTTGAGAGGCGCTGACAAAAGGCTAAAACGTCAGAGCAAAGCAGTTCAACAGTTTGGCAGCTGTTGGTTAAAGTTAATAACTGCAGTGGCACGCCAGAAAACTCTCCTGAGATGCTCGATGCTTGGAATGGGCCAAAGAGCTTGACTGGTGATACGTAGAGAAGCAGGAGAGAGTGAATTGTCATAATATGGAGATGAGCTCACATCGATGTGTGAGTTGAGATTCAGAGGTGTTTTTTTTTATGTTTAATCATGCAAACCCTTGTCCTGAAAACAATGTTTGGGTCTCTTTGGTAGTGATCAGCAGTGACTCTTGAAAGCTTTGCTGCTGTGTGATTCTTTGTTCTGGGTTGAGACGGACGGTTTAGCTAAGCAACATTTGTCAGACTGATTCACTTATGGCTGCCTGCCCTGAAATTAACAAAGTCTGTTGTGTATTCTTTTTTTCCTTTTATTTTTTGGAATATTCAAAAAAATTAAAATCTTATTTCATTGAGCCACTGTCCTTGACTCAACCGAAGCTCTGCGTTTCTGCTGCTCTGGCGGTTGACGCGTGGCCTCACTGGAGCTGGCCGGAGGGGAGGACAGGACTCGATTCAGTTGGACACAAATGACCAACTATGGGAGCTGTGACACCACAGCAGCCGTGGAGGGAAATGTTGGGCTGCAGGGGTAGAACATTACCAGGGCGGATGACACAGATGCGTGGGCAGTGTGCACTTTTTCATTTGTGTTGTTATCAACTTCACCTATATTGATAGCAACAATAAAAAAAGGAATATCTGACTCCCAAAACTTAAAAACGCATCCCTACAACTATACCCTTTGTTGGGGAATGTGCTGTGATTT